>NW_024070189.1:13678712-13990435 GCF_014754425.2 Oryx dammah
AAGAATATTGGAGTGGGGAGCCATTCCCTTCTCCAGGGGATCTTCCCGACCCAAAGACCAAACCCCGGTCTCCCACTTTGCAGGCAGATTCCTTACCAGCTGAGCCACATTATAAATGTAGCCACCTTCAACATGTATAATACTTTCCTACTTTTAACACCATAAGTAAGTAAGTAAGTGTTAGTCGCTCAGCTGTGCCCGACTCTTTGTGATCCCATGGACTGCAGCCCACCAGGCTCGTCTGTCCATGAGATTTTCCAGGCAAGGATACTGGAGTGGGTTGCCATTTCCTTCTCCAGGGGATCTTCCCAACCCAGGGATCAAACCCAGGTCTCCTGCACTGCAGGCAGATTCTTTACCGACTGAGCTACAAGGGAAGCCCTTTAACACTATAGTCTTTAATAAATATGGTACCTAATGTTTAGTTATATTATATCCTGGTATTCTACTCTACTGGACACAAGGCAAACAACCTCATTGATCTGGTGAGATAAATTCCATGAAATGCAAAGAGTAGAAAGAGCTTTGAGGGGAAAAGCATCAGATGTGTTTTGATGCTATGAAGATGTTGACTGGAGTTAAGACTAGAAAAAAGATCTGATATAAGAAGGTTGCTCCTCAGGGAAGCAAAGGACCAGGTCATCTTTGAGAGGTGATGTAATAGGGTGCATACCAGAAGGGGATCTCTTGTTGATGCATTTGTAGTGAAATCAAACAGTCCATACACTCAGCACTTAGTCTTCCATTCCACCTGTGCTCCTATCTCCAGGCTAAATAATCTGACCTATTTAGAGATTTACATTTCCAATCCAGATATCTCATCTGAAGAGAAAACTCATACACCAAGCTTCAGATATGCTTCCTTTACAGTCCTGCCCCCATGGCAGTGACTGGCATCTGTATCCTTCTAGATGCTCATGCCAGAAACCCAGAGTGATCTTCAAAGCTGCCCCTCCAGCATCCGCCACATCCAATCAGTTGCCAGTTCCTGTGGATTTTACCTCCAAGGGGCAACTCAGACTCAGCTGTTTATCTATCCCATTGCTGTCACTCTTATCTAACTTATCTACCTGGATCCATTTTTTGCCTGGGCTCTCTTCAGTCCTTTCTCCATACCACAGTCAGATGATATTTTAAAGTATTAAATTTGAAATCATTCCTCTGAATGGAACCATTTATTAACTTCAAACTGCACTAGGGATAAAATCCAAATCCTTTAACATATCTATGGCCCACGCAGACTCTGACTCCTGCCTACCTCTCCCAACTAAATTCCTTTTGCTTTTTTCTTTTATTCTAGAAAAACTGGCATTCTCTCAGTTCCTTTGAAATGACAAGGTTTCATTCTCAGCAACCTCTGGGAGATGGTGAAGGATAGGGAAGCTTGGCAAGCTGTAGTTCATGGAGTCACAAAGGGTCGGACACAAGTGAGTGACTGATGAACAATTCATGCCTTAGCACCTTCCCACTTGCTCTTCAGCTTGGTGAAGTGCTCCTCTACCCTCTTCACCTATTAAATTTTAATCTAGCACTTAGGCTTCTGGATGAATCAGTACCTCTTCAAATGAGCCTGCGCGGCCTCAACTCTTCAAATTTCCCCAGAGATAATCTTTCATTATACTCTTTAATTTTTCTTTATGGGACTTACCTCAGTTCATATCTGTGCATTTATTTGGATATTCATGTCAATTATAACTAAATTCTTTACGGTCAGGGACTATATTCATTCTATTCACTGCCTTATCCCCAGTGTTTGGGACACTACCTGATACATGCGTTAGAGGGAACTCAGTAATTTTTTTATTGTCTAAATGTTGAATTGAGCTAGTAAACAGTAAATAAAAATTAAAACCTTGAGAGAAACTTTTAATTTAAGCTATGCAATAGCATTTGTCATGAGAGTCTTCCAAGGTGACTCAAAGTGGTAAAGAATCTGTCTGCCCATACAGGAGACACAGGTTTCATACTATGGTCAGGAAGACCCCCTGGAGGAGGAAATGGCAACCCCCTCCACGATTCTTGCCTGGGAAATCTCATGGACAGAGGAGCCTGGCGGGCTCCAGGCCATGGGGCTGCAAAGAGGCAGACATGACTGAGCACGCACACACAGTCATGAGAGTCTCCAGGGATGATTACTTGGTGAAGGGCTTGATGGGATCACAGCTGCAGAGCATGGGATGAGCTTAAACAGTCTCCAAGTACTTTTCTTACCAAGAAAATCAGCATCTCCTCCTGAACTTGAAAAAACTAGTTTTCCCACGTGAAATACTCTGTATTAACCTGACATTGGGAAGTTGTTTTCTAAGAAAATTGTCAATTCTCTTATTAATTATTATTAGCTCTATACCTATAATTAGAGTAGACCCCAGTAAACGTCAGAGAAAGTCTGACCCAGAAGAAAACTGAATATATGCCAAAGATTTGTAAAATTCTGCTAACATACTTGGGTAGAAACCTAAAGAAAATGTTTGAAAATGTATTTCAAGTGAAGACAAATAGAATATAACATCAGATCAAGTTTGAGTTTCTTATATATTTAAACATATAATGAAGAAGTTCCATGTGTGGGTATTTTGTCAAAGAAATGAAAACTTAAATCCATGAACACTTACAAAAGAATATTTACAAAATTATTCGGACTATCCAAAAGCTAGAAATAATTCAAGTGTCAACTAACAAGTGAATGGCTATACCCATGCAATGGAAGACTACGCAATAGTAAGAAGGAACAAAGAAATTAAAAACACAAACTTAAGTGCTGAGTGAGAGAAGGGTGAGAAAAAACAGTACATACTATATGATTTAATTTAAATAAAGTTCTAGAACAGACAAAAATAATCTCTAATGATAGAAATCATATCAGTAGTCACCTAGGGCAGGGAGTTGGAAAGATTAGCTGCACAGGGGACCAGGAAAATTTTTTTATTGGAGTGGTGGTTACACAGTCACCAGATATTCCTCAGAAGTCATTTATCCATAGACTGAAACTTGTAAATTTTATTTTTTGTAAATTATAAAGTTATTTTTATTTTTTGTAAATTATAAAGTTACTTTTAAGCTATTTAAAATAACTTTAAAAAGTTATTTTGGATTAAACTGAAAGTCGCTCAGTTGTGTCTGACTCTTTGTGACCCCATGGACTATATTGTCCATGCAGTTCTCCAGGCCAGAATACTGGAGTGGGTAGCTTTTCCCTTCTCCAGGGGATCTCCCCAACCCAGGGAGTGAACCCCATCTCCCATATTGCAAGTGGATTCTTTACCAGCTGAGCCACTAGGGAAGCCCTTAAAAACATCAGATTTGGTTAAATCTTCTGACATGGATACACTTAGAGATTAATGTGCTAGCTCAAGTAGCTGACAAATTGGCTCTACAATTTTCTTGGTTGCTTGACTGAAAATAATAAATAATAATAAAAAGCCTCTTGATGAAAGTGTAAGAGGAGAGTGAAAAAGTTGGCTTAAAGCTCAACATTCAGAAAACTAAGATCATGGCAACTGGTCCCATCACTTCATGGGAAATAGATGGGGAAACAGTGGAAACAGTGTCAGACTTTATTTTGGGGGCCTCCAAAATCACTGCAGATGGTGATTGCAGCCATGAAATTAAAAGACGCTTACTCCTTGGAAGGAAAGTTATGACCAACCGAGAAAGCATATTAAAAAGCAGAGACATTACTTTGCCAACAAAGGTCCATCTAGTCAAGGCTATGGTTCTTCCAGTGGTCATGTATGGATGTGAGAATTGGACTGTGAAGAAAGCTGAGCACCAAAGAATTGATACTTTTGAGCTGTCGTGTTGGAGAAGACTCTTGCAAGTCCCTTGGACTGCAAGGAGATCCAACCAGTCCATCGTAAAGGAGACCAGTCCTGGGTGTTCATTGGAAAGCCTGATGCTGAGGCTGAAACTCCAATACTTTGGCCACCTCATGCAAAGAGTTGACTCATTGGAAACAACCCTGATGCTGGGAGGGATTGGGGGCAGGAGGAGAAGGGGACGACAGAGGATGAGATGGCTGGATGGCATCACCAACTCGATGGACATGAGTTTGGGTGAACTCCGGGAGTTGGTGATGGACAGGGAGGCCTGGCGTGCTGCGATTCATGGGGTCGCAAAGAGTTGGACTTGACTGAGTGACTGAACTGAACTGAACTAACACGGATACACTTAGAGATTAATGTGCTAGCTCAAGTAGCTGACAAGTGGCCCTACAATTTTCTTGGTTGATTGACTGAAAATAATAAGAAGTGTTATACCCTATTTTTTTTCTTTTTCTTTTTTTAGTAGTTCTGTCGTGTCCAGCTCTTTGCCACCCCGTGGACTGTAGCCCGCCAGGCTCCTCTGTCCATGGGGATTCTACAGGCAAGAATACTGGAATGGGTTGCCATGCCTTCCTGCAGGGGATCTTCCCAAGCCAGGAAATGAACCTGGGTCTCCAACACTGCAGGCAGATTCTTTACCATATGAACCACTGGGGAAGCTAATTCCCAGAGACTCAATAAAATAAACAGTCTAATTCTCTAACTCCACTTATTTTAAGTACAGTTGGTTTACAATGTTGTGTTAATTACTGCTGTACAGTAAATTGATTTGTATATATAAACACACACACACACACACACACACACATATATATACATTCCTTTTTAAATATTCTTTTTTCCATTATGGTTAACTCCATTTTTCAGTGTTTGACTTCTGCAGGTTTTATGCCTCACCCCTGCTTCTACCCTCTTCTTCCCTGAAACTGTGCAAGCTAAACAGTCTCAAGGTGCTCTTTCCTTTGGCACAAGCAGGAAGTTCGAACCACGAGTTGGAAAATTTACTTTGATCCCATCCCCTAGCCTCCAGGAAAACTCAAGCCAATCTCCTTTTCTTACCCTTTCAAGTCATTTCCATACTAGTGTAAGGAACCTGTTATGCTCTCCCCGAGAAACCTTTAATTGTGAGTAATAAACCTTTCAAAGCAATTTTTATGCTTGGGGTTTGGGGTGGGAAATGTCATCAATCTCAATACTTAAACCAGTTATTGAGGGAAGAGTAGAATGTCTATCTCACCACTGTGGGATGATCTAAAACACTCAAAATGCTACTGTGTTCATGAAAATAGAGCTAATAGAATGGTGGTTTGATAAGCTTTGCCCCATGTATATTTCTCCCCAATTATTTCTTAGTTCCTAATACCTTATTGAAATACACATCCTTGTCAACTGAAATCACCACTTTTGTGGATACTGGTTGGAGAGCTACTGTGGTAGAAAGAGCCAAGTAGAAGCTCTTGAAACTCTTTCTCCCCATCAGATTAGAAAACCTAATAATAGCCCCTATATCTGAGAAAGCTAAATATATTAGTGCTTCCACCAAAGACTTGAAAAATGCAAGGTGGTGATATGTATTACATCCACATTTAAGTTTCCTTTTTGGTTTGTGCAGGTGGTGGATGGATCTTGCAGAATAAAATTTGATCAGTTAGTGAGTTGCAGCTGTAAAATTCTACTGGAGTGTCTTACTGAGACAAAGGAACACATATCCTAGCACCTGGTAGACGGTACTGATCTGACAAACGATTTTCTCTATACCAATCTGAAAGTATGATATGACATACTTCATTCTCACCTGGAATGGGCAAAAGCACACCTGCCCTGCCTCATCTCAGGGAAGTCTCGACCCCTAATTTATTCTGCAGAGATCTTAATCATCTTGGCATCTCACAGAAAACCGGGTCCATTACATTGATGACATCATACCTAGTGAATCAGATAAGCAAAAAGTACCAAGTATAGATGAAAGACACAGCATGCTACAAGTTGGAAAATAAGCCCACGAAAATTCAGAGACTTAACATGAGGCTCCTAGAGGTTCAGTAGTCTGGAGCATGTTTGGAAATCTTTCCAAAGTAAAAGACCACCTGTTGCACCTTTCACCCATTATTGTCTCCAAAGAGTCATGAGGATCTGCCCGTCTTCATTTGATTTTAAAACACCATGTACCATATTATGGGCTTCCCTGATAACTCAGTTGGTAAAGAATCTGCCTGTAATGCAGGAGACCCCGGTTCGATTCCTGGGTCAGAAAGATCCCCTGGAGAAGGGATAGGCTACCCACTCCAGTATTCTTGGGCTTCCCTGGTGGCTCAGCTGGTAAAGAATCTGCCTGCAACGCAGGAGAGCTGGGTTCAGTCTCTGAGTTGGGAAGATCCTCTGGAGAAGGGAAAGGCAACCCACTCCAGTATTCTGGCCTGGAGAATTCCCTGGACTATATAGTCCACTGGGTCTCAAAGAGCTGGACACGCCTGAGCGACTTTCGCTTTCACTTCCTGTAACACGCTAGTGTACAGTGCTCCTACCCATGTGCCAACTGACCCATTCTACTGAGGAACGCCAGTGTTCCAATGACTGCTAGAAATGGGTGTGAAGTAGACACACACACACATACATACACACAGTGTTTTATAACTGAATTAAAAATATAAGTTGGCATTTTTAAGTCATTCAATGTTTCTGTGAGTGGCATAATCAGCAAGCGGCTGTAGCATTCCTCTGGAGACTGATTTCATATACTCACATGATTTATCTCTCTAGCATAAAAAGCATCAGAGGGAATCTGCCGGCCTGGGGGACCTTCGTCCTGGGCTAGAATGAAGTTGGTGTTTGCCTTGTGGCATGCAGGTATCTGGATGACTTACTCACTTTGGTCCCAAGGGCACTCTTGTGAAAGACAAAGGTTAAGAAAAGATATGGTAAACACTGAGGAATAAAAGAAAGTTGATTATATTAGGTGAGAGGCCATGGATTTCTGTTTTAGCACCTGTGAAAGTATGCCAGTATTTATACAATGATCTCCCAGGATTTATGGGAGATGTCAGTTTTTAAGACACTACCTTTCCTCTGTTTTTTTACTTCCAGCCATCTGTGGGTAATATGTGTAGAGAGGGGATGATCTGACAAAGTATGAAACACAACAAACTGTAAGACTTTGAGCCTTGTATAACAAAATATAAAAACAAAGATCAAAGCCACAAGGCGCACTAGATGATTGTTTGGTTTTTTAAAAGAACAGCCCAAAGCAAGGAAAAAAATTTCCCAACTTCTAAACAACCAGAGTATCATCAAAACATAAACAAGAACATGTTTATCTTATACCTACCACAGAATCTCCTTGCGTCCTTTTCCTGTTTAAGCCTTTAGCCAGCTGGACACACAGTAAGCTGGGCAGCCTGCTTTAATTTACTCAGAATGAGAGTTTTTTTGAAGGTCTAGTGGTACTTTCTATGAAGTCAAATCCAAGAAAACAAACTCAGATGTGTAAATGTGCAAATCTACAAAAACTAGACATACAATATGATGAAAATGAGTTCCATGAAACACTAAAAAATTTTCCAAGCAATACAGATTCTAATGATGATAAATAACTTGCAACTTTTTAAGAGAGAAACTTCACTGTATTTAAGGACACTTTTGTGGTATTGCTGTGCTTTTTCTCCCATGAACTAAATGTGGATCAGATATGGTATACATATTTTTCTGAGTAGAAAGGTACTGTCCTCACTTGTTCTTAGCCAGGCATATCCTATAAAGGTAAAGAAGGTAATATTTTTATTTTATATTCTTAGATCCAATTTATGAATCTAGCTTGATAAAGTCTCTTTTCCATTAATGAATTTGATAATAGGAGCTTTTAAATGTTCCCTTGGTATAGAGAGAAATGAGCCTAAAGTGAATGACATAGTATCTTTATCATACTAGCCATAGTGCTCAATACTGTTTCATATTGATTGATAGAAAACTGAAACAGAAATCATATTATGCAACTTAAGGACAGAAAAAGTGAACTGAAATTAATATATATTGCTTTTAAATTCTATAATCATTGTAGTTGTTTTGTTGCTGGCCATGAACAAAGGATCCTTTTGAAGCCCAACTGAATCTTTGTTTTCATTCATTCACTTTTGGTTGCACCGGATCATTGTTGCTGCCTGCAGGCTTTCTCTAGTTGTGGCAAGCGGGGGCTACTGTTTCTACAACGTGTGGGCTTATCGCTGCAGTGGCTTCTCTTGTAGGGCACAGGCTCCAGGTTCATGGTCTTCAGTAGTTATGGCCCTTGGGCTCAGGAGTTGTGGCGTATGAGCTTAGCTGACCCGCAGCATGTGGAATCCTCCCGGACCAGGGCTCAAACCTGTGACCCCTGAACTGGAAGGCAGATTCTTATCCACTGTACCACCAGAGAAGTAGCCAAATTAATCTTTGAATACATCTGAGACTGACAGTTAAATGCACCTTAAAAAGTGCCCTTTAGGTTCTTTTCAGCTCTTTTCCAATTGCTGAAATCTAACCTGAGCTTGTATCATCACACAAATCTGATGATTTCACTTAGTCTGCTCTTTATATTGGTGGGACCTGAGCCAAGAGTGCAAATGGAAACCTATATACCATTTGTCTAAATATTTAAAGGTCATAAATCTAGCAAACAAATTATTATGTAAAATGTGTACTGTCCTCCTTTGAAAAACACATTTCATAATCATCAGATAAGCAAGTTTGAATTTAAAATTTTTGGATTCCTTGAAGTTTTGTACAGAACTTGATAGCACAGAAAAAGCTTGTTCCTAACCCCCGCTCTCTGGCATAGAGCTTGGCGGCCCACCCTCCTTTCCCTCCCACCATCAGCTCCAATACTCACATTGAGGTCCCCTTTATGGACACTGCAGCCAGCATGCCCCAGCCCTATCTCTTTTGCCCACAGTAATTAGCTATCCATTGGCCACCAGTTGGGCACAGGTACGTGTAGCAAGGCAAGAGTCCGTCCTTGAGAGGAGAAACATGGATTAAAGGCCTCGAAGTGTGTTTGGGGCCCTCCGAACTGAAAATTCCAGTGTTCCAGGCACCCAGGAGCAGGGGATATACACTGTAGTGGGTCCAACGCCTTTCCCCATGAAGAGAGCATAGGCTGAGAACAGTTTAAAGGGGGCCTGTGTAAACACAGGGCCCAGGGCAGGGGACTTCTTTGCCCTGATCTATCAATGACATGGGATTCCCCATACACACGCTTTGCCACCTTTAATTCACTCTACATGTAAATATTATACCCATAACAACGTTCATTATCAAATCGGGATTACATATTCACTTTCTTCTTAATTCCCTAACACAACCATAAAGATATCACAATCCAAATATTCATTTAAACTAGAAACTTTAGGGTCATCTTAAGCCCTTCTCATCCCTCATCACTATTTCCTAATCCTCTATATCCTTTAGTAATCATTAAGCTATTTTCCATTCAAATTTCCACTGTACTAGATAAAGCCTCTAATTTTTTTTTGCATTACAGCAATAGCCTCTTAAATGGTTTTCCTATCCATGTCATGTCATAGCCCAACTCATTCCTACTCTTTTAAAAGTACAACTATAGTCAAGTCATTATTATAAAAAGCTTTCATGCCTCTTCACTGCCGAAAGAATAAAGCTAGCCCATGAGTTTAGTTAGCACACATAGCTTTTTTCCAGTGTGGTCCTGGCCTCAGCAACAGCCATTCTTCCCTGCGCCCATCCTACCCTTCTCTTCAGCCACAGGAGGCTGCTAATCATTCCCAAAATGTTGCATGCTTTTTCAGTTCTTATTCTCTGCTCATGCTATTTCTTCCACCTGGGATGCCTTTCTCTAGTTTTGATGTTTATCTTTCTCATCCTTCAAACTCAGTTCAAATATCTTCACCTCCCTATAGATCTCTTTGAGTCCTGGACAAAAGTAATAATTTGATTTCTCCCTCATCTGTGTCCTGATTGACTTTTATGTCTAACTTTCTTGAAGAATTTCTCAAATTCATATTGAGCTTAACTGAATGGAAAAAGAAGTGATTGTTCAACTTATATTAATTTGCTTTTAGTTTGGACATCTTCAGATATATTCTGAGACAAGGATTTGTGTGCAAATGGTTCATTTGAGAAGCACAGAAATTACTGATACAAAGTGTGGAAGTGAGACAAGGGAAGGAAAAGAGCCGATAATGTTGTATCATAGAGAGCCAGATAATGCTTTGGGCAATCAGAATTTAGAGCATTAGAGTGAGGCAGCTGAAGTACACTAACTCCTTTGGTAGTACCTAATGGCTGCACCCAGAGGTGTTAATTCCCCTGAACTTCTGGCCAGCTTTAGACATAGAACAGTTTTCCCCTTAGTGTAGAAAAACTCTCAGGCACAGAAACACAGTCACCAACAGTTGGAAGATAGTTGGAAAGTACTGTGTGAGGCCCTTGTTAAATAAATGCTCAGAAGGCTCAAGTCTAGTATCTTATTGCCTTTGTGGCATGGTAGGCAATAGCAGGGAATGACGGCTTATGGTCCACCCTTCCTATCAATCTATCCCTTAAACTTTAGCTACACTAACACTGCCCAAAGACCAACAGTGCATCAGTCACTGAAAAAGTTCTACTTTATTTAATTTCACAGCACTAAGAGATAGCTATTGTTAGTCATTTTACAAAAGAAACTAGTGCTTAGAGAATTTAATTCATAGACTTTAAACATGAGAATTTAGATCATAGAGTTAAGGAAATCCAGAAAGGCATTTGGATCCAGGGTATTTTCAAAGAAAATGCAATTGCTTCATAAAAAGAGTTTGGAAGAATTAATCTGAGTTTTCCAGATTTAGCATATAGCCTATTTATATTTAATTTTAGAGTCAAAATGTTGATTGAAATAAACATATTTCATCATTTCTGTGCCTAATTTCAATAGGACACTTTACATTTAATCCCAATTCATGAAATCTAAATAAGAGCTTTAGTTGCTTATAAATTACTATGAGGATGATTAGGGTTACTTTCAAAAATCAATTGTAAAAGCATCATAGTGCCAAACTAATTAGTAAAAATACTAAATTGTATCATAAAATATTAGAATCATGTTCTAAATGCCTAAATATGCCATTATTAAAAATATAAATGAATTTTAAGTCTAAAAATTATAACTGGATTTGTACTTAATATTTTAAAGAAAATTTTAAACATAAATAAAAATTCACCTTTGTGAAGTTTATCCATGAAAACCATCCAAAAATATGAAACAGGTTTTTTGCTTGTGTTACTTACAAATAAGAATCTTGGTTACTGTGTATTTGAGTGTTATTGTTCCTTCCTCCAGATTTCACAGTTTGCTTCCAACCTTTCTGGAAGCAGATAGAATATAAAACATTAAAACAAGAACTTCAATGTCTACAGTGCAAACACAGAAAGTATTGCTATATAACAATCATTAAGCCAGCCCAACTGATGAATCCTCCAAAAATGGGAGGAATTCTTCAAAGTATTTGGAAATGGTGTTTTATCCCACTGAGCAAAATGTTCTATAAGCACTATTAAGACTTGATATGTATTGGGTCAAATGGGAAATCAACTCAATGATGACAGAATATTAGCTATTTTGCTGAAAAGCTCAGTAGAAAATTACTGTCAATTCAGTTTTGACTTAAAGAAGTATTTTGCTTCTTGAAGATTCCTGGACAAAAGTGTACATTAAATGATTTTTTAACTTAAAAAATAAATTAATTAATTTAAAAAAAATAAAGAATGATTTAAGATAAAGTTGGCAAATCTACTGGGCTTCCCTAGAGGCTCAGATGGTAAGGACATTGCCTGCAATGGAGAAGACCCAGGGTCAACCCTGAGTCAGAAAGATCTCTTGGAGAAGGGAATGGCAATCCACTCCAATATTCTTGCCTGGAGAATTCCAGGGATAGAGGAGCCTGGTGGGCTACAGTCCATGGGGTTGCAGAGAGTCAGACACAACTGGGCGACTAACAATTTCACTTTAGCAATTGTATTAATTCAGCATTTACTCACACGTGTATATGTGCAGAGTTTCTATTAACTCTTTTCTCAGCAACTTCGGGGAAGAACGTAACCCTGATTCCTCTCTCTGAAGAAAAAGAAGGAAAAGAAAATGAAAAAGAAAACCCTGACTTGCCTGACAGAGCAAAGAACACTGGAAGAAGAGACCATTGAAGCAAAAGCTCTAGATGTTTAGAAGCGTCTAGAAAAGGTTAATGTGTACTACCTTTCAATAGAAGAAAAATATAATTATTCATGTTAGTATTCCAAGCCTGGGATTTTTCCATCAAAGTTCTGGAATGTTTAATGATATATTTTGGAAATAATAAAAATTTTTTATAAAGAAGGAAAGAAAAAAGAGAGAGAGGAGTTAACCATATATTTACTACTAAACTGTATTCTAAGGACTTTCCCATTTTATAGCCATATACGCTCTGGCACAGGCTTCCCTCGTGGCTCAGCTGGTAACGAATCTGCCTGCAGTGTGGGAGACCTGGTTCAATCCTGGGGTTGGGAGGATCCCTGGGAAGAGGGCATGGCAACCCCTTCCAGTATTCTTGCCTGGAGAACCCCCATGATGGAACCTGGCGGGCTACAGTCGTGGGGTCGCAAAGAGTTGGATGCCACTGAGCAACTAAGCATAGCAGCAACAAGCTCTGGCACATTCTAAAATATCCATAAAATTTCTTCTATCTCACTTGTATTCTGCATTTGTAAATTCTGTCTCAAGTAAAATAAGCAGTTGGGTGCAACATTTTCAAACTTTTATAAATACTGCTCTAATTACTCTTTACTCCTGAATCCTTCTGTTTAGATTCAAGGCAGTGATGTCAAACATTATGAGAGTGTTTATTTCTTTGGAGTGGGATGGGACATTTACATGACACATCTGTGTATTTTAGAAGACTATCTAACCCAAGCACATGCAGGATTATATGTAATTTTGTTTTTACAATTGATTAACATAAATAGTTATTGGTTTCAGTAAGTCTATATTTTAGAAAATTTTAGCTTAAATGAAAAATAATATTTTACAATTCCAAATAGCTTCTGAATTCCCAACCATGACAACAAGCCAAAAGAAATGATAGCAATATAAGAGAATTCTTAGATCATGAACTGGTATTAATGAGTTTTAGTTCTAGCCTTTATTTTACTGACTAATTTGCTCATTTATTCAACAAATGTTCAAGTTTCTTCTATTGGCAGCCCTTGAACTGGGCGCTAATAACACAAAATACAGTAGTAAATAAGTACCTGCCCTTAAGCAATCACCGAAATGTGGATTTATTTTCATTTTCTTTAAAGGAAGTACCCTAATCTGAAATGCAAAAGACAATGTATGTGCTCAGTTGTGTCTAACTCTTTGCAACCCCATGGACTGTAGCCCAGCAGCTCCTCTGTCCATGGAAATTTTTAGGCAAGCAGACTGGAATGGGTTGCTATTTCCTACCCCAGGGGATCTTCCTGACCCAAGGGTTGAATCTGCATCTCTAGCATCTCCTGCACTGGCAGGCAGATTCTTTACCGTTGTGCCATGTGGGAAGCCCCCAGAGTACACTGATCCTAGCCAAAAGGCCAAAAAGCAGTGGGCAGCACAGAGTTTTGTAAATAAATCCTCTTCTAACTTTCATGGACTTTTCCTATTAGAAGTTAAAGTTCATGCCAATATACAGAACTCTGACTTTCTCCCCCTTCAGCAGGCTTTACTCAGGTTACCAACACCCAGAATGTTCCTACTTCTGGAATCACAAACTTATTTATCTTCTTCTGAGCCAAATATCTCATTATTTTACTCTCTCAGTACCTTAGTTTCATTACAGAAGTCTTTCCCCGTCATCCACATCCTCCAGTCTCTTAGTCTCCCTTTTCTTTCTTTTTTTCCTACACTCTCACTCTACTTTTCTCATTTCCGTTCCCATATAGTCTACGGGATGATCCATCCTTCCCCATTACTGCATTCCACTCTGTCCTAAGCCTGAATAAATTCAAAGATTTGTGTTTCAGTGCCTATAGTTAGGCTCCTAAGTACAACAGGACAAAACCACACAACCCTAGTGATTTGTTTCACAACAAAGTCAGGGTCTCCAAAGTCATCTGGGTCACCGATCAGGGATCACACATTTCCCAGCTGTCCTTGGTCATACACCTCTCTCGTGTTCCTCAGATTGAAATCTTCATGAATGTCTTAAAATGCAAGGTCTTTACCATTTAAAATATTTTTTTTAACCTGTGCAACAGAAGCGTCCTTAGCTTGTGCAGTCATTACTCAGTATGTGCAGCGAATTTGTTCCAGGACCCGCTGTGGATATCAACACCTGTGACTGCTCAAACACTCTGTATTAGAGGATCCAGAACCTGGAGGGCCAGTAGGAACCAGTACAGAGGGCCAACTGTACTTTTTCATCTTTATTTCTTTTTTTTTTTTTTTTGGCTAGATACATGGAAATTTAATATATTTTGTTAATAACTAATAAGCTTAAGACAAACCAATGATCCCACCCTATTGCCATTGCTGTTCAATCACTCAGTTGTTGTGAATCCATGGACTGCAGCACACCAGGCTTCCCTGTCCTTCATCATCTCCCATCTTCTTTGCTTGAGAAAAAATAAATCTTTACCCTCCTCCTCTCAGATTGTGCTTCACTAATTTCATACTCTCCTCCATTCTCTTTTCCTCATGCACAAGTCTCTAACATCCTACAAAACTTATCCTTGACTTCCAGCTGCCCTCTGTTCCTCTTACTTTCTACAGTCAAGATTCTCAGATCATTCTACTAGTAGCTTTCTCTGTTTTTTCCGTTCCCAACCCATGACCATCTGCTTCCAATCCATTTCCAATAGCATTTCTTCCTAACGACCTCCTGGTCTCCAAATTAAATTGAATTGTTGCTGACTATACACAGTTTTGCACTTCTGTCATATCTGACATCAGTAAACCATTGTTGAAATTCTCTTCATCCTTGATTTACATGAATCCAACTACTTATTGATTTTTCAGCCTCCCTTTAAGGCCACTCTTCAGCAGTGGTTTTCTAGGTTCCATCTCCTTCACCTACACCTCTGTAACAGTGCGACCTCCCTTTAGCCTAGGCCTTCATACTCTTCTTATATTTCCTGTGGTTGATTTCAATCACACCTATAGTTTCATCTGATATGTAAATGCTGATGACTCTCAAACTATGTAGATCTCCCTCTATCCATATTACCGGCAATAGTAATGACTTCTGGGGAGTAGAACTGGAAGACATTGGAAGATATAAACAGCACTTGTATTTTCTATAAGGAACTTGTACTCGTTTTATTTTAAATATTGTGATTAAGAAGTCTTAATGAAAGCAGAACTTCAGTTTGTACAGAACAAAAGTATTTCATAGTGGAAGCTCACCATAGCATTATGTGTATGATGTGATTCCCCTCTTAAATATGCAATTAAACTCCCTGAGAGAAGGTCCAGGATGAGCCTACTACATATATATTCAAACCTACTATGTATATATAAATATTCAAACTCCAAAAATGCCGCAGGTTTCAGGTGTATTTATTAAATTTCTGAAGAGGTTGCTTCTTTTGACCTGTTGCTCATACACTCTAATATTCAATAACCCAAAGTAATCTATTATAATTGTTTTGGTTCATTTAAAAATTGTTAGTAAAAGATCTCCTGAGAGAATTTTCTTCCCAGAAGTTTTCAAAGAACTTACTTTTTAAATCCAAACAGCGGTTTAGGATTCCAAATCAGTCACAATGTGTGTTTAGACTGAAAAATTAAAAATACATTTCAAACTAAATATTTCAGAATCAATTTCTTTCATGTTTACTCATCAATTCTTTGGTTCCGGGCTCTATGCTTTCCCTGAAACAGTTGACAGTTTTGCTTTTGGTATTAAATAACATAGGATTAGTCTGCCTAAGGGACCATCTGTTGCTCCATGCCCTGTCCTGACAATTCTGAGTCCTTTAGAATTGCAGCTTGTGGTTTCTTATTAAGGGGAGCAGAAGAGCATTCTCTATCAAGAGTCTAAGCCTCAGAAATGTTGTCCATTCTGAATGAATCAACATACAACTGTGACATGTGTCAAGTAAGACAGGATGTTTTTCTTTCATTATATGTAAATAAACTTGAGGTTTTAACAGATGGGACCTTAAGTTTGTTTGTTTGTTGTTCTTTCATTAGGCTGTGTTTTATAATGTGGATATATTATTAAATGCTTCAGGGGGATTTCTCAGTTTTATGAGTTACTGCTGATATTTCTGATAAAGCTACGAGTAAAAATGAAGTCCTACTTATTATATGTTAACTAGTTTCAAGCAAATCAGCAATACTTATATCCTTTTAAAGCTATGAAAGAAAAGGGCTGTCTTCAACTTCAAAAATCCTTTAACAGAGTTTTAAAAAGCTCGAAAGTATAATAAGTACGTACAATAAGGATGTTACAAATAAGCAAAACAAATTCACACTGATTCAGTTTTTGTCGCTGATGTTCAGTTGCTAAGTCATGCCGACTCTTTGTAACCCCAAGGACTGTAGCACGCCAGGCTCCTCTGTCCTTCACTGTCTCCTGGAGTTTGCTCAGATTCGTGTCCATTGAGTCGGTGATGCCATCCAACCATCTCATCCTCTGTCGTCCCCTTCTCCTGCCCTCAATCTTTACCAGCATCAGGGTCTTTTCCAGTTAGCCAGCTCTTCACATCAGATGGCCAAAGTATTGGAGCTGCTTCAGCTTCAGCATCAGTCCTTCCAGTGAATATTCAGGACTGATTTCCTTTAGGATTGACTGGTTTGATCTCCTTGCTGTTCAAGGGACTCTCAAGAGTCTTCTCCAGCACCACAAGATGAAATCATCAATTCTCTGGTGCTCAGCTTTCTTCATGGTTCAACTCTCGCATCCATACATGACTACTGGAAAAACCATAGCTCTGACTCTACAGATCTTTGTTGGCCAAGTAATGTCTCTCCTTTTTAATATACTGTCTAGGTTTGTCATAGCTTTCCTTCCAAGGAACAAGCATCTTCTAGTTTCATGCCACCTAATTCAGTGAATGAGTGTTAGTCATTCAGTCATGTTTGACTCTGCAACCTCGTGGACTGTAGCCTGACAGGCTCCTCTGTCCATGGGATTCTCCAGGCAAGAATACTGGAATGAGTTGCTCTTTTCTATTCCAGGAGATCTTACTGATCCAGGGATCAAATCCTGGTCTCCTAATTCAGTAGGAGAAGGTTAAAGAAATCTTTTAACAGTCAGAATTTTGTATTATACTGCCAGCTGATGTGAAGAGTCGACTTTTTGGAAAAGATCCTGATGCTGGGAGAGATTGAAGGCAAAAAGAGAAGGAGGTGACAGAGGATGAGATGGTTAGATGGCATCACTGACTCAATGGGCATGAGTCTGAGCAAACTCAGGGAGATATAAGGACAGGGAAGTCTGGCATGCCCCAGTTCATGGTGTTGCAAAGAGTCAGACATGAGTTAGCAACTGAACAACAACAACATACAGCAAAAAAGAAAAGTGCTCAAAGATATTCTTGGGTCTGCCCTAGAGCTCCTTCTCCTTTAAGAAAAAAATTATATAAAGTTAGTTTGAACTTTATACAAACACATTTTGTTTTTATATTTTTAATATATGTAATCATTTCCTTGTTTCAAAATATAAACCAAATAGTAGTGTATATTTATGACTCAAATAACCATGGTGTATAAGACATAATTCACGAGCCATGAGCCATGAGGGTATGAAAATGAACCCATTGTCTAAAAGCCTCACAGAAGGTATGTACAGTCAAGAATCAGGGATAACGTTCTGAGATGCAAAAGAGGATCCAATATGAAATAGATGAATGTAGTCATCCCCAGAAGCAACAAATTTTTATTTTCTGAGAATATATTTGCAAATGACACAACAGGAACCCCAGATCTCCAGGAAGAGGTCTGGCCCCTCAACTCCAATATAAGTCAATTCACTAATATAAAAAGAGAAAGAAGCAGCTACTAATTTTACCCTAACATATCTGAGATACTTATTATTTTATTAAAATAAAAGAACTTTAAAAACTAGAAAAAAATAACACAGTGTGAGCAAAGAAGAAAAGTTTATGTCTATCATGGTCCATATAATAACAAGGGATATAGACCTTGCTTCTGGAAAAAAAACTGTCCAGCCACTAGATAGCTATATTGGAGACCAGAGTAAATCACTTGTTCATGCTTTCCCATAGGCTGAATGAAATATTCCCTCAAGCTATCTCAAATGCCTTGCTCCTATTTCTTAGAGTATTCTTCTGGTTACTAATTTCATTTCCAATGCCATTCATATCTCAAAGTGATGTCCCAGATATAGGTCATAAGTATATCTCTGTACAAATTAATAACCTAGCTCTACAACTTATAAAACCTTCTCTGGTGAGTTTGGGTATTATGAATTATACCAAACTGAATTGCATAAGCCAGGCCCATAGAAAAACAAACAACAATATTTTCTGAAATTTAAATCTCACATCACAAAAGGTAGGCCAACAGGCTTTGCCCTGGCCATAGCAACTATATGTATGTTTCCACTCTTAATGCCATTAGGCACCTAAAAGTCATCAAGACAGAGGTCAACTCCCAGAGAGCTTAAAGCCTAGCAAAAGAGTTAAGTGTGTATAATTATTTTTCTTGTAACAGAATGGTTACCTTATCATAGATATTCAAGTATGAATATACCAATGAGGAGATGATACATTTTACTGAAGGAACAAGAGAAGTTTAATAGATAAATCAGCCAATCAGCCAAAAAATATTTTTCACAATACTATGGCGCTGAACTAGGATTTGCATTTTAATAGTAGAAAAAAGGAATGGCCAAACTAAAATAAAAAGAATACCACAAGTGAAGCGTTGCCTATATTTAAGTCATCCAGAGATTTTCTCTAATTTGACTGATTTTACAATATATAATAGTAGAACAGGTTTTATAGGTAAGCTGGGTTTCAATCCTAGTCTAGACCTGATCTTCTTTGTTCCTAACTAAGAAATCTCAACTTCACTTGATAAGACCCTATAAGAGGTATATTTTTAAGCAGAGATACTCTGAGTATACTGCTTCATCTTGTCTAGGCTCAGATTACTCTGGCAGTAAGTAAGGACAGATTTCCTACAGACAAGACAAGAAACCGTGGATTCAGTGGGGAAGCTATTGTGATTATTGAAATGAGAGTTATATGTTAATAAGTTCTGCTCTGAACTAGCAGAGTGGTAATAATATTAAAATGACAAGAGACAGAATTATTCAATTTAGTTAACAACTCATTTATTGACGTGCCTTATGTACCTAAATCTTGATATTAAATTACAACACTGAAGCCTTCAGTTACCAAGAACTAGAAGAGAATATCAATCTAAAATTTGATACTGTATATGCTTATAATCTATTGTGAACCTCAGAAATAAAAGAAAAATCTGCCATTATGGGTATGTAACAGGTCAGTAATATTATCTGCTTTACAAAGATTAACTTGTTGCTGCTGTTGCTAAGTCACTTCAGTCGAGTCCGATTCTGTGTGACCCAATAGATGGTAGCCCACCAGGCTCCCCCGTCCCTGAGATTCTCCAGGCAAGAACACTGGAGTGGGTTAATCAATCTGATTCCCTCTCTCAAATGAGAAAGTTACTGACAGAATCAAAATTCGTAGTCATCTGGAACTGAGGAAAAGGAAGTGATAAATGTAATCAATATAAAGATGGTGCTCTTGTCTTGAAAACCCCATGAACAGTATGAAAAGGCAAAATGATAGGATACTGAAAGATGAACTCCCCATGTCAGTAAGTGCCCAACATGCTACTGGAGACCAGTAGAGAAATAACTTCAGAAAGAATGAAGGGATGGAGCCAAAGCAAAAGCAATACCCAGTTGTGGCTGCGACTGGTGATAGAAGCAAGGTCTGGTGCTGTAAGGGCAATATTGCATAGAAACCTGAAATGTTAGGTCCATGAATCAAAGCAAATTGGAAGTGGTCAAACAGGAGATGGTAAGAGTAAACGTCGATATTCTAGGCATCAGTGGACTAAAATGGACTGGAATGGGTGAATTTAACTCAATGACCATTATATCTACTACTGTGGGTAGAAATCCCTTAGAAGAAATGGAATAGCTATCATGGTCAACAAAAGAGTCTGAAATGCAGTACTTGAAATGCAGTCTCAAAAATGACAGAATGATCTCTGTTCGTCTCCAAGGCAAACCATTCAATATCACGGTAATCTAAGTCTATGCCCCGACCAGTAATGCTGAAGAAGCTGAAGTTGAAGGGTTCTATGAAGACCTACAAGACTTTTTAAAACTAACACCCCAAAAAGATGTCCTTTTCATTATAGGGGACTGGAATGCAAAAGTAGGAAGTCAAGAAACACCTGGAGTAACAGGCAAATTTGGTCTTGGAATATGGAATGAAACAGGGCAAAGGCTAAGAGAGTTTTGCTAGGAGAACGCACTGGTCATAGCAAACACCCTCTTCCAACAACACAAGAGAAGACTCTACACATGGACATCACCAGATAGTCAAAACTGAAATCATATGAATATATTCTTTGAAGCCAAAGATGGAGAAGCTCTATACAGTCAGGAAAAATAAGACCAGGAGCTGACTGTGGCTCAGATCATGAACACCTTATTACCAAATTCAGACTTAAATTGAAGAAAGTAGGGAAAACCACTAGACCATTCAGGTATGGCCTAAATCAAATCCCTTATGATTATACAGTGGAAGTGAGAAATAGATTTAAGGGCCTAGATCTGATAGAGTGCCTGATGAACTATAGTCAGAGGTTTGTGACATTGTACAGGAGACAGGGATCAAGACCATCCCCATGGAAAGAAATGCAAAATAGCAAAATGGCTGTCTGAGGAGGCCTTACAAATAGCTGAAAAGAAGAGAAGTGAAAAGCAAAGGAGAAAAGGAAAGATATAAGCATCTGAATGCAGAGTTCCAAAGAATAGCAAGAAGAGATAAGAAAGCCTTCCTCAGTGATCAATGCAAAGAAATAGAGGAAAGCAAAAGTATGGGAAAGACTAGAAAGACTAGAGATCTCTTCAAGAAAATTAGAGATACCAAGGGAACATTTCATGCAAAGATGGGCTTCATAAAGGACAGAAATGGTCTGGACCTTAACAGAAGCAGAAGATATTAAGAAGAGGTGGCAAGAATACACAGAAGAACTGTACAAAAAACATCATGGGGTCACTCAGAGTCAGACACAATGGAGTGACTGAACTGAACTGTTGGTCACACTGTTTCACCATCATCCTAAGTTGCCTTCCCAGGATTGTTGAAGAATCTTTGCCAAAGGAGTTGAAATAAGAACATATGCACAGAATCTTCTTAGGAAAATCCAATCATAAGGTTATCTATTCACTCATTCAGCCAGTACTTAGTGAGCACTCGCTTGATGCCAATAAGATATTAGGCTTTCAGTTCAGTTCAGTTCATTCGCTCAGTCGTGTCCAACTCCTGCCACCCCATGAATCAAAGCACACCAGTCCTCCTTGTCCATCACCATTTCCCGGAGTTTACTCAAACTCACACCCGTCGAGTCAGTGATGCTATCCAGCCATCTCATCCTCTGTCGTCCCCTTCTCCTCCTGCCCCCAATCCCTCCCAGCATCACTGTCTTTTCCAATGGGTCAACTCTTCGCATGAGGTGACCAAAGTACTGGAGTTTCAGCTTGAGCAACAGTCCCCCCAAAGAACACCCAGGACTGATCTCCTTTAGAATGGACTGGTTGGATCTCCTTGCAGTCTAAGGGACTCTCAAGAGTCTTCTCCAATACCACAGTTCAAAAGCATCGATTCTTTGGTGCACAGCTTTCTTCACAGTCCAACTCTCACATCTATACATGATCACTGGAAAAACCATAGCCTTGACTAGATGGACCTTTGTTGGCAAAGTGATGTCTCTGCTTTTTAATATGCTATCTAGATTGGTCATAACTTTCCTTCAAAGGAGTAAGTGTCTTTTAATTTCATGGCTGCAATCACCATCTGCAGTGATTGTAGAGCGCAAAAATATATAGTGTGACACTGTTTCCCCATCTATTTCTCATGAAGTGATGGGACCAGATGCCATGATCTTTGTTTTCTGAGTGTTGAGCTTTAAGCCAACTTTTTCACTCTCCTCTTTCACTTTCATCAAGAGGCTTTTTAATTCCTCTTCACTTTCTGCCATAAGGGTGGTGTCATCTGTGTATCTGAGGTTACTGATATTTCTCCTGGCAATCTTGATTCCATGTGCTTCTTCCAGTCCAGCGTTTCTCATGATGTACTCCGCATATAAGTTAAATAAGCAGGGTGACAATATACAGCCTTGACGTACTCCTTTTCCTATTTGGAACCAGTCTGTTGTTCCATGTCCAGTTCTAACTGTTGCTTCCTGACCTGCATATAGGTTTCTCAAGAGGCAGGTCAGGTGGCCTGGTATTCCCATCTCTTTCAGAATTTTCCACAGTTTATTGTGATCCACACAGTCAAAGGCTTTGGCATTGTCAATAAACAGAAATAGATGTTTTTCTGGAACTCTCTTGCTTTTTCCATGATCTAGCAGATGTTGGCGATTTGATCTCTGGTTCCTCTGCCTTTTCTAAATCCAGCTCGAACATCTGGAAGTTCACGGTTCATGTATTGCTGAAGCCTGGCTTGGAGAATTTTGAGCATTACTTTACTAGCATGTGAGATGCGTGCAATTGTGCGGTAGTTTGAGCATTCTTTGGCATTGCCTTTCTTTGGGATTGGAGTGAAACTGACCTTTTCCAGTCCTGTGGCCACTGCTGAGTTTTCCAAATTTGCTGGCATATTGAGTGCAGCACTTTCACAGCATCATCTTTCAGGATTTGAAACAGCTCAACTGGAATTCCATCACCTCCACTAGCTTTGTTTGTAGTGATGTTTTCTAAGGCCCACTTGACTTCACATTCCAGGATATCTGGCTCTAGGTGAGTGATCACACCATCGTGATTATCTGGGTTGTGAAGATCTTTTTTGTACAGTTCTTCTGTGTATTCCTGCCACCTCTTCTTAATATCTTCTGCTTCTGTTAGGTCCATACCATTTCTGTCCTTTATCGAGCCCATCTTTGCATGAAATGTTCTTTTGGTAACTCTGATTTTCTTGAAAAGATCTCTAGTCTTTCCCATTCTGTTCTTTTCCTCTATTTCTTTGCACTGATCACTGAGAAAGGCTTTCTTATCTCTCCTTGCTATTCTTTGGAACTCTGCATTCAGATGCTTATATCTTTCCTTTTCTCCTTTGCTTTTCACTTCTCTTCTTTTCAGCTATTTGTAAAGCCTCCTCAGACAGCCATTTTGCTATTTTGCATTTCTTTTCCATGGGGATGGTCTTGATCCATGTCTCCTGTACAATGTCACAAACCTCGGATCATAGTTCATCAGACACTCTATCTATCAGATCTAGGCCCTTAAATCTATTTCTCACTTCCACTATAGTCGTAAGGGATTTGATTTAGGCCATACCTGAATGGTCTAGTGGTTTTCCCCACTTTCTTCAATTTAAGTCTGAATTTGGCAATAAGGAGTTCATGATCTGAGCCACAGTTAGGTAAACAGAGATGAAAGAAGACAAAGTTGCTGGTTCAAGTGAAAATGAAGTTGCTCAGTCTTGTCCCACTCTTGGCGACCCCATGGACTGTAGCCTACCAGGCTCCTCCATCCATGGGATTTTCCAGGCAGGAGTACTGGAGTGGATTACCATTTCCTGCTCCAGAGGATCTTCCCAACCCAGGGATCAAACCCGGGTCTCTCATTGTAGGCGGATGCTTTTACATCCTGAGTCATCAGGAAAGCCCATAACCTAGTAAGAGCAGTAACCAAGAAAGCCTAAAGCAATTGATCATGTGTTAAACCAGAATATATGGCACATTGATATCAAAAAAGAATGGAAGGCATGGGATGGTCAGAAAAGTTTCCCTGGGGGCGGGATGGGAGGGGTGAATGGTAAATCTAAGTATTCATTAATGGGAAGTGATAAAATATATAAGTCACTCCATCCTGTCTGACTCTTTGTGACCCCATGGATAGCAGCCAGCCAGGATCCTCTGTCCATGGAATTCTCCAGGCAAGAATACTGGAGTGGGTTGACATTCCCTTCTCCAGCACATCTTCCTCCCAGGGATCGAACCTGGGTCTCCGGATTTACAGGCAGATTCTTTACCATCTGAACCACCAGGGAAGCCCAAAGAATAGTAAAATATACTTTATTTAAATATTAGGACATCATGCTTCTTATATTAATATTTGGACCTGATTTCTCTAAAAGTTTATTAAAGGTATATAATGAGAAATTTTAATTTTTCTTTCAGTATTATATTTAAAAATTTGTCTAGTTCTTATTTCTAGATTCCTTAATTTATTATAAAATTTGGGCAAAATTAATCACCATTATAACATTGCATTCTTGAAAGATAAAAATGAAATCATCATTTTTCTCTATAGTGTATTGGTAAGTTTAAAAAATTGCTTAAAACCACTAACAGAAAAGACTAACTTACAGAGAGGCACATACTCCCTTGCCTTTACCTCTGGTTCCTAAAATTTTCATGTCTAGCGGCTTCCTAGATGGTTATTTTGGAAAAAAGATGTATTTAATTGAGACTATTGATATGAAAATTTTCCATAAACAAAATTCTAGTACTTAAATATTTCTAGATACCACATAACTTTAATCTTTCCCCGCCCCCTCCCTTTTTTTTTTTTTTTCCGCTGTTGAAGGTAAATTCAGGTCCAGAGCATTTAAACAGGGTACAAGTTCATGCATTCAGGATTTTCAAGAGCTAGAAAAAATTTCCAGGTCTTTTCAAAATGCAACATTCTTTCCACTCTTGTAATTTGTTGATAATTTAACTGTTATTTTATGGTACAACCCAATTGCTTGACCAAAAAAAGCTATTGTCTATTCCTCCTTCGGTACATCTCATCTTGAAAGAAATTACCGTCTACCTTGCTAAACAGTTGTAAGTCATTCTAAGATCCTTTACCTCATAAATCCAATTTGTCATTATGTCCTGTTAGTCCCCTCCTCCTTTTCCTTCCTGCTGTCGGTCTGATTTGGGGAATTATGATATCCAATTTTGATTACTATAATAATTTCCTACTTTAAATCTCTCCTCCAATCTAACCCTGACTGACTCTAGAATGACCTTTTAATATTACAATTCTGATCATAATCTGCCAGCTTAGAGTCCTCCAGTGGCTGACCAGAGCATCAAAGACAAGAGTTCCCGTGTACCAGGGTCTATATAATCTGACCTGTGATCATCAGTTCAGTTCAGAACTCAGTCGTGTCCGACTCTTTGCGACCGCGTGAATCGCAGCATGCCAGGCCTCCCCGTCCATCACCAACTCCCGGAGTTCACTCAGACTCATGTCCATTGAGTCTGTGATGCCATCCAGCCATCTCACCCTCTGTCGTCCCCTTCTCCTCCTGCCCCCAATTCCTCCCAGCATCAGAGTCTTTTCCAATGAGTCAACTCTTCGCATGAGGTGACCAAAGTACTGGAGTTTTAGATTTAGCATCATTCCTTCCAAAGAAATCCCAGGGCTGATCTCCTTCACAATGGACTGGTTGGATCTCCTTGCACTCCAAGGGACTCTCAAGAGTCTTCTCCAACACCACAGTTCAAAAGCATCAATTCTTCAGCGCTCAGCCTTCTTCACAGTCCAACTCTCACATCCATACATGACCACAGGAAAAACCATATCCTTGACTAGATGGACCTTAGTCGGCAAAGTAATGTCTCTGCTTTTGAGTATGCTATCTAGGTTGGTCATAACTTTTCTTCCAAGGAGTAAGCGTCTTTTAATTTCATGGCTGCAATCACCATCTGCAGTGATTTTAGAACCCAAGAAAAACAAAGTCTGACACTGTTTCCACTGTTTCCCCATCTATTTCCCATGAAGTGATGGGACTGGATGCCATGATCTTCGTTTTCTGAATGTTGAGCTTTAAGCCAACTTTTTCACTCTCCTCTTTCACTTTCATCAAGAGGCTTTTTAGCTCCTCTTCACTTTATGCCATAAGGGTGGTGTCATCTGCGTATCTGAGGTTATTGATATTTCTCCCGGCAATCTTGATTCCAGCTTGTGTTTCTTCCAGTCCAGCATTTCTCATGATGTATTCTGCATATAAGTTAAATAAGCAGGGTGACAATATACAGCCTTGACGTACTCCTTTTCCTATTTGGAACCAGTCTGTTGTTCCATGTCCAGTTCTAACTGTTGCTTCCTGGCCTGCATACAGATTTCTCAAGAGGCAGGTTAGGTGGCCTGGTATTCCCATCTCTTTCAGAATTTTCCACAGTTTTTTGTGATCCACACAGTCAAAGGCTTTGGCATAGTCAATAAAGCAGAAATAGATGTTTTTCTGGAACTCTCTTGCTTTTTCCATAATCCAGCGGATGTTGGCAATTTGATCTCTGGTTCCTCTGCCTTTTCTAAAACCAGCTTGAACATCAGGGAGTTCACGGTTCACGTATTGCTGAAGTCTGGCTTGGAGAATTTTGAGCATTACTTTACTAGCATGTGAGATGAGTGCAATTGTGCAGTAGTTTGAGCATTCTTTGACATTGCCTTTCTTTGGGATTGGAATGAAAACTGACCTTTTCCAGTCCCGTGGCCACTGCTGAGTTTTCCAAATTTGCTGGCATATTGAGTGCAGCACTTTCACAGCACCTGTGATCATATTTCCCACCATAACTCCACTCACATGCTGCAAGCAGTCCTGAACATGACATGTTGCTTCCTGCCTTTATGCATATTAAAATACCCCCTTTCTCCTTGTCATAACCCCCTTCTCCTTATCATGTACCTAACTTATTTTTTCAAGACAGCCTCCAGTGAAGCTTTCCCTGGAGAGTCTTTACTGACAATCCTCTGAAACCTGGCTTTGTTAGGTGTCTCACATTTAAGATTCCAAAGCACTCTGGGCATAAATCTATCATAGCACTTATCCAACTGCAATGTAACTCTAAATTCACATGTGTATCTTTTCTACCAACCCTGAACTTCTTAAAGGTAGAGATCCACTTCATTATTCAAATTACTATTGAATAAATGAAGGAATGATTGAAAATGCATAAAGAATTGATGAATGAAGATCTATATTGTAAATAAAACAGAAGCCCATGAATTAAAATATAACTATTATATGGACAGACACCAGAGAAATGATTTGCTACACATACCCAATAGATGAAAGAAACATGTAAGGTTTTGAATCGACATATTACCCACGGGAAAATAGAAATATATTTATGAATGAGAATTTTTGTAGGAACATATTTTATAGTAGAATTTCACCTGTATTTAACTGCTTTGATCTTTAAACTGAGGTCTTTTGAGGGTACTGGAGTCCTTAAAATTGTTCAGTTTTTAAATTCCTGGCCCTGAAATCCCACTTCTACCTTTTTGATCAACTAATGAGATACCCATTAGAACAGACATCTCATAAACAGACAGTGTGAGAGCCTGTCTTCTATGATTGATGCTATAGGCTATTCTCAGTGCAATCACTGTAAAAGTTGTGCGTATAAACTATTCTAAACAATATTAAGAGTGCAAATGCAATGGACAAGAGCATTACTCAAAAAATAAAAAAAAGAGAGGAGAAAGAGATGTGTCCCTCACCACCTCAAACTCTGGTTAAATACCACAGCAAGTCATTCTTTAATCTTTTCTATGACCTTTTGAAGTACTAATTATTTTTTTAATGTTCTATGAATACAAATACTTGTTTGTCATTACCCTTCCTTTGATGCGTTATGCGGCATTAGCAAAGCAAAATGAATCTGGTTTTGAAGGTTTAATTGCACAGCTTTGCATAGACTTTAATAGGCAATGCAAAACCTTCCCAGCAGGTGTACTATGAGATAAAGCGGTTTTTCATGAATAATTCATTATTTTAAAAAAACACTTCTGCTAAGATACAATTTGCAATAATGTTTTTCAGGAGAGACCAGTGAAAATTCAAAGCTGTCATTGCCAATTTGTTCGAGCTCAGATCCAAAAGGTCACCCACATGACACAACGGAAACTAGAAACATCCTTTTCTTTTTTCATGTCAACATGTTATGCTCCATATTTTCTTAAATGTTTTTGAAGCTTATGAGTAAGAATGTTATGCTAACCTATAAAAATCACTTAGAAAAAATAAAATTTCATTAAAAATTCCAATAAATTAATTCTAAGAGAATTGTCTAAGAAGGTAGAAATTATCCTAGAATGCCCTGTTATAAAATAGTTGGGAACATTTCTATAAAATGCCATTTTACTCTACCATGGACTTGAAAGTCAGTAATTCAAATCATGCTCCTCTATAGGCTGTCATTGAAAATGTCATGGTTTAGGGGATGAGGGATGGAAGGAGTAGGAGTGTGGGGTTAGCAGATGCAAACTACTGTGTATAGAATGGGTAAACAACAAGGGCCTACTGTGTAGCACAGGGAAGTAAATTCAATAGCCTATGATGAAATGGAAAAAAAAAAATATATATATATATATGTACAACAGAATCACTTTGCTCGGTATTTACAATAGTCAAGATAAGGAAGCAATCTAATGTGCATCGATGGATGAATAGACAAAAAACTCTATATACTTATATATATGATTATTCTTCTGCCATGAAAAAGAAGGAAATTGCACCATTTGGGCCAACATGGATGGACCTTGAAAACATTATGCTAAAAGAAATAAGTTGAACAGAGAAAGAAAAATACTGTAATCTCATTTACATATCAAATCTAAAACAAACCAAAAAAGAGCTCATGGATACAGAAAACAGACTTGCGGTTGCCAGAAGAGGTACGATAAAGGGGTGGGTAAAATGGGTGAAGGACTTTAAAAGTACAAACTTTCAACTATAAAATAAGTAAATCATAGGGATGTAATGTACAGCATGGTGACTATGGTTAATAGCACTGTATTTTTGTATATTTGAAAGTTGCTAAGAGAGTAAATCTTAAAAGTTTTCATCATAAGAAAAAAATTTGTAACTACATATGGTGATAGACGTTAACTGGACTTATTGTGGTGATCATTTTACAAATATAAAATTGTTATGTTAGACATTATATGTCTAAGTTTTTAAAAGCTAAACATAGTATTACTATACAATCCAGCCGTTACACCCCTAGGTTTTTCTCCAACTGAGTTGAAAACACATTCAAGCAAAAATATTTATATCAGTTTAATTCATAATCACCCAAAACTTTAAGCAACCAAGATGTTTTTCAATAAGTGAATGTATATAAAAAGTCCTGGTACATGTATACAATTAAATGTTATTTAGCGATAAAGACAGATGAACTATTAAGCCATGAAAAATCATGGGTGAACCGGAAATGTGTATGGCTGACTGAAAGAAGTTGGTATGAAAAGATCACATACCTTATGACTCTATTTATATGACAACATGAAAAAGACAAAACTACAGAAATGATAAGAGTATCAGTGGCTTCTAGAGATACAAGTGGGTGAAGAAGGTTAAATAGGTGAAATTATTCTATATGATACTGCAATGATGAATACAAGACATTAAACATTTGTCAAACCCATTTGAACTATTCATGCAGAGTCAATCTTGACAAAAGAACTGACTTATATTACAAATAATGTGAAACAACTTCACTGAAGTAAGCCGAGGGGATAGTGCTAACCTAAATAGCTTTGAAAAAGAGTGGAGTCTAAAAACTTAGGAGCAAAAGAAATTGAATGCAAGCATTTGTGCTCGAGTTGATGAGTGACATCCCAAGAGGATACAGGATAATAATACTAATACTGCTATGCATGTGTACTAGATTAGAACAATTAAGTATATGGATTGTGGAAAGCAGAAACCAGGTATCTCATTGTTAGAGTGGTAGGTAACAGATAAGCAAGAGGAGGGATCTAGAACAGCCATGTGGTAATGGATTACAGTCTAAGACATCATCATGAGCGGATATTTAGTTTAATATAAATATAGTGATAATAAAAAGAAATCTCTTATAGATATGTGTACAAACACAAGTTAGCATATACACATGTATCTTTGCTCTATTAGCTGACAGGGCTTAGAATCAATGATACCCGAGTTGTAATGGTACATCTGGCCACAGATATTGGTTTCTAATACCATTCTCCAATAAAAAGAACCAGGGCTGCTGGGAGGTCATGGCTAGACTACACAAGATGAGCCCAAAGTTTCTTGCAGTAGTACCAGAAAAGTATGGAAATATTCTCATACACATACACACACAGCAATGTCAGAGGGACACAGGAGTCAACTTGAGGTCCCAGTGACCAAAAATGTGGGAATAAAATAAAGCTGAAATAATTGGAACAATAAAGTAGTATTGCATTAAAATCAAAGCACAAGATAAATATTCATGTTTCCATAACTAAGTAAACACTTGAATAAAAAAATAAGTGGGGGAAAAATAAACATGACATACATGCAGAATTCCAACTTATTTATGTAGATGCTCCAGCCTCCAAGAGGTGAAGCATAACTCCCCTCAATTACGGACTGTACATAGTAACTTCTTACCAAGGAATACAATACGAAAAGAGGAGGAGAGAGTAACTTCACAATGGAGGAATTCAAGAAACAACACCTCAGCCAGATATCAAGGTCAACATTGACAGCAGACACATTATTAGCATGCTATGTAGATAATATGTACCCAATTATGATTTAATGGAAATAGCACTTTACTTCTGTGCTCTTATTCCCAAAAACACGTAACCCAAAGCTAATCATAAGAAAAATATGTTACAAATCCTAACTAATGGGCATTTCACAAAAATCTGGCCAGCACATTTCGAAATAAATGTTAGAGTGTTAGCAAATTCTTCTCCCTAAGCATGTATCAACCCATCAAATGGCTGCAATGCAGAAAGAGAGACATAACCTCCTTTTGAAAGTCAATACATAAAATTCCAGAAAACACCTACTCGGGGTCACGTGCCTATTGCTAGGCTAATCCTTAATCAATAGACCCTGCAAACTCATGAGAATGGGAGCAAAAGAGGGCTAGTCCCCTGAAGGATATACAGTGGTTACCAGAGGAGGAAGGAAAGAAACTGAGACAGTCAGAAAAAACAGTTTTACTATAATGTTTATTTTAAATGTAAATCAATTATTATGTGAGTTATCTGCTGCTAAGTCACTTCAGTCGTGTCCGACTCTGTGCGACCCCATAGACGGCAGCCCACCAGGCTCCCCCGTCCCTGGGATTCTCCAGGCAAGAACACTGGAGTGGGTTGCCATTTCCTTCTCCAATGCATGAAAGTGAAAAGTGAAAGTGAAGTCGCTCAGTCGTGTCCGACTCTTCGTGACCCCATGGACCGCAGTCTGCCAGACTCCTCCGTCCATGGGATTTTCCAGGCAAGAGTACTGGAGTGGGGTGCCATCGCCTTCTCCGATGTGAGTCACCTAGCCACACCTAAAAGGTACAAAGAAACAAACATGGATTCAGGTCACTTTACCAAGGACTTCCCTGGTGGCTCAGACGGTAAGCGTCTGTCTACAATGTGAGAGACCTGGGTTCGATCCTTGGGTTGGGAAGATTCCCTGGAGAAGGAAATGGCAACCCACTCCAGTACTTCTTGCCTTGAAAATCCCATGGATGGAGGAGCTTGGTGCAGGCTACTATTCATGGAGTCGAAAAGAGTCAGGCACGACTGAGCGACTTCACTCACTTACCTGAGTCAAGATTTCTTGCTCTTGAATGTTAATAACCTCTATAGTCGTTCATATTTAAAATTTCAGTTCATTGGTATTTAATGTTTCACACCCTGATCAGAATATATATATTTGTTTTTTATCCAAGCATCCCTACACACATAGTTTAATCTCAGACCCTTTTAAAATTGTGTTGTCTTTTATTTTTTATTTTTTTAAGTCTCTTTTAATCTATAGGTTCCTCCCTTTCTTCTCCTTATAACATATCTGTTAAAGGACCTGGCATTTGATTGGCTGAATATTCCAGCAGGTTCATTTAGCAGTTAAGTTGAGTCTGTTACTTCAATGCTTCCAGTGATCCTGTGAGGTCACTAATAACCTGAATAAATCCTTTCATGCTTAAACTAGCTTAGGTGAGTTCAGGTGCCTGCAACTAAAAATCCTGATACAAAATAACTTTTTATTATAAAGCTAACTTCGCATACATAATTATATTTATGCATATATAAATGAAGTGGAATGTAGGATGAGGACTGTCCTCATGCTACAGAACACTTATTTAAATTTTTATTACCCTAGGTGAAAAACAAAAATATATCACGGACAGCAGTGTTACAGCTTCGTTCTAAAGTAATTTAGACAGTAAAGCCTCAAACCTTTCTAAAGCAGTTTATCACTCGCTAGAGATTCATATGGAGATCTCTGTCAATGGGTTGATAGTAGGTAAAGACATGAGTTGATGTGGATGAAATCTTCATGCAGAGAAACACGTAATGAGAGATCTACGGCAAATTTTAGGTTTGTAATATCTCCAACGAAACCAAAATTAGCGTATAATTTGAAAATAAAATATAATTTAGTGTACAATAAGCATAAACAATATGATACTTCCAAAATAAAGGTAATTATTTGTCTTTATATTCAAGTTGAATTGTCCGATAATTCAATAAAACCATAGGTAAAAGACTCAAAACACGGACAGCATCCTTAACAAAAAACAAAGTCTTGCAAGTGTGAAGTGACTTAGAAGTAATTACTATTAGATTTAGGGTAGAAAAGACCATGAAGATGCAGAAGTATTACCTGAGGGGAGCCAGGAAATAGCACATAAGATTATGGACAAACAGAATGTCATCATTCTCATCTAACACCTTTATTGACTACCCTATTCTGTACATAAAAAAGGAAGAACTGAGGGAAAGACTGGATAATAAAATAATAAACTTGCCACATGTTTTATATGTTTTCCATTTTACCAGGCAAAAGTCCAGAAGCATTATTACTGTTATAGCAAAAAGTATCCTTGGCATCACTCAGAGTGGTTGAAAGTTCTTCAATAGTAGTACCTAATAAAAGTGTAAGAAAACAGTGCCAAGATATATAATGTAGAATAGGAATATGTAGGTCATAATATCATGATGACAGAAACATTAACAGAGATAATGCTAAAAATCTGCACATTACATATATTATAAGGTAATATAAAGAGCGACCTATTCCAAAATATCTAGGTAGGAACAAAGCACTCTTTGTATTCCAGGCATTTCTTCATTCAGTTATATTTTACTTGATACCAAAATTCATTTATACCCCAACATATATCTATAGAACACGAAAAGGTAACAGACTGCAGCAGTAGTGGCAAGCACGGCAGACACTATGCTGTCCTCCCCAGCATATGTTTATATAGATATTCCTAACTGATTGTAGCACTCTTTCTTGAAGGCCTGGACAAAAATATACAACATTTCTCAATGCAGTGCTCCAGACAGATACTGCTATGAACAAACACAGTTGATCTTTGGGATGAAATCTATTTTCCCGGACAAGAGGATAACCTCATATTATTTGGCAAAAGATAAGCCCAAAAGTAGGAAGTAATAATCAGTAAGAATATGCATTACCAATAATTTCCATACAGAATAGTGCTTCATAACAGGAAGCTATTAACTTAGACTTGAAAAGTCATTTCTTCAAGTGGTATGATTGTCGACTGATTTACATCTTTTATTTTTTAAATCATATTGTCCAGTCTTCTATATTACATAGAGTGTTTTATGTTCATTCTCATAACTCATATTTTGTAAAAAGTAAGACACTGTGAACATCCTGTAAATGCATCTTTTTTAAGAAAGCATATGTGAATAGACTCGCCATGATGTATCAAACTTTGATATATAAAAGTATATTTCTTTGAAAATGTAAATTCAGTTTAAAAAAATATTGAGCTTTTACTATCATCAGCACAGTAGATTACTATGTAGTGATTTAGAATGTATGCTCTGGAATCCTGACCTTAACACCATAAAATCTTGGGGCAAGAATATCTCTAGTGTGAATTTCTTCATCTATAAAATGTTTAAAAGTATTACTTATGTCATTGTAGAGGATGAAATGGCAAACCACTCTAGTATTCTTTCCTTTAGAATCCCATGAACAGCATGGAAAGGCAAAAGATATGACACCAGAAGATGAGCCTTCCAGGTCCGATATGCTACTGGGGAAGAAGAGAGGGCAATTAATAACAGCTCCAGAAAGAATGAAGTGGCCAGACCAAAGCAGAAACGATGCTCAGTTGTGGATGTATCTGCTGGTGAAAGTAAAATCCAATGTTTTTATTGTGCTTTTAAAGAATAATATTGCGTAGGAACCTGGCATGTTGGTCCATCAGTTCAGTTCAGTTCAGTTGCTTAGTCTTGTCAGATTCTTTGCCACCCCATGGACTGCAGCATGCCAGGCTTCCCTGTCCATCACCAACTCCTGAACCCTGCTCAAATTCACGTGCCTTGAGTCAGTGATTGCCATCCAACCATCTCATCCTCTGTCATCCCCTTCTCCTCCCGCCTTCATTCTTTCTCAGCTTCAGGGTCTTTTCAAATGAGTTAGTTCTTCACATCAGGTGGCTAAAGTATTGGAGTTTCAGCTTCAGCATCAATCCTTCCAATGAACATTCAGGACTGACTTCTTTGAGTATTGACTGGTTGGATCTCCTTGCTGTCCAAGGGATTCTCAAGAGTCTTCTTCAACATCACATTTCAAAAGCGTCAATTCTTTGGTGCTCAGCTTTCTTTATAGTCCAACTCTCACATCCATACATGACTACTAGAAAAACCATAGCTTTGACTAGACGGACCTTTGTCATCAAAGTAATGTCTCTGCTTTTTACTATGCTGTCTAGGTTGATCATAACTTTTCTTCCAAGGAACAAGCATCTTTTAAATTCACGGATGCAGTCACCATCTGCAGTGATTTTGAAGCCTAAAAAAATAAAGTCTGTTACTATTTCCATTGTTTCCCCATCTTCTTGCCATGAAATGATGGGATCAGATGCCATGATCTTAGTTTCCTGAATGCTGAGTTTTAAGCCAACTTTTTTGCTCTCCTCTTTCACTTTCATCAAGAGGCTCTTTAGTTCTTCATTGTTTTCTGCCATAAAGGTGGTGTTATCTATATATCTGAGGTTATTGATATTTCTCCCAGCAATCTTGATTCCAGCTTGTGCTTCATCCAGCCCAGCATTTCTCACAATGTACTCTGCGTATAAGTTAAATAATCAGGGTGACAATATACAGCCTTGACGTACTCCTTTCCCAATTTGGAACCATGAATCAAGGTAAATTGGACATGGTCAAGCAGGAGATGGCAAGAGTAAGCATCAACATCTCAGAAATCAGTGAAGTAAAATGGATGAGAATGGGTGAATTTAATTCAGATGGCCATTATATCTACTACCACAGGCAAGATTTCCTTAGAAAAAATGAAGTATCCCACATATTGAACCAAAGAGTCTAAAACCCAGTACTTGGGTGAAATCACAAAAATGACAGAATGAACTCAGTTCATTTCCAAAGCAAACCATTCAACATCACAGTAATCCAAGTGTGAAAGGGCAAAAAGATATGACACTGACCTGAGCTATTTAAAATCCTAAAAGATGATGCTGTTAAGTGCTGCACTCAATATGCCAGCAAATTTGGGCAACTCAGCAGTCGCCACAGGACTGGAAAGGTTAGTTTTCATTCCAATCCCAAAGAAGGGCAATGCCAAGGAATGTTCAAACTACCACACAAATCGCACTCATTTCAGAAGCCAGCAAGGTAATGCTCAAAAATCCTTCAAGCTACACTTCAGCAGTATGTGAACTGAGAACTTCCAGATGTACAAGCTGGGTTTAGAAAAGGAAGAGGAACCAGAGATCAAATTGCAAACACTCATTGGATCATAGAGAAAGCAAGGGAATTCCAGAGAACATCTATTTCTGCTTCATTGACTACCACAACAAACTGTTTCCACAACAAACTATTGAAAATTCTTAAAGAGATGGGAATATCAGACCACCTTACTTCTCATGGTTTCCTGAGAAACCTGTATGGAGGTCAAGAAGCAACAATCAGAACCAGACGTGGAACAACTGATTGGTTCCAAATTGGAAAAGAATGACCAGGCTGTATATTGTCACCCTGCTTATTTAACTTCTATGCAAAGTACATCATGCAAAATGCTGGGCTGGATGAATCACAAGCTGAAATTAAGATATCTGGGAGAAATATCAACAACCTCAGATATGCAGATGATACCACTCTAATGGCAGATATCGAAGAGGAGCTAAAGAGCCTCTTGATGAGGGTGAAACAGCAAAGTGAAAAAGCTGTCTTGAAACTCAATATTAAAAACGTAAGATCATGGCATCTGGTACCATCTCCTTATGGCAAAGAGAAGCAGGGAAAGTGGAAGCAGTGACAGATTTTATTTTGTTGGGCTCCAAAGTCACTATGGAGGCAACAGTTGAAGGGGAAGGCAGAGTAGGAGGTGGTTAGAACGCACCACTGACTCAATGGACAGAATTTGAGCAAGGTCTGAGAGATAGTGAAGGACAGAGGAGCCTGGCATGCTGCAGTCCATGGGGCCGCAGAGTCAGACACAACTTAGCAACTGAAAGACAGCAACGTCACTGTAACCTGTATAGGTTAAACAAATGTTATACTGAAGCACATATAACAGTATCTACCTCTAGTAAACACTTAAAAATTCAGATATAATTATTATTGTTGCTGTTATTATTATAATAATTGTTATTATTACACAAAGAGAAATATGATTCATTTATTATTTTCATCTCTTGCTTAAAGAGTCTGGGAGCAAGAAGATACTAGGTGGAGAGTGGGAGATGGAAGAAAGAAATAGAATATATATCACAGAATAATACTGTTCTAATATATAAAAGAATAATATTGGTACACTGACAAAAATGTTATATGAATTCAACTTGAATTATTACAATTCAAAAAACAGGTGAAAGAATTAAAGAAGTCTTCACTGAGAAGAAAAAATTTAAGAAAGTTCTGGGAAAATACACATGATTTCAGAGAAAAGAATCAACATGAGTAGAGCTAGCAAGAAAGGAGAGGACATGTTTGGAGAATAATGAGCCAGAGATTACAGCAGTGAGTAAAAATGAATGTGAAAGCATAATTTAAAAGGCACACTGAACCCTATTTTGAAGTGCCAAGAATGCTGTACTGAAAGACTGAACTTGAGTAAAATTAAGTTAGAGACTCAACATGTAATCTGGACCTATAAATCTGTTTATAATAATAAAGCATAGTCCTTTCATTTTATGAGTCAATGATAACCTTACAGTCAAACGTTGGGAGGCCAGTAGTGTGCCTTATTATTCTTTTATTCTGCAGTATAGTAAATATTATTTGTTTGGGAGCGCATGTGCACCCATGGTGGATTCATGTCGATGTATGGCAAAACCAATACAGAACTGTAAAGTAAAATAAAAAATAAATTAATTAATTAATTTTAAAAAATAAATAAATAAAAATAAAAATAAATAAATAAATATTTTAGAATTAGAAGAAAACTTGCAAAGTACAATTTATCTCAAAATTTGTACAATGATACTCTAATCAGTGTTTTACTCTCTCAAATCATAAACAATAAATACAGGTCATGTAAAAAAAATTGCTATGTTGATGTTTTCAAACATATTCGTAATACTCAAATAGTAACCTATATTAATATCAACATCTTCAAATTCAACAGTCTTCAAATATTCACTTATTATAACAAGTATGTAATGAGCTTTCAATTCTATATTCAACTAAAAAGCACTGGATTTGGTTTTATTCAATGTAAAGAACTGAAATGGGACATAAAATCTTCTCAATCAAGAATATCTATTTAAGGAAAGGGGATACACATATTTTTTTTAAATAATAATTAAATACCACATAAATGTCAAGAATAAAGATGAAGGTGGATGGATCCAACCTTTTCTGAGAGCTACATACTTCGTATCTCCTATCTCACTGAATCTACCCAGCAATCTTGTATTTGCAAGTGGGAGAGGTCACCAACTGTCCTTGTTCTTACAAACACTTGAGGCTAAGGCTGGACTCAAGCTAGCAGTTCAAATGCTAGTGCTGCCTTTTCGAGGCTTTGTGATCTTAGGCTAATTTCACTTGTTAAATTGGGAAAGCAGTGGTATTTAATTCACATAGATGTGTTGAAGAGGAACTAAGGAAGTAGATATGTATGATATGATGATGCCCTACGGTAGAATTTACACAAAGTATTTTCTGAAGAATCCTAGTCCTGGAAGATTGCTGTGACTGAAAAAGGATCTATAGTCTTTTAGACCGATGTTTGGGGAATCCTATGTATAATTTTTACTTCCTGGAGATTTATTGTGTTCATATGTGAAGTGCAAGACTGAAAACCAGATAGTAAATGAAAGTATGCTAACCTACAGCCATCTTATCTTACCAGCTCCCTGAAAGTCAGCAAACAGGCTCATACTACCAAGCAGGATACTGAAGAATCCTCCTCTAGAGAATCTAACTAGACTTACAGACATCTAAATTACTGACATTTTAGAGCCCTCTAATAGAAAAAAATGTGTCATGCTCAGTCATGTCCAACTTTTTTGTGACCCTGTGGACTGTAGCCCACCAGGACAAGAACACTGAGGTGGGTTGCCATTTCCTTTTCCAGGGGATTTTCCTGACTCAGGGATTGAACTTGCATCTCCTAGGTCTTCTGCACTGGCAGATGAATTCTTTACCACTGCACCACCTGGAAAGCCCCAGTACCTCATACTTAAGGATATTTCAGAAAACCCAAAGGAGCCATTAAAACAGGGGAGTCCTAAGGAAATGCGAACAATACAAAGTGTAGTAGCAAGATTCAAATAAATCATCTTTAATATCTTCAGAGAGATAAGAGAAAAAAATTTATCAATGTAATAAGTTATGGATTGCTATTTTTAAAAACACAAAAAAGAAAGCACTAAGCAAGTTCTTATAAATTAAAAGTGAAAGAAAAGTTAGAAAAATTAACATGTTCAAAAAATAAAATTCAGAAGATTCCTTGGAAATTAGAACAAAAACAAAAGAGAGAGTGAGAGATGAACAAAAGGAGAGAAAAGAAAATGAAAGGGCCAATTGATGAAGGTCAACGTCCGACAGAAAGGGAGACCATTTGATGATGCTCTGGCCAATCCGATATAAATGTAACTCACTTTTGTAGAACTTACATTTTGTAAGTCAATTGAACTTACATTTGTAAGTCAATTAAGTGGAACTTTTGAAAAACATAAGAAAGAGGATGTAGCAAGCACAGGGCTTCTGCCCTATTCCCTTCCTTTTCTTTCTGTCTGAATATAGATGAGACCCTAGAAATAAAGCATCCATCTTGCAACTCAGAGGTGACCTGCATGACGCAAAAGCCAAGTAGGAAGAACTGGAAAGCCAGAATGAAACTTATGTCTCTAATGGCTACTGGAGCCTACACGCCAGCACTTAATATTCTATCACTAGATGTCTTATTGGGCTTCCCTGTGGCTCAGTCAGTAGAGAATCTGCCTGCAATGTGTGAGACCTGGGTTCAATCCCTGGGTTGGGAAGATCCCCTGGAGGAGGACATGGCAATCCACTCCAGTATTAGTCCTTGGAGAATCACCATGGACAGAGGAGCCTGGCGGGCTACAGTCCATGGGGTCGCAAAGAGTCGGACATGACTGAGCGACTAAGCACACGCACAGACTTATTATCCGAGTAAAACTGAACTATTTTTTAAGGCACAGTGTAGACAAGTTCTCTATAATTAGCCAAATGAATCCAATTTCATTATCATAGTACACTAATGGACTCAGCACAGAACACTGTGTAAATCATAAGAATGTAAACTAAATATTAATATAACCAGAAATTGCAATAAATAATCATATTACATAGTGAGAAAAAGGGACTGCAGTATAGCACAAATCCTTGAAATATAAAAGCTGAAATAGCATTGTCAAGTTTAAATAAATATATGAAATTAATGCATTAAGAGAGAGGAGTGTAAGTACATAATTTTAAAATATAGAGGGGAATATTTAAAAGAGATAAAAGAGTTGAAAGTGGTTGCCACAGGGAGAGATGTTTTGATGGAAAAAAGATATATAACAGGAGAGTGTATTTTTAGTTGTAATTATTTTAACACTAGTAGACTTTATTAAGGGTTCTACATATATTTTTCTTAATTTAGAAATTATATGAAGATAATGGGCAGATTCCTGGAGTCCTTAACCATGCCCTTATCCTCTAGTCTTCAAACTAAAAATCTGATAAAATTGCATTTCCATTTTCTTTTTTTAATGGACATATAATTGACATAGCATTAGTTATATTAGTTTCAGATGTACAGCATAATGATTCAATATTTGTACATATTGCAAAATGATCTTCACAGTAAGTCTAGGTGACATCCCTCACAGTTCTTTTCTTTAAGGTCTCTTAGCAACACTCAACGGAGAAGGCAATGGCACCCCACTCCAGTACTCTTGCCTGAAAAATCCCATGGACGGAGGAGCCTGGTAGGCTACAGTCCACGAGGTCGCTAAGAGTCGGACATGACTGACCGACTTCACTTTCACTTTTCACTTTCATGCGTTGGAGAAGGAAATGGCAACCCACTCCAGTGTTCTTGCCTGGAGAATCCCAGGGACGGGGGAGCCTGGTAGGAGGCCGTCCATGGGGTTGCACAGAGTCAGACATGACTGAAGCGACTTAGCAGCAGCAGCAACATTCATTATTATCAACTATAGGCACCATCCTGTATGTTACACCCCCATGACTTAAGTATTTTATAACTGGAAGTTTATACATTTTGATCCCCTTCATGTATTTTGTCCAATCCCCCACCTACCACCTCTGGTAACTGCTAATCTGTTCTATCTATGAATTTGCTGGGTGGGGGGTAGGTTGTGAATGCCTTAATGATTTATTGACAACAAAAAGTCATTCTGTCAGAAATAAAAAGTCAAAAATAGAGGACCAGGGAAAGGAAAATAAAAAGGAAAAAACGGAGATGGGTTGTACCATATCAAAAAGATTCAATGCTATGACTTGAGTTAAGACAGTAAAAGCCTAGAATGAGAACCCCAATCCTGCCCCATCATCAGAGTGGACAGAATCTACTTCTCAGAGCTATAGTTAACTCAAAACACTATACTCCTACATTTCCTAAATTACATACAGGGTACGGCTATGAATTTGGTTTTTTTAGTTTGCTTTTTTTTAAATTCTACATTTAGCACTTTCATTTTCTTAAGTGGCTCATGAGCACTTCTAATGACTTAAAATTTAAAATTTCTAAAAAATACAAATGATTTTAGGAATTGCAGCACTCCTTTATGATGGCTGGCATTTAAACACCTATATGCTTCACATGCTCACCGGTCCAGTGACGGGCGCACAGGTTCATCCATCCCTGCGCAGGTGACAGACATGCAGGCTGCTTCCGACTCTTGCCTCCATCAACATTTCTACAAAGAAAACCTCCATACATTTCTTCTCATTTCTCCTGAGATTTGTACCAAGAAGTAACGTAATGCATTCATAGGGTACATTTGTACTTCCTCTGAATAAGCCACGCTACATTGTTCTCCACTACCACCAGGAGCGCCATAGAGTTTTTATGCCTTCATATCTCAGCTGCTATTACCCATCTTTCTAATGTTTGCCTACCTAAGGATTTAAAGTCATAGCTCATTGTTGCTTTAATTTACATTTCTTATAATACTCTTTATTTTTACCACCTTGTTACATGCATATTAGTAGTATAAGTTTGCTCTTCTCTAAATGTCATGTTTGTCTATTTTGATCTTTTCCCTGGGGTGAATTTTTCTAGTTGATTTGCAAGAGTTGCTTGCATGTTGTTATTGGATTTTGCAAATATCTTTCCACTTCAAGTTACTTAATGTTTTCTAAAAAGTTCTTCATTGAATAGAATGTTGAACTGAGGTAATGTTATTATGCTTGCTTTTTAAGAAATCCTTCCGAGTTTCTTAGCACACACCATGCTATAGCATTCAGCAGTTAGAAGCTACATTAGATGTACAAATAATAGCATGAATAATATCAAAAAAAGAGGGTTCAGTTGTAAAAGAAATAAAATAGAAAATATATGGAACATAATATTACTTATTAAATTAAGAATGAACTGTTCTGGGCTTAGTCACTGAGTCATGTTCAACTCTGCAAACCCATGGACAGTAGCATGCCAGGCTCCCCTGTCCATGGGGATTCTCCAGGCAAGAACACTAGAGTGGATTTCCATGACCTTCTCCAGAGGATCTTCCCAACCCACAGGTTGAAACCAGGTCTCCCACATTGCAGGCAGATTCTTTACCATCTGAGCCACCAGGGAAACTCAAGAATACTGGAGTGGGTTCAGTTCAGTTGCTCAGTCATGTCCGACTCTTTGCGACCCCATGGACTGCACACACCAGGCCTCCCTGTCCATCACCAACTCCCTGAACTCACTCAAACTCATGTCCATTGAGTCCGTGATGCCACCCAACCATCTCATTCTCTGTCTTCCCCTTCTCCTCCTGCCTTCAATCTGTCCCAGCATCAGGGTCTTTTCTAGTCAGTCAGTTCTTTGCATCAGATCACCAAAATACTGGAGTTTCAGCTTGAGCATCCAATGAATATTCAGGACTGATTTCCTTTAGGATAGACTGGTTGGATCTCCTTGCAGTCCTGGAGTGGGTAGCCTATCCCTTCTCCAAGGGATCTTCCCAATCCAGGAATTGAAGTGGGGTCTTCTGCATTGCAGGCAGATTCTTTATCAGCTGAGCTATTGGGGAAGCACAAATTAAGGATATACGTATACAAAACAATGTGCTTTGGAGGGACATATTTAAATTAAAACATATAGATTTAAAATATTAAAATGGTTTTCAAAGACAGAAAAGTGAAAATTTTTCTGTATGAGATAAGAGAGATAAGAGAAAGAAAGAAGGATGGGAAGCTCTTTAAGAACTAATGAGATGAATAAGCCATGGGCTGAAAAACATAATTAGTTTAATTAACTGCTCCTAAATTTTTAAAAAGTTGACCATATGAATGAAATCTGGAAGTCTGATCAAAATTACCTCAGTACAGAGGACAATCTAAATTGACCATTCATTCTATGCTTTAATTTATTTCTGATGATAAATCCCACTGAGAAATTAATTGACTTAACTTCCACTTTTTTAAATGGCATTGAAACATGTATAATATCATGTAAGAATCGAATTGCCAGTCTATGTCCAATGCAGGACACGGCATGCTTGGGGCTGGTACACGGGGATGACCCAGCCCGCCGTCCCGGGCCGGGGGGCGGGCGGGGGGTTCATGTTTGGGAACGCATGTACACCCATGATGGATTCATGTCAATGTATGGCAAAACCAATACAGAATTGTAAAGTAAAAAATAAATAAATAAAACTGAGATAGATATTCCCAATTCATATTCAAAAAGGAAAAACAGTCATTCAAATGATACTTATAAGTTTTCTAATTAAAAGAATCAGTAAAAAATTGTTAAAGTCACAAATAATCAGATTTCAGTTAAGTTCAGTTGCTCAGTCATGTCTGACTCTATGCAATCCTATGAATTGCAGCACGCCAGGCCTCCATGTCCATCACCAACTCTTGGAGTTCACCCAAACTCATGTCCATAGAGTTGGTGATGCCATCCCGCCATCTCATCTTCTGTCATCCCCTTTTCCTCCTGCCCCCAATCCCTCCCAGCATCAGAGTCTTTTCCAGTGAGTCAACTCTTTGCATGAGGTGGCCAAAGTACTAGAGTTTTAGCTTTAGCATCAGTTCTTCCAAAGAACACCCAGGACTGATCTCCCTTAGGATGGACTAGTTGGATCTCCTTGCATTCCAAGGGACTCTCAAGAGTCTTCTCCAACACCATACTTCAAAAGCATCAATTCTTCGGCACTCAGCTTTCTTCACAGTCCAACTCTCACATCCATACATGACCACTGGAAAAACCATAGCCTTGACTAGATGGACCTTTGTTGGCAAAGTGATGTCTCTGCTATTGAATATGCTATCTAGGTTGGTCATAACTTTCCTTCCAAGGAGTAAGCGTCTTTTAATTTCATGGCTGCAATCACCATCAGATTTAAACAACTTTAAAATGTAAATATACTGCTGAAATTTTATTTCTTCCCAGTACAATTATTAAATAATCATTAATGACAAACTTTTTGGCAACTTTTTATGATAGATGGTAAACAGGTAGATAGGTAGGTACGTAGATAGAGAATGAGACAGATAAGATATATGTATGAATAATTGAATTTTATGCCATATAGTGATTAAGTTTTGATGGTTTAAAAATTAATGCTTAAATTCACTTTCAAAACTTATTTGAAAAAGTTATTTTTATTTAAGACTTAAAACCTTCCTTTTCAACTTTAAATATTAAAACCATATAAAAGTGAAGCTGTCAGAAAAATTATACAGTAGAGACTGTCATCACAGAATAGCATTTGTTTTTCTTTGTATTTCTTCATATACAGAAGTATTATACTTCCGAATAGTTTTTATGAATACTTCAGAAGTATTCTTCTCATAAAAGTCAAACTTGTAAAGTTGAATTTTATAGTTGATCTATATTCTACAGTCACCTCAGACTAATTTGTCACAATATAGAATAGAAGTCTTATTTTCTTACATTATACTCAACACTTAAAAGATGAAAGAAATAGACTGCCAAGTACATCCTGCTTGAAAGGGGTGTCGACTCTAACAAAATATTTTATAATAGGCAAGGTATTACATCATTTTGAGTTTTAACAGGAACTAGCTACTGGGGCAAAGCTGGAATCCCAGAATGAAATTTTGAATCTACTATAATCCTTATCACATCATGTCTCACCTGCAATTGCTTCCCATTTAGTCCTTATTAATCAATATTTGCCTTCTATCTATACACTTCATGGGCTTCCCAGGTGGCACAGTGGTAAAGAATCTGCCTGCCAATGCAGGAGACACAAGAGATGCAGGTTTGATTCCTAGGTCAGGAAGATCCCCTGAAGAAGGAAATGGCAATCCACTCCAGTATTCTTGCCTGGAAAATTCCACAGACAGAGGAGTCTGGCAGGCCCCAGTCCACGAGGTCGCAAAGAGTCAGACACAACCGAGCAACTGAGCACACAGCACACACACACACACACATCCACGGTAACCAGAGTGACATCTGCGAAGTGCAAACTGGACGCATTTCCTCAGCTTAGAAGTCTTCAACCATCCTTAGTGAAGATAAAGCTAAAATCATCCACGTGACCTACAACACTACATGATTTTGCCCTGCCTCCTAAAGCTCCACCCTAGTCTGCACTCCTTTCCATTTCCACATTCCATCTACATTGGCTTTCCTTAGTTGCTCAAGCATACCATGGTCCTTTTCACTTTAGTATCTTGCACAAGCTGTTACTCTTGTCTAGAGTCTTCTGCTATCTCCTCCTCCTTTCTCTAGCTAACTCCTAGCTAGCTTGTCTGAGATCAGGATGCTTTTCCCAAGCCTCTACTCTGTGTAAGTCCCCTATTATAAACTTCCAGATTTCCTTGAAATTCTCTGTCACGGTACTTATCACTCTTGCCATTTATTTCCCAATATCTACCTGCTCAACAGAATCGTGAATGTAAAAAGGCTAGAAATATGTCTGTCTTGTTCACTGTTGCTTATCCCAGTACCTTCCATGGAATAGACAGATGCTCAATGAATGTCTGCAGAATCAATTTCTAAAATGCTAAAAATTTACACAAAAATGAAAAGGCAGGAGGAAAACTAGACTTAGTTTTAATGGATTTCCATTTAAAAATAAATAAAACAAGAGAATAATAAAAAATAAAAGCAGAAATAAGTAAAATATGAAAAATGGAAAACACCAAAGTTGTTTCTGTAATAAAAATGATAATAGCAAGACCAATCAAGTGAATTGTACTTTTTATAATGAAAAATATTCAGCTTTATTTCATTAAAAAAAGACTAAACACCTAAAAAATGAAAAAAAAATGGCAACACTATAAACACTAAAGACATTAAAAAGATAACAAATAGGTGTTATGAAAAATTTATGCCAATCAATTTGAGAACTGAAATGAAATGGACACATTTGGAGAACGGGTAAATAAACTCTGATAAGCTGATACAATGGACATATTGCATGATACCCAGTAATATAAAGGAATATATATTGACACATACATTATGTTGAGTGACAAAAGACAGTCACAAGAGAAAATGCACTATATATTTCCATCTACATGAAGTCAAAGCACAGGCAAAAACAATCTTTGGAGATAAACAAAAGGACTGTGTTTGACATTAGGGCAGAGGGCAATACTGACCAAAAATGGAAATGAGGAAATATCCTAGGACAGTCCTTTTTCAAGTGAGTGCTGTAAGAGAATGAAACATTGCAAAGCATGATTGGAGTGACATTTTCCTAATTATCCTGATAATGATAGATGGACAGGAGCTAAGTTAATACACCATCAGCATTAAGGTTTAATTCTCTCTTAAAATCCCAGTTGAGAACTACCGAGGGCTGCACTGTCCCATATTGTAGTCACTAACACATGTGGCCATTTGCATTAAATTTAAATTATTTAAAATTAAGTAAAATCAAGACTTCAGTTACTTAATCAGACTAGCCACATTTCAAATGCTCAAAAATCACATGTGGGTAGTGACTACAATGTTAGCCAACAAAGATATAGAACATTGCCACCATTATAGAAAGTCTATTGTACAGTCAGTATGTTTTTGAGTGATAGCTACTTGCGTTCTTGTCAAGACTTACTAAAGTATACACTTAATATCTGGACAACTAACTGTATGTCAACTTTGCCTCTACTTAAAAATTTTTATACAAGTACAGTTTTAAATTATACAAGAATAAGGTTTTAAGGTCTAATGATAGTATGTGATATGTTTCATGAAACATGGAAAAATAAACTCTATTTTCTTCAGTAATTTTCATAATATAACAAATCTAATAAACTACTGTTACTTAATCGCTAAGTCACGTCCAACTCTTTTGCAACACCATGAAATACAGCCTGCCAGACTCCTCTGTCCATGGGATTTCACAGGCAAAAATACAGGAGTGGGTTTCCATTTCCTTCTTCAGGGGATCTGTCCAACCCAGGGATCAAACTCGCATCTCCTGCATTGGCGGGCAGATTCTTTGCCACCAAGCCATCAGGGAAGTCCCTAATAACCTATAGTATCTCGTGTAATTAGCAACCTTGTGGAATCACGTTCCATGAAAATGGCAATTTGGAAATGTATATCTCAGCTTGAGTTCATTGTAAAATATAATCGATACCCTCAGGGCTACTCAGATTTACACTACATTTATATCATCCCATTTGTCTTTAAAGGATTACAGGACCAGGGTATATTCCAACAATACGTGGACTAAATGCTAATATTCAAGACAGAATTTAACACAGTACAGTTCAGTTCAGTCGTTCAGTCATGTCCGACTCTTTGCGACCCCGTGAATCACAGCACGCCAGGCCTCCCTGTCCATCACCAACTCCCGGAGTTCAGTACAGTTGGTGACAAACATCACTACCTTCATATATAATAAAAGATACTCTATATTAATTAAACATATGAGCATTTTTCATAAAGTTAGACTTCATATTATAAAGCCACAAGGCACTGGTAATTGAATTCTAAGATGAATTTGAAAATTAGTATTTTAAGGCATTAAAATTTAAGAGAATTCACAGATTTCAAATGCCACTGGTTTAGACCAAAATGTCTTAGTAGTATAAACAAAGTTATTAGTAGTCATCATCAGTCAGTAGGTATTCAACTCATATTAATATATAAATTTATTCCAAATATCCAAACAAGAAAATGAAAAAATGACACTGGCACCTGGATTATTCTACAGTTAATTTATTTACACTTTATTTAGTCTATTTACAGTTTATTTCCTATCAAGACAGCATTTACCATAAATAAAGTAGTCCCAGCTATACAAACTGCAACAGATAAATTATCATCTAAAGTCTAGCTCATATACAGGCAAAAGATTTAGCGCACATGTAACAAACTAATGGGTCCTAAGTCTCAGGAGGTCCCAGAAATGTTAATCCTATAAGGATGGGTTCTGATATACATAACTCAGACACTCAGAGCTGTCTCTCGAGCGTGTTTTACGCACATCTCTTCCCAACATCACTTTCAGTGACATCATATTATCGGTAACATGAATTAGGCCATGGTGAGATCTGTCCAGATGGCTCTTATTAAAGTGGTGAAATAATGTAAGTAATGACATACTAATAAGTGAAAAGAATGTGAAGTAGATCCCGTGTTAGAAACATGTTCGGTGACTCATTTTTGTGTTTGTTGTCCATGGCTGCTGCTCTTGACCAGTTCACTATCTTGTTTAATGGCATTTCCAAATTTCTGGATGCTCAGGCAAAAAAGAAAAAAAAAAAAAAACTTAGACTCACCCCTCTCTTTATCTCATGCCCCTTTATCACATCTATCAGGGAATTCGGTAGATGCTACTTTCAAAATACCTCCAAAATCCAGCCACTTCCCGCTCTGTCAGTTACTGCCCTGAACCAAGTCCCCAACAGCTCTTCCCTGCTCTTCCCTGCTCTTCCCTGCTCTTCCCTGCTTTTCCCTGCTGCCAGTCTCTCTCCCTGCTGTCTACTCTCAAAGTAGCAGCCCCAGGGACACATGATTCATGTCACTCCTTTGCTCAAAACCCTGCTTCCCACCTCATTCACGGTAAAAGCCAAAGTCCCTGTGGTGGCCTATTGATCTGTTCCTCCTTCGAACATCATTTTAGCAATTTTCTCTCTGACTCTATGTCAGCTTCATTTGCCTCCTGGGTATTCCTTGAACACGCCAGGAAAACTCCCACTTCCTTCCCTTTGTATGAACTGTCCCAGTGGTTAGGATGGTCTGTCCCTACTATCTGTACAGCTATCTCTTACTCCATTCAAGCCTCTAATCAAATAGCACCTTCTTCATAAGCCCTGTCCTGATTATACTACTTCAAATCTAAATTTCCTCTTTATCCACCAGCCTTTCTAACTTAACATTCCCACTTCCCTTTACCCTGGCTCTACTTTCTCTTTTTTTCCTAAGCACTTATCAGCTTCCGTATTATATCATTTACTTATTTTATAAACATAAAGATAAGTAAAAGGAAAGTGAAAATCGCTCATTTGTGTCCAACTCTTTGAGACCCTATGGACTATACGGTCCATGGGATTTTCCAAGCCAAAATACTAGAGTGGGTAGCCTTTCCCTTCTCCAGGGGATCTTCCCAACCCAAGGACTGAACCCAGTCTCCCTCATTGCAGACGGATTCTTTATTAGCTGAGCCACAAGAGAAGCCAAAAGTAAGATTTATGCTTTATAAAGGAAGGGACTTTTGTCTATTTTGTTCACTGATGGATTCCAAGCCTCTGGAAGAATGCTTAACACCGCATAGGTGCTCAAAAAATGTTTTACTAATGGACAACTCAATGGCTGTCTCAAACTGTAAAAACTGTCAAACCGCTTCATACTTTCTCCCTTGATCTTAAGATATCTGACAACATGATAACTGGCTCTGAAAGCTACACTATGTGTTATGGATCTGAAAAAGTTCAAAATTCTTTAATCATATCTGTGATTCTATTCTGTAAACTAAAACCTGTTGGAAACCTAATGCTAAAATTGTTATGGGCATTTTCTTGCTCACTGCATCATTTCCAAAAGTAGTTTGAATCACTTCCCGTGACCCTAAAGGCTATAAACATACAATCTGCTTCTTAACTAGTAAATAGACTCTAGGTTTGTGAAAAGGCTTTAAACAGATTTTAAGAGATTTTGGCTTAAGGGCTAAAGCTAACTTCTGGTTTACAGGAGCAAAGAAACAAACGATTTTAGCATCAAGATTTTATACTTGCCTGCTGTGTTATTTTATACTTGCACATAAAACTACTTTTCATTTTCTCTACTAGTTACTGTCAAGTCATAAATAGTAACTCAAAGTTTAGGAGTATAAGATTTTTATAACACCGAAAACAGTATAATGAATATATATTTTGTATTGTTCAAAGATGTAGGTGGAGATGAGAGTACCTGTATAATTACATTTGAATATTCCAATTCTAAACTTCTGTGAAATAGTTTAAAATAACATGGACATGGAAATAATCATATGCATTTTGAAATAAATTTCTAAAATGGCCCCCAAACATAATTTCTCCATAACCATATAGAGATAAAAGCAACAGCTAGCCTAAATATGCTTTTAAAATGTGTTGCAATGCTATATATACTTAACATATGCTTTAAAAGCTTAAAATTCATTGCTAATCGCAACAAGTATGACTGACAGCTTCAGCTTGACTTAAAGGAAGGAAAAAGAATGTTTACACTCTCATGAATGCCTAATCGGAAGAAATAAAAAAAAAAAAATTAACTTCCCCATACCTCCAGAGGGCAAGAGTTGTTTACTTGTTTGTTATTTGGTTGCTTTTTGTTATCATTTAAAAAGAAAAGCGATGACACAAACCACATTTTCATCTGTCAACTTTTGGCAGAAATATCTAAAGTACATAGCACGAAGAGGAGCTTTTGGCTCTTGCTGACATGACTGAAATAAACATAGCCCTCAGGCTGAACAGTGATGGAAGAAATAGAGTCACTTGGAAATGGCAATCCACTCCAGTATTCTTGCCTGGAGAATCCCATGGACGGAGAAGCCTAGTAGGTTACAGTCCACGGGGTTGCAAAGAGTCAGACACGACTGAGTGACTTCACCACCACCATAGCAGCTGAAGTCCACACGCTTTACCTGGTCCATCCATGTGTTACTCAATGGGCACTGCTCTTCTGGGCAAGCTAAGCTCACAAGAGGGCAGGTGACTAGAAGATATAACAGAACTACAGGTTTTACTGTGGATCCTAGATGGTTTGAGAGTTCAAGCTGGAAGCATTTCAGCTGAAGAGGAAGTATCATTAGGCAATAACACATATAAAGCTGCTAAGTCGCTTCAGTTGTGTCCGATTCTGTGCGACCCCATAGACGGCAGCCCACCAGGCTCCTCCGTCCCTGGGATTCTCCAGGCAAGAACACTGGAGTGGGTTGCCATTTCCTTCTCCAATAACACATATAAAGAGCATGGGTTAATTAAAATCTCAAGTATTTATTGAATTTCTTGTTGCTTTATACCCTAGCCTAGAAAAAAAACCAAGACTTCCCTTGCCTCTAGAATTCCTGTTTCACTGTGAATAAAATAGTCATGACATATGGAAGTTTTCCAGCTTTCCTGCATCTTTCAATTAAATAACAATTATTTAGTGACCACCTACCATTTGCCAGACACATGGTGGGAATACAGCAATAAACAAGACAAATGATGCCTGAAATTTGTTATGAGTACTAATATGTGACCTTCAACCTCGGATCACATAAGTCAATATATACATTCATTATTTTTTAGACAACAAAGAACATGAATATATTTAAATTCAGAGAGTTCTGAAAATTAACAGTCTAAGATTTTGCCATAAAAGAAAAGATGAGGAAAAGGCAATTTCATGTTACAATCAATGCTTCGGGATAAAATTTACTTCCACAAGGAATTCTGATGTCTCATTTTCTATGTTTTGTGTTCTGCACGTCATACAAACATTGATGTCCACACACATGCACGTCACCTTGGCACTGCAACTCTGAATGCACAGGTTGGCATAACAACTGAATAAGCCTTTACGAAGAAGAAAACTGGTTCTCAACTTACAAGAACTAGTGAGGAAGTGACTTTAGCAGAAGGTAAAGAACTTCGACATATGGAATCCTGATGCCTATTCTCTAGTCCACTGTGGAACTGACAAGAGTTGTGATGTTAGCACCAAACCTAAGCATCCACTGCTGCCTAAAGTCTAGTCAAACCCTTGATATCTTTTACTTCTTGCAACCCCCTTCTTAATGATTGTGAGGGCCATTTTGAGTCTTTCAGCTCTGCAGAAATTATTTCCATGGCCCTTCATAAAGAAACTGATTGGAATCGCCAGTTCAAAAACCAAACTTATATGTGATCCCATCAACCAGGGACCAGTATTTAATTTCCCTTTTTTGGGTCAAACAACTAACCCATGATGACAGCAGTCCAGAGAAATAAGAGAATGACTGAGTAGGCCAATTTATAGGGTGATAGCTTGGATTCTACATTAAACAGATTTGAAGACAATGTGTATGTAGGTCATATTTTGGAGTGATAAATGGCTGAGAGTTTTATTTTTGCTTTCAAAATAACTATAAGGAAAAAAAATCAACCCAGTATCTAGTAAAAAAAAAAAAAAAAAAGGACTAAGTCAAATACCAAGATCAGAACTTAATCTGTAAGCCTCCAGGCTGGTGTCAGTAAGGGAAGTCTGTACTTCCCACTATGAACTCAAAATAGATACCTTATGGACTCAGCTTTCAATTTTGCATCAAAAATATTACCAAAACTATTTTCATAAATCTATAACAGTCTCACTTATTTGGCTTTTATTTGTTTAACAAATATTTATTGAGCAACTATTCTGTGCCAAGAATACTCTAAACAGACAAGGAGCCGTTTTCTTACTTTAGCAGGAGTGTTAAATAAGCAATCTATAAATATACAGGTATAAGCTGGATCCTGTCACCTTCCTTCACACTCATGTATTTTATTCCTCTTGAGTTTGGAATATCCCACGATGGAGTCTTTGGATCTATTTCTTCTTTAACCACACTCAGTTTCTTGATTTGCCCAGCTAGTCTTGTGACTCCGATACTTATACCTCAGGCTTATTATTCTTTTTGAACTCCAGATCAATATATCTATTTAACATCGTCATGTGTCTAGTGGACATCCCTTACTTGACAAGAGCAAAAACAAATATCCATCCCTCTCAAATCTGAAACTCCATCCATAAGCGCAAATATCTTGGCCTCCTTGATATCTCTCTCTCTCTCACTCCCAATACACAGTTTGTTAGGAAATACTGTCTTCTCTCTGAGAAGGCAATGGCACCCCACTCCAGTACTCTTGCCTGGAAAATCCCACGGACAGAGAAGCCTGGTGGGCTGCAGTCCATAGGGTCGCTAAGAGTCGGACACAGCTGAGCGACTTCACTTTCACTTTTCAGTTTCATGCCTTGGAGAAGGAAATGGCAACCCACTCCAGTGTTCTTGCCTGGAGAATCCCAGGGACGGGGAAGCCTGGTGGGCTGCCGTCTACGGGGTCTCATAGAGTCGGACACGACTGAAGCAACTTAGCAGCAGCCCTGTCTTCTCTACCTTTAAAACAAATCCAAAAATAATCATTTCTCACCACTTCCACTGCTACCTCTTTATTTCAAGCTATCCTCTCTCTCTCTTTGCTTCTACCATTACCCTCCTCTGTCTACAGCAAAGAAATCACTTAAAACCTAAGCCAAGTCACACTTTTGCTCACAACTATCCACATCCCCCCATGTTAATCTTCTAAGCGATCCTCAAGCATGGAAGCTTTGCCTCCACCTTCTATTGTTTGCACTTTATACCCTGTGCCTGGAATGCTCTTCCCCCAAATGACAGTATGACTGATATCATCTCTTTCAAGTATTTGCTCAAATGATAGCTTCTTAAAGAGGTCCTGAGTAACCTGTGTAAAACTGCCGCACATATCCGCTTTTTGCACTCCTTATTCCCTTGAAAGGTGAAAGGTGAAGTTGCTTAGCCATGTCCGACTCTTTGCGACCCCACAGACTGTAGCCTACCAGGCTCTTCCATCCATGGGATTTTCCAGGCGAGAGTACTACAGTGGGTTGCCATTTCTCCTTATTCCCTTACCCTACCCTTTTTTACCCTTTTCCCCCATAGCATTTACCACCTTTTAACTACCTCTTTATAAGGAAATTGATTATCTGCCTTGCATTACTAGAAAGTAAGCTCCATACAGGCAGGCAGTCTTGCATCTTTTGTTCACTCAAGTACCTGGAACAGTGCCTGACACGTAATACTCACTCAATTATTTGTTGAGTGAATGCATTTAGTGAAAAACTATTCCCTCACTCTCCTACAATATCAGTTTCTTTACTGGATTATGCCACCTACAAACTAAAATGGCAAGGAGTTTGAATTTTTATTTTAAATATGATGAGAAACTGCTAGTGTTTTAAATAACAGTATGACAGGAGCTAACCTAAGTTTTAAATAGATTACTCCCAATTATTTATAGAGATGAGATTCTAGGAAGCCTAGGAGAGGAAGATGAAGTTCAGAAACTATTATTAAATAGGTACCAGAATTACACGCTGCTGCTGCTGCTAAGTCGTTTCAGTCGTGTCCGACTCTGTGCGACCCCATAGACGGCAGCCCACCAGGCTCCCCCATCCCTGGGATTCTCCAGGCAAGAACACTGGAGTGGGTTGCCATTTCCTTCTCCAATGCATGAAAGTGAAAAGTGAAAGTGAAGTCGTTCAGTCGTGTCCGACTCTTAGCGACCTCATGGACTGCAGCCTACCAGGCTCCTCCGTCCATGGGATTTTCCAGGCAAGAGTACTGGAGTGGGGTGCCATTGCCATCTCCGGAATTACATGCTACATAAAACCAAAAGATCATTTAGAAAATACACTGAAAAAAAGATAGGTCACAAAAAATGTGACTAGTAGGTTTATTGATATTCATTATTATGCAAAACTTCTAACTGTCTTTAATAATGACAATAATACTTGCATTCATGGAGTCAAAAAGTCAGACATGACTGAGCGACTGAACAACAAATACTTGCATTTGACCCTTGTTCATTATAAATGGACATGTGACCTCAAATACAATCCTCTGTATATTTGTCAACAGAAAGCAAATGAGTTCAGACACATACAACTAAAAATGTGTAACTGCGTATTACTCTCGTAGTCACTAATGACAAAAGATTTTCTCATATTCATACTGGTGGCCTATTCCATGCTCATGTGCCAATCTCCATCTGAGCAGAAGAAATAACTATCCACTTAATGAAATGATCTAAAATTTTCCAGCTTTTAAATTGTTGAAAATATGGGAATTAGGACAAAGCATATTACATTTTATTTTATAAAACAATGAATGCAAAAAAAAAAAAAAAAACAATGAATGCATCTACTCTCTCAAAAGAAATGAGTTCGTATTTTTTACAGTTACCTTATGGCTGCTTTAGAAGTTAGTTTTAATACTAAAAATTAAAATTCTAATATGAGAAGCTTTTTAAAAAATGAAATTATCCCATCTTTTGCAAAAGCTTATCTTTAAAACCAAAAAAAAAGCCTTCAATGCAGAAACAGAAGAGTAAGAAACCAATTAATGCATTTTTATAATACCTTCCTTGTTTTAACTGTTGGTCAGATTGCAGACTGGAATAGTTTTTCAAAAATGTATTTTAACAGTTTTAACTATTCTAACATAAAATTATTAGTATCATTTAAAATCATAAGTATCATTTCTTTTATAATTTGTAATTTTTAAATTGTGGTAAGGAATACTATGTACACAGGGAATTTGAATTATTCTTCTATGGTTTCAGTATCAAAAGGTTTCCACAGAGTTGGGGGAGGAAGTGGAGGGCTTCACACGCTACTGTGTATTTTTGCTTGTTTATTTGCTTCACTGACCTATAGTCAAAACCAATGGCAAGAGGAAGTACAAAGGTGGAAACAGCCCTAGGGACACATGCAGTCTGAAAATAAAAGCCCTGAGTGATCTTTAGACATGCAAGTAACTTTCAAGCTACAAACACAAGGAGAATAATAAAACACTCCCAGTGCAGCTATATTATTCAGCTGGCAAACACACATGAGCAAATCACCTGAGCAAAGCAGGCAGAGCACGGGAAGAAGAGGTTGATGAGAGTCTGCTGTAAAGAAAGCACTCCACAGAGATGCAATTTGGATAAACAAAATTTAAGGTAAAATCAGAATAATGTTAGGAGATTAAGATTAATTTCTATTTTTAAAATAGCCCTTATGCACATCATACATACTAGGAAAATACTGAAAAATTTACACAAGTCATTTTCTGCCATAATTTACACAGATGTGGATGCTAATGGCATTTTTTAATAAAATTAGTTTAAAATGAATCAAAATGCTATCAAGATATCTTTTCATTGTTTTAAACCATGCAAGTAGAATTTCTGCATATAATAAGGAGTTCTTATTTAATCTTACAGAGGTTAGAAGGGGTCTAATCTAAAACCTTATGAACAATATAGAACTTTACTCTGTGCTTATTTTTGTGGCTTTGTATTTGTGTGCTTGTTTACAGATGCCTTAGGTAACAGATTTTTCAGCAAAGGAAAGATGCACTTTCAAAAGAGAGACAGTATTAGGACACACATTTCCACATCCAGGATCACAACTAAACATGCCCCACCCTAGGAGAAAATGAGGTCGTCTCCGTTTCTTGTCTGGACCATTACAAATGACCCCTCTGACTTTGATCTCTTATCCTTCCAATCAATATTCCATATTATCCTTTTATACCAGTTCACTCATACTAACCAAAATATATTAAAACTATGTTCCCACTGATGCCAGGTTCACTGAATCTCATTCGGAATGACTCTGGAATTTGATTGCACTGTGAATGTTGGGGAAAAATGAAAATCATTATCATAGCCCTGGGATTAGTGGAAAATGAGCTGATGGGAGGAAGAAAAAAAAAAAACAAGAAGTTCTATAGAATTTTTTTTAATTTATATATGAATGAAAGATATAAATTAAAACAAATCTTTCTGGGTCATCAATTACTATTCATATACATCTCGCACAATACACGATGTGTATCCCAGAATAAAACATCAATATCAAGCATTCCCAGAGCTAATCAGTCTTTATCAAGTTTACCTCCAATTAAAAGGAAACCATTAAAGAAAAGTATCATTATCCAAATCAATGTTAGGATGGTTTTTTTCCTTACAGAAATGTTTTATCCTGAAGTAGCTTATTAATCCTTAATAATATCATCAAGATAGCGTAATAAAATTGCCAACACTTAAATGTGTAGTTCTACCCATTCTCATAATTTAATCCTAAGCATTATATCTCCTATTTTAGTATTTATTCTATAATATAATACCATTATATCAGAGCTTCCCTGGTGACTCAGTGGTAAAGAATTTGCCTGCAATGAAGAGTTGCAGGAGACAATGGGTTCAGTCCCTGGGTCTGCAGGGTCCCCTGGGGGAGGGCATGGCCGCCCACTCCAGTGTTCTTGCCTGGAGAATCCCATGGACTGAGGAGCCTGGAGGGCTAGAGTCACTAACATCACAAAGCGTCAGACTGGAGTGATGGGGCACAGCCCACAGGGCACTACTATAGCTGCCAATGTGTACCTAAACTCCCACAGCGAACACTACTTACCGTAACATTCATTCTCAATCAGGAAGGAGTACGAAATCACAACTACCATCTTAGCTATGCTTCTTACTGAAATAATTTAATGTGCATTTTTTTCCTCTTTCTAGATCACAGTAATTTCAAAAATAATGAAAGATAAAAATTGTCTACATGGTTAACAGAAAATTTCAATTTCTCAATCTTGTTAGAACTAGTGTTTTATAGTGCTACTGAAGTGTTTTTGTATATATTTTCAACCATCAATCTGAGTAGAAATGACTCCGCCTAAAAAGTGGAGGGTTATTTTTAAATGAGCTGGTTCTTTCCAAATAATGTCCAATCATTCAGTTCAGTTCAGTTCAGTCGCTCAGTCGTGTCCGAATCTTTGCGACCCCATGAATCGCAGCACGCCAGGCCTCCCTGTCCATCACCAACTCCCGAAGTTCACTCAGACTCACGTCCATCGAGTCAGTGATGCCATCCAGCCATCTCATCCTCTGTCATCCCCTTTTCCTCCTGCCCCCAATCCCTCCCAGGATCAGAGTCTTTTCCAATGAGTCAAATCTTCGCACGAGGTGGCCAAAGTACTGGAGTTTCAGCTTTAGCATCATTCCTTCCAAAGAAATCCCAGGGTTGATCTCCTTCAGAATGGACTGGTTGGACCTCCTTGCAGTCCAAGGGACTCTCAAGAGTCTTCTCCAACACCACAGTTCAAAAGCATCAATTCTTTGGTGCTCAGCCGTCTTCACAGTCCAAATCACACATCCATACATGAGTACTAGAAAAACGACAGCCATGACTAGACGGACCTTAGTCGGCAAAGTAATGTCTCTGCTTTTGAATATACTATCCAGGTTGGTCATAACTTTTCTTCCAAGGAGTAAGCGTCTTTTAATTTCATGGCTGCAGTCACCATCTGCAATGATTTTGGAGCCCTGAAAAATAAAGTCTGACAGTTTCCACTGTTTCCCCGTCTATTTCCCATGAAGTGATGGGACCGGATGCCATAATCTTCGTTTTCTGAATGTTGAGCTTTAAGCCAAATTTTTCACTCTCCTCTTTCACTTTCATCAAGAGGCTTTTTAGTTCCTCTTCACTTTCTGCCATAAGGGTGGTGTCATCTGCATATCTGAGGTTATTGATATTTCTCCTGGGAATCTTGATTCCAGCTTGTGTTTCTTCCAGTCCAGCGTTTCTCATGATAATACTCTGCATAGAAGTTAAATAAGCAGGGTGACAATATACACCCTTGACGTACTCCTTTTCCTATTTGGAACCAGTCTGTTGTTCCATGTCCAGTTCTAACTGTTGCTTCCTGACCTGCATACAGATTTCTCAAGAGGCAGGTCAGGTGGTCTGGTATTCCATCTCTTTCAGGATTTTCCACAGTTTATTGTGATCCACACAGTCAAAGGCTTTGGCATAGTCAATAAAGCAGAAATAGATGTTTTACTGGAACTCTCTTGCTTTTTCCATAATCCAGTGGATGTTGGCAATTTGATCTCTGGTTCCTCTGCCTTTTCTGAAACCAGCTTAAACATCAGGGAGTTCACGGTTCACGTATTGCTGAAGCCTGGCTTGGAGAATTTTGAGCATTACTTTACTAGCATGTGAATGAGTGCAATTGTGCGGTAGTTTGAGCATTCTTTGGCATTGCCTTTCTTTGGAATTGGAATGAAAACGGACCTTTTCCAGTCCCATGGCCACTGCTGAGTTTCCCAAATTTGCTGGCATATTGAGTGCAGCACTTTCACAGCATCATCTTTCAGGATTTGAAAGAGCTCAACTGGAATGCCATCACCTCCACTAGCTTTGTTTGTAGTGATGCTTTCTAAGGCCCACTTAACTTCACATTCCAAGATGTCTGGCTCTAGATAAGTGATCACACCATCGTGATTATCCAGGTCGTGAAGATCTTTTTTGTACAGTTCTTCTGTGTATTCTTGCCACCTCTTCTTAATATCTTCTGCTTCTGTTAGGTCCATACCATTTCTGTCCTTTATCGAGCCCATCTTTGCATGAAATGTTCCCTTGGTATCTCTAATTTTCTTGAAGAGATCTCTAGTCTTTCCCATTCTGTTGTTTTCCTCTATTTCTTTGCATTGATGACTGAAGAAGGCTTTCTTATCTCTTCTTGGTATTCTTTGGAATTCTGCATTCAGATGCTTATATCTTTCCTTTTCTCCTTTGCTTTTCACTTCTCTTCTTTTCACAGCTATTTGTAAGGCCTCCCCATGCCGGCAGCCAGCGTGAGGAACTCCACCCATGGCAATGGTCATGAGGAAGGAGGCTTTGGCATACGCAAAGGCGGGATCGAGCCTCAGGAAACCCCCTGTTCCCGAGCATCTACCCCCAAAACCAGGGTCTGCCGACTTTACTGTTTTATGCTCTCACCTATACCTCTGACTTTACGGGGCGGGGAGGGGGGGCTGTCCCCCATTTCCTCTCTTGGAGAAGAAGTTAACTTACAGCTCCAAGTCAATAAAAATTCCTGGGCGTGACAAGAGTGTTTCAACTTACAAACTCCTCTGAAGGTTATCTAGCCTGTCAGTACAGGTTCGTCCGGCCACATGTGTTTACAGCCTCCCAATCTGAGCAGCACGAGATGTTTTAGACTTACTAAAGGCAGATTCTTTTTGGGAAGTTAGAAATTATTAGTATAGTGGGTTGGTTAGGAATTATATTGGTGAAGGGTTTTTCATTTGCGGTGCCAATAATTGCTGCTAAGTCTCCATATTTCCTGCCCTGGGCATGACAAGGGTGTCTCAGGTTCAAACCTCTCTGCTGGCAGACTAGTTTGTGTGACAGGATTATCCATACTCCTGTCACTATGCACATGATTGTTCACTACCTCTCAACCATAAATAGCACAAAGAGTTTGGAGTATTTTGAAAATCTTAATTAGCATAGGGCTTTTCTCATTGTTGAGTCAATGATTGCCACCAGGCCTCCATATCCTTAGGCACCTGGGAATATATTAATATATTTGGAATATAGAAAAGGAAATATAGTAGTTTTTATGTTACCAATACTAGACCTTTTGAGTTAATGAATTTTTTCTTTTGTTATAAATCACTGTACTTTGTTATAAATCACTGTGTACTTGCTATGCAAAAATGTAACTTTATCACTATCTTAAGACTAAATAGATCTTAAGGGGAACATTGGTGAAGGGTTTTCATTTGTTGGGCTGATGTTTGCTGCTAAATCTCCATATTCCCTGCCCTTGTAATGAATATAACTAGCATATAGGAGAAATAAGTATTAACCTTTAAGATTAATCATGTTAACCTTAGGTTAAATAAATTCCTTTCTTAGTTGTAACCCACTACACCCTCAGCCTATAGGAATGCAACTTTATCTGCTACTTTCAGAGGGTGGTGCCTGGTTTAAGAAAAAACACCCTTGGAAAATATAAGTTTTTGGTTATCAGAAAGAAAGGGTCATGGCCAGAAGATGATGTATAACCCCTAAGACCTTTTTTTATGCATTTATGTGAAGCACCTGATTTTGATAAAGGTCAGGACTGCTGACCCCCGTGTGACTTTAAAATTTCCATTTGTCTCTATGTGTAGCAAAAGGTATATAAGCAAACCTAAAAAATAAAGAAATCGGATCTGTTTCTGGAAAGACTGATTCCCCCATGTCGTTTCTTTCTTGCTCCCCATTTTTCTGGCTGAATTCTCATCTGGAGCGTGGGCTAGATATATCATTTACCCAACACACTTTCCTTTGCCTATTTCTATCTTGGCCATTTTGTATAAAGTGTCTGGCTGTAACAACATACACTCTGGCCCATTTAAGACCTTTGAGAATCTATCCATCTTTCATGGCCAAACTCAAATGTCCCCTTTCCTTGTCAAAGAAGGATAATCCATTCTGAATTAGCCTTTCCTTCTTCAGTGTTACCAAAACACTTAATCACATGTTTTTTTAAAATCCATGTCATATTCAAATTTTGTTTTGTGAAAAGAGTAGTTAAATGTTTTTCATAAAATAGACTCTTAATAAGTGTGAATTAATTATACACTTTGATAATGACTCATAGACTGTAAAGAAAACAAAGTATCCAACCAAAATTCTGATAAAAGAAAGCTTGATGATTCTAATAAATATACAGCTCTTTCTATTTCTTCACATTTCTACCAGCATTTTGCTAATAGAAAGTTAATTTTGATTCTACTTCAAGTTTAATTTAAAATTGGATTTAATGATATATAAAAATACATATAAATTTTATCATATGTATATATTGAACATACGAAAAAGTGAAAAGTGAAAGTGAAGTCGCTCAGTCATGCCTGACACTTTGCTGTAGCCCACCATGCTCCTCCATCCACTGGATTTTCCAGGCAAGAGTACTGGAGTGGGTTGCCATTTCCTTCTCCAGAGGATCTTCCTGATCCAGGGATCAAGCCCAGGTCTCCCGCATTGTAAGCAGACACTTTACTGTCTGGGGCACCAGGGAACTATATTGAACATATAGGTAATAATAAAAGTGCAATCTATCATTTTGTTTCCTATCAGCATTTTATGTTTAAAAATATTTTTTAAACATTTTGAATACACATAAAAGTAGGGAAAGAAGTACAGTGAACCCCCATATACTCATCACTAAAATTCAGTAGTTATCTTTTGCCATGCTTACTTCATCTATTCCTTCTTCTTCCCTTTTAAGATATACTCAAGGTAGGTAATGTTGCCTGTTCCTGGATGTAACTACAGCAGACTATCCTTGAGTTTTCAGCTCTCCTTTAAGTCATGAACAGTTCTAGAGTTGCAAACAATCCCAGTGAGTCTCAGTTCAGAAAACAGAAGGTCAGTTCCAAGGTATTAATCAGTTGTCAGATCATGAGCTCCTTATTGCAAACTTCAGGTGTAAACTGAAGTAAGTGGGGAAAACCAGTAGACCATTCAGGTATGACCTAAATCAAATCCCTTACAGTGGAGGTGACAAATAGATTCAAGGGATTAGATCTGATAGACAGAGTGCCTGAAGAACTATGGAAAGAAGTTTGTAACATTGTCCAGGAGGTGGTGACTAAAACCATCCCCAAGGAAAAGAAATGCATAAAGGCAAAGTGGTTGCCTGAGGAGGTCTTACAAATAGCTGAGAAAACAGAAGTAAAAGGCAAAGGAGAAAGGGAAAGATATACCCAACTGAATGCAGAGTTTCACAGAACATCGAGGAAAAATAAGAAAGCCCTCTTAAGTGAACAATGCAAAGAAATAGAGGGGAAAACAGAATGAGAAAGACAAGAGATCTCTTCAAGGGAATATTTCATGCAAAGATGACAGCAATAAAGGGCAAAAAAAGGCAAAGACGTAACAAAGGCAGAAGAGATTAATAAGAGGTGCAAGAATACACAGAACTATACAAAAAAGCTCTTAATGACCCAGATAACCACAATGGTGTGGTCATTAACCTAGAGCCAGACATTCTGGATTGTGAAGTCAAGTGAGCCTTAGGAAGCATTACTACCAAAAAAGTAAGTGGAGGTGATGGAATTCCAGCTGAACTATTTCAAAATCCTAAAAAATTGTGTTGTTAAAGTACTGCATTCAATATGCCAGCAGATTTGGAAAACTCAGCAGTGACCACTGTACTAGAAAAGGTCAGTTTTCATTTCAATCCCAAAGGGCAATGCCAAAGAATGTTCAAATTACCACACAACTGTACTCATTTCACATGCTGGAAAGGTAATGCTCAAAATTCTTCAAGCTAGGCTTCATTAGTATATGAACCAACAACTTACAGATATACAAATTGGATTTAGAAAAGGCAGAGGAATCAGAGATCCAACTGCCCACATCCACTGGATAATAGAAAAAGCAAGGTAACTCCAAAAAATAAAAAATCTACTTCTGCTTCATCAACTATGCTAGAGCTTTTGACTGTGTGGATCACAACAAACTGGAAAATTCTTTAACAGATGGGAATACCAGACAATATTACCTGTCTCTTGAGAAACCTGGATGCAGGACAAGAAACAGCAGTTAGAACTGGACATGGAAAAACAGATTGGTTCAAAATTGGGAAAGGAGTACGTCTAGGTGTATATTGTCACCCTGCTTATTTAACTTATATGCAGAGTACATTATGTGAAATGCCAGGCTGGATGAATCATAGCTGGAATCAAGATTGCCAGGAGACAGCTTCAGATGCAAGGTTACTGTTTAGTAATTAACAAGTGGTTCAGTGGTAGTGGTGGAAAAACACTCTGGGGAAATATGAAGATACAGATACCAACCACTATGCTGTTTGTTCTTCATGAAGAGGCTATAGTGAGATGGGCACCATGCTTAATTATTCACTTGCTCCCTGAAGGCAAGCTCAGATTCACTGGAGTTCAAGTCTGGCTGGAAAGACAGATATTAGACAATGGTTTATAAGTCAATCCTTTCACAATGCAGACGTGCCATTTTAATGACCCTTTAAGAGTCCTGCTGTCTGGCCAGACTATGAATGCCTAGAGCTGGGGCCAAGTTAAACTGGGATCCATAAGAGATGGGACTGTGAACACGGTTTATGAAGAGAAGAGGCAGCTCTTCGGAACCCTTTATCATGTGCAGTGTCCTGATTCCTCCTTTTCCCTTTGAACTATTTGATTTTGGGGGAGGGAAAACGGGGAGGGGCGATGTATGGGTAGGAGAAGAAAAGGGTTATTATGGGATTACATGAAATCATGTGTGTGAAACTAAATTGTAAAGCACTGTAAATTTTTTTTAAATCTTTCATTCAATTTAAAAAAACTAAAAAAAAAAATATTGCCAGGAGAAATATCAAAACCTCAGATATGCAGATAATACCACCCTAGTGGCAGAAAATGAAGAGGAACTAAAGAGTCTCTTGATGAAGATGAAAGGAGAGTGAAAAAGCTGACTTAAAACTCAATATTCAAAAAACCAAGATCATGGCATCCAACTCTATCACTTCATGGCAAAGAGAACTAGGAAAACTGGAAGCAGTGAGAGATTTTATTTTCTTGGTGTCCAAAATCACTGTGGATGGTGACTGCAGCCACAAAATTATAAGACACTTGCTCCTTGGAATGAAAGCTATGACAAACTTGGACAGTGTATTAAAAAGCAGAGATATCACTTTGCCAACAAAGGTCCATATAGTTAAAGCTATCATTTTTCCAGTAGTTATGTATGGATGTGAGATCATAAAGAAGACTGATCACCAAGGAATTGATGCTTTCAAATTGTCATGCTAGAGAAGACTCTTGAGAGTCTCTTGGACTGCAAGGAGATCAAACCAGTCAATCTTAAAGAAAATCAACCATGAATATTCATTGGAAGTATTGATGCTGAAGCTGAAGCTCCAATACTTTGGCCACCTGATGCAAAGAATCAAGCCCCTGGAAAAGACCCTGATGCTGGGAAAGATTGAAGGCAAGAAGAAAAGGGGGTGGCAGAGGATGAGATGGTTGGATGGCATCACCGACTCAGTGGACACGAAAAGTCCTGGAGATAGTGCAGGACAGAGAAGCCTGGCCTGCTGCAGCTCATGGGGTTGCAAAGAGTTGGACCTGACTTAGCGACTGAACAACAACAATGATAATCAGTGGTACCTAAGATCGCCCCTTCCTCTGCTCTGTTCAGATTCAGAGCCAGAAGAAAAAAATGGGATGGTGCTTTCCTCTTTTTTCATAATCTGCTTTTCCAACTGGGCAACGCCTTTTGCAGCCCTCATCTGGTCAGCAGATGGGTGGAGAAACTGACACCATCTTAGGCTGATTTCACACTCCCTGAGACTGGTGGACATTAACCTCTTTGTGTCATGTGATGCTTTCATAAAATTCGCCCAAGATATCTTGCAGGACCCTTCTCTCCTATGTAACCTGCAGCCAGGCAAATGCACCTCTATGCTAGGTGGTCACTTGCCACTGTTTCCTCAGCTTCTAGGCAGTCACCTTTTAGTTCTTTCCTACTGAAATGGTCCCTCTACCACTCCAGGAGATCCTGGATAAGACCCCAGACAAACTGCATGTCTGCTCCCTTGAGTGACCCAAGTCAGATCCATGAGACAGCATGCATGCTGTTCAGCCATGTCCAGCTTTTTGCGACCCCATGGACTGTAATCTGCCAGGATCTTCTGTCCATGGAATTTTTTAGGCAAGAGACTAGAGCAGGTTGTCATTTCCCACTCCAGAGAATCTTCCCGGCCCAGGGATCAAACCCACATCGCCTGCATCTCTTGCATTGGTAGGTAGGCTCTTTACCACTGTGTCACCTGGGGAGCCCCCAGATCCATGAGAAGCATTCCTGTATAACTTGATGGGACAAATTCTCATAGTAGGGGCTGATCCCAACATAGCAGCACTCTCCAGGATCAACTCCCATCGCAGTTCATCAAACCAACCTTGTCTTTCAGGTGTCCAGGCAGACTCAAAGCCCAGAATAGCAGCTCTAGGTCAGACATCTTTAGCCCTCCATCTAGCCCTGTGCCAAGATACTCTTCTTAAGAAGCAAAGGAGTTAGAATTCCACCCACTTTCCAGGGAAAGGGACTCAGAACAAGGCAGCAGCTACCTCTAAAATAAAAATCTCTTCACTAATTATTTCTCCTCTGCTCCCTCACAGGTAAACTTGAGTGAAGTATACTTCAAGGGTCATGACACATTTCCTTCCAGTATTGCACACTACTTCATCATGCTTCTAATTTCACATCTATTGCATCTCGATACACAATTAAAACTTTCATTTTAATTCCCTTCAGTTTAAATATCTCATCACACACAAACACACAAAGAATAACTGTGAATAGAGAGAAGATTACAATTCACCAGGTTGAAGGAGCACTATTGGAGAATGCTGAATTTTGGTACAGTTTTAATACTGACAGAAAGTTTTTTGAAGAGGGTATAATTCTAGGATGAACTGAAAAAAATCTCAGCTATATTTAATAATATTAATTTTCCTGTATAATCTATTATGCCTATTTAAGAACATTTAATGAATAACATTTATACTGGCTGAGTAACATAAGCATATTAGGTTTTAAAGTGAACATAACAGAAGGCTAACCTCTATTCTTGGGTCTATTTAATAAATATTGACTTCTTGCTTAGGCATTTGACAAGATTTATTGACATGGCAATTTCATATTTTCTGAGAAGGATTAAAATTTTATTAGGTCCCCAAACTAGAAGGCAATGTCAATACTGGTCTTGGTTACATGCATTTATCATGAAATTCATTCAAACAGCAAATTCCATAAAACTTTTAGCCCTGTTTCTTTTCATAGAAGAGAGACAGCCCCATTCAAACATCTCTTTTCAAACCAGAAATAAGCAAAGGATCTTTGAGTCTGGACGCAATGCCGAATCTAATAACAGGGCCCTGAAGGAACCAGACCCCTCGAAAGAGCAAGGGCAGAAAAGGGGAAGCACAGCAGCAGTGTGGTCACTGCTCTGCCAAGTGAGAACAGGGGACCATCGCTCTGGCCCCCAGTCACGGTGCTGAAGAGGAAAACACTAAATTGATTTATACCCATGAACATCCTCTCTGAGCTCACAAGCAGTTGTCATCTAAGGGAATAAAGAACAATATTAGAATATTTTGTTTGTCTTTAATCTCCTACTTCACATAGAAAAAGAGGGAAAAAATCTAAGGAGGACTTGGAATGTTATATCAAACAATAATCAACAACTAGATTGCCAACAGAAAATAAAAGTCCTCAGGTGAGTGTATCTGAAAAGAATGGAGCCACCTGGGGCTTTGATTTACTTGCCTATTTGCCTGGGATGATATACACAAAGATTTTATACGTTGTCCAGTGCATATTAAGTAGGTAATAAATAACAATTGTTATTATTATCATTTGTATTATTGTGACAGATTTCTAGCAAAGGAAGACCTGCAAAGTAAATATTCTTGATAAAGCATTATAAGGAACAACACTCAGAGAAGAAATGACTTTTCCTTATTGAAACACTGTCTTCAGTGTTCTCTTGTTGAAAGGGAAGGGGAAGAGGACACACACAAAGAGTAGAATAATACCATATGTAAATATTAGCAGGCACAATTAAACTAGAAATAACCTGGAAACTTTTACTATTTAAGAATTATAGGCTTTCACCCAAGTCAGATACCAAATATTAAGTAATATATTCATGTAATATGTACATTTTAATTCTAACATACATGTGTGAGTGTGTGCTAAGTCACTTCAGTCATGTCCAACTCTTTGCCACCCACGGACTATAGCCCACCAAGCTCCTCTGTCCATGGGATTCTCCAAGCAAGAATACTGGAGTGGGTTGCCATGCCTTCATCCAAGGGATCTTCCCAACCCAGGGATCAAACCCATGTCTCTCATGTCTCCTGCATTGGCAGGTGGGTTCTTTACCACTAGGCCACCTAGGAAGCCCTCTAACATACACACACATGATGTTACATGCTCCAAATTTCCACTCCATTCAACACACACACACACACACACACAATGTTACATGCTCCAAATTTCCACTCCATTCAACCCAGAAACTAAAACTGAAAAATAATTTTTATGTATTAAGCAATTCCATCATGTTCTTAGCCTCAGAGAAGTAGAGTTTCGCAGACATCCTTGAAAGCAGTAGTTTGATCCTTCTAAGTCACCAAAGCAACAGGTATTTTTAATGTTACTCTAATGAAACAATGGCTTGCCTACTACAGAGTAACTGCTCAGTCAGTATTTGTTAAACGAATGAATGAATTTGGTGGAATAATATAGTTGCATTTGCCAATGATCAGTAAATATATTCTTTTTGAAAGGAATAGTTCTATTTAAACTTAAAAACTGTAAAACCAATCAAGGATGAGTTCCTAACACAGTTTATAAAAGACACTAACCTTGAAGAATCAAGGTATTTAGGTCTGATTTGTCTTGCGATATAAGCAGAATCAAAACAGCTTCCCACAGAGAAGACAATGTCACCCCACTCCAGTACTCTTGCCTGGAAAATCCCATGGATGGAGGAGCCTGGTTGGCTGCAGTCCATGGGGTCGATAAGAGTCGGGTACGACTGAACGACTTCACTTTCACTTTTCACTTTCATGCATGGGAGAAGGAAATGGCAACCCACTCCAGTGTTCTTGCCTGGAGAATCCCAGGGACGGGGGAGCCTGGTGGGCTGCCGTCTATGGGGTCGCACAGAGTCGGAGACAACTGAAGCGACTTAGCAGCAGCAGCAGCAGCAGCAAAACAGCTTCCCAAAACTCTGTATGAGAACACCCTTGGCTCACTTCCCTCTCCCTTCAAATCAAGTCTTAATTCATGCTGTCACTAAGATCACTTTTTTGTATTGTGGAAATTTTTACATCTTTGCTTCCAGAAAAGGTGACATGGTTAAATAATTAATCCTGAAAACTACTTCACAAACAAGACACCACCCTATAAAAACATAACGAGTGAAAAAGATTGCTTTCATTCACTTCACTATTTGTGTGCCACCCAAGGAAGAGAGATTTTAGGAGTTTGGGGGAAAATGCTACTTGCTTACAAAGGTGTTTTCAGACGATAAAACAGATGGTAAAATTTAAAGTTTTATTCCAAACTCTGACTTTTACCCACTTGGAAAATTCAATTGAAATCTAGGGTGCTGTTTTCTACAACTAAAATAAGTATAACACTTGCTTAAGTGAAGTGAAGTGAAATTACTCAGTCATGTCCGACTCTTTGCGATCCCATGGACAGTAGCCTGCACCAGGCTCCTCCATCCATGGGATTTTCCAGGCAAGAGTACTGGAGTGGGTTGCCATTTCCTTCTCCAAGGAATCTTCCTGACCCAGGGATCAAACCCAGGTCTCCCACATTGATAGACAGATGCTTTACCATCTGAGCCACCAGGGGACCTCTATTATAACACTTGCTTATGTCAGTGACATATCAAAGCTTAGCAATCCTCAGAACATGACAGTGTAAGTAAGTACAATCTAACTGCAAGAATACATTAGCAGGCAACTGAAAGACATTTAAAATTAAATGAAAAAATCAAGTTTACTTTTTCCTTCAAACATATTTTGGATGGCTTGAATCAGGTCAAATCCATTTCATACAGGTAATCTATCATAATTTACATTACAGAGTGATAAATATGGCCTGTAAAACAGAAACTTTGAAGTTGAAGAGCATGTCCCTTCTCTGGAACTAGTGTTGCTTATATCTATTGTAAGAGAAAAACAAATGCACAAAGATAATGTAATAATCTGAAGGTCATTATAAAACAACACACATCCAAAATTGTTATCTGAAAGGAGATAACACATCTTACTAAAACAAGAGTTAAAAACTAAATCATAAGAATAAAATTCCTTATACTTGAATTTCACCTATGAGAAGATATATCAGAATCTCCAAAAGAGGAAAAATGGGGAATATTTTGAAAATATACTCCTGGTAATGCTAATAATCTTCCTGACTAGTCTCATTACCCTATATAAAAACAAGATGATATTGATGATAATAATCTCTTCATATCATCAATATTGTGTTGTAGTTATATAGGGTTATGAAATGGCTCCAGTTGGGAAAGGTTATTAGCTATCCATAGCCTCATCTGCTTCTACTCTGGTTCACTCTCTTTAGTGCTCCCAGAATAACATGCATTAGAAAGTATTTATTATATGTCCTTTCTCTTAAAAACTTATTTCAGATCACTATGATCTCTAAGGAGAAGTCTCAAAATCTTTAGCATGTGTATATTCAGTTCAGTTCAGTTCAGTTCAGTCGCTCAGTTGTGTCCAACTCTTTGTGACCCCATGAATCGCCAGGCCTCCCTGTCCATCACCAACTCCCAGAGTTCACTCAAACTCATGTCCATCGAGTCAGTAATGCCATCCAGCCATCTCATCCTCTGTCGGCCCCTTCTCCTCCTGCCCCCAATCCCTCCCAGCATCAGTCTTTTCCAATGAGTCAACTCTTTGCATAGGCGGCCAAAGTACTGGAGCTTCAGCTTTAGCATCATTCCTTCCAAAGAACCCCGAGGGCTGATCTCCTTCAGAATGGACTTGTTGGATCTCCTTGTCGTCCAAGGGACTAACACCACAGGTAGTTCTCCAACACGACAGTTCAAAAGCATCAATTCTTCGGCACTCAGTTTTCTTCACAGTCCAACTCTCACATAGCATGTTGAAAAGCAGAGACATTACTTTGCCAACAAAGGTCTGCCTCTCAAGGCTATGGTTTTTCCAGTGGTCATGTATGGATGTTATATATTACTCTTCAAAATTTAGTCGCACACTACAGAATCAATTTCTACCTCCCAAGCCCTTGAACCTAATAAACCTATTGAATTTCTCACTGATTCACTTTCAAATTCTTTATATGAATTATTACATATACTATTTTCTCTAAATGGAAAAGTCCTTTCTGGAAAATCCCTACACTTTCTTAAAACCGAAGTCAATTTTCATTTTCTCTGAGAAATCTTGTTCAGTTCCTCCAGAGTGGGACAGACACCCTTTCCTTTACAGAGATCTCACTGAATCTGGGAAATCCACCATGAAAAAAGGAAGCCATAAGATTCTGGACAAAAGAGAGACAAAACCCAAGAGAGACAAAGGGGATTTCTAGGAAAATGAGGACAGGAATTTCCTGAAAGACAACTATGTAGCAAGGAAGGAGGACAATCAAAAACAAAGAAGGCAAGAAATAGACATTGCCAGGAGGCAAAGGAGAAAGAACAGTATGGATAAATTTCCAGGTGCTTTGACCTACTGAGGAGAATTTTAGAGTTTTGGGGAAGAGTTTACAAGAGAGATGGTGATCGGTTCAGTCACTCAGTCGTGTCTGACTCTTTGTGACCCCATGGACTGTAGCATGCCAGGCCTCCCTGTCCATTACCAACTCCCGGAGCTTACTCAAACACATGTTCATTGAGTAAGTGATACCATCCAACCATCTCATCCTCTGTCGTCCCCTTCTCCTCCCACCATCAATCTTTCCCAGCATCAGGGTCTTTTCAAATGATTCAGTTCTTCGAGTCAGCTGGAAAAAATATTGGAGTTTCAGCTTCGGCATCAGTCCTTCCAATGAATATTCACAACTGGTTTCCTTTAGGATTGACTGGTTGGATCTTCTTGCTGTCCAAGGGACTCTCAAGAGTCTTCTCCAACACCACAGTTCAAAAGCATCAATTCTTCACGACTCATCTTTTTATAGTCCAGCTATCACAACCATACATGACTACTGGAAAAACCATAGCCTTGACGAGACAGACATTTGTTGGCAAAGTAATGTCTCTGCTTTTTAATGCACTGTCTAGGTTGGTCATAACTTTTCTTCCAAGGAGCAAGTGTCTTTTAAATTCATGGCTGAAGTACCATCTGAAGTGATTTTGGAGCCCAAAAAAATAAAGTCTCTCACTGTTTCAACTGTTTCCTCATCTCTTTGCCATGAAGTTTTGGGACTGGATGCCATGATCTTAGTTTTCTGAATGTTGAGTTTTAAGCCAACTTTTTCACTCTCCTCTTTCACTTTCATCGAAAGGCTCTTTATTTCTTCTTTACTTTCTGCCATAAGGGTGGTGTCATCTGCATATCTGAGGTTATTTGTATTTCTCCCAGCAATCTTGATTTCAGAGTGTGCTTCATCCAGCCCACCGTTTCTCATGATGTACTCTGCATGTAAGTTAAATAAGCAGGGTGACTATATACAGCCTTGAAGTACACCTTTCCCGACTTGGAACCAGTCTGTTGTTCCATGTCCAGTTCTAACTGTTGCTTCTTTACCAGCATACAGATTTCTCAGGATGCAGTTCAGGAGGACTGATATTCTCATTTCTTGAAGAATTTTCCACAGTTTGTTGTGATCCACATAGTCAAAGGCTTTGGCCTAGTCAATAAAGCAGAAGTAGATTTTTTCAAGAAATCTCTTGCTTTTTTGATGACCCAGTGGATAATGGCAAATTGACCTCTTGTGCCTCTGCCTTTTCTAAATCCAACTTGAGCATCTGGAAGCTCACAGTCTCTGTACTGTTGAAGCCTGACATGGAGAATTTTGAGCATTACTTTGTTAGCATCTGAAATAAGTGCAATTGTGTGGTAGCTTGAACATTCTATGGCATTGCCTTTCTTTGGGAAAGAAATGGAGTAGCCGTTATACGCAACAAGAGTCCGAAATGCAGTACTTGGATGCAATCTCAAAAATGACAGAATGATCTCTATTTGTTTCCAAGGCAAACCATTCAATATCACAGTAATCCAAGTCTATGCCCCAACCAGTAATGCTGAAGAATCTGAAGTTGAATCGTTCTATGAAGACCTACAAGACCTAGAACTAATACCCAAAAGAGATGTCTTTTTCATTATAGGGGACTGGAATGCAAAAGCAGGAAGTCAAGAGATACGTGGAGTAACAGGTAAATTTGGCCTTGGAGTACAAAACAAAGCAGGGCAAAGGCTAACAGAGTTTTGCCAAAAGAACAGCTGGTTATAGCAAACACCCTCTCCCAGCAACACAAGACTCTACACACGGACATCACCAGATACTCAACACCAAAATCAGATTGATTATATTATTTGCAGCCAAAGATGGAGAAGCTCTATACAGTCAGCAAAAACAAGACCAGGAGCTGACTGTGGCTCAGATCATGAACTCTTTATTGCCAAATTCAGACTTAAAGGAAGAAAGTAGGGAAAACCACCAGACCATTCAGGTAGGACCTAAATCAAATTCCATATAATTATACAGCTGAAGTGACAAATAGATTCAAGGGATTAGATCTGATAGACAGAGTGCCTGAAGAACTATGGACAGAGGTTTGTGACATTTTATAAGAGGCAGGGATCAAGACTATCACCAAGAAAAAAAAGGCAAAAAGATTGTCCGAGGAGGCCTTACAAATAGCTGTGAAAAGAAAAGAAGTGAAAGGCAAAAGAGAAAAGGAAAGATATACCTATTTGAATGCAGAGCTTGAAAGAATAGCAAGGAGAGATAAGAAAGCCTTCCTCAGTGATCAATGCAAAGAAATAGAGGAAAACAATAGAATGGGAAAGATCTCTTCAAGAAAATTAGAGATACCAAGGGAACATTTCATGCAAAGATGAGCAGAATAAAGGAAAGAATTGGTATGGACCTAACAGAAGCAGAAAATATTAAGAGGTGGCAAGAATACACAGAGGAAGTATACAGAAAAGATCTCCATGACCCAGATAACCATGATGGTGTGATCACTCACCTAGAGCCAGTCATCCTGGAATGCAAAGTCAAGTGAGCCTTAGGAAGCATCACTATGAACAAAGCTAGTGAAGGTGATGGAATTCCAGTTGAGCTATTTCAAATCCTAAAAGATGATGCTGTGAAAGTGCTGCACTCATATATCAGCAAATCTGGAAAACTCAGCAGCGGCCACAGGACTGGAAAAGGTCAGTTTTCATTCCAAGATAATGGCGACCTCCTTCAAAAGGTCCCATGTACTCACTGCTGCACTCAATGCCCCCGACCCTGCAGCAGGCCACCATTGACCCACGCCTCTGCCGAAGACTCCTGGACACTCACGGGCAAGTCTGGGGCAGTCTCTTGTGGGGTCACTGCTCCTTTCTCCTGGGTCCTGGTCCACACAAAATTCTGTTTGTTTCCTTCAAGAGTCTATTTCCCAGTCCTGTGTAAGTTCTGGGAGCTGGGTTAATGGTGACCTCCTCCAAGAGCGCTTATGCCATACCCAGGTCCGCTGCACCAGAGCCGATGCCCCTGCAGCAGTCCACTGAAGACCCATACCTTTGCAGGAGACACTCAAACACAGCTCTGGCTCAGTCTCTGTGGGTCCCTGGGTCCCGGTGTGCACAAGGTTTGTTTGAGCCCTCTGAGCGTTTCTGGCAGGTAAGGTGTTTGATTCTAAATGTGACTTCATGAGCTAGTGATAGATATCTACAAATATTCCCCCCAGAATGAGGTTACTGTTGCTTCCAGGATAAATTGAAATCTGTATAAGAAGGGGAAATGTAATAAATTTCTATCTGACTGAGCTCTGAATAATAATTACTAATCATAGTAATATATTTCTGAATATTGAATAGACCAAAATTTATGGTAGAATTAAACTGGAGAGAATTCTGTATGAGTTAAATCCTCATCTTCCATAAGGGGATTAGACAATAACAATAAATAAAGGTACAAATATATTCTCTAAATATATGAAGGCAAAGGTCACAAGAAATTGCAAAAGTGTTGAAACTGCTTTCTCTGAGGATCAGCAAGAGCCTCTGCTCCACAACTGCTGGGGCCTCATTCACATCATGTTCCATGTAGATAGGTCTAGAAGAGAAAAAATCAGGGACTGAACCCCCAGTGATCAAATCCAACTGGAGGTAGTATGACAAAAAGTGAGGTGCACAGATCCAGATATTAGAGGTAACAAAAAGCAAAATGAATAAATAAGATTAAAAGAAAAAAAAAGATAGAAACAGCTACTTTTAAAATTTTGTTTGCATGAATAGCCAGAAAGTAGGATGAAAACAATCTGATAAAAGTTTTCAAACAAAGAACAGAAATTATAAATTAGATTTACTATAAAATCAACCAAAATGTTTAGAAAACCTAAAGAGACATTTCTCCATAGAAGACACACAGGTGGCCAATATACACATGAAAAAATACTCAATATCACATTATTAAAGAAATGATAATCAAAACTAAAATGAGGTTTCACCCCACACCAGTCAGAATGGCCATCATCAAAAAATCTGCAAACAATAACTGCTAGAAAGAACGTAGAGAAAAGGGAACCCTCTTGCACTGTTGGTGGGAATGTAGATTGATACAGCCTCCATGGAGAACAGCATGGAGACGCCTTTTAAAACTAGGAATAAAACTACCATATGACCAGCAATCCCACTAGAGGGATATACCCTGAGAAAAACATAATTCAAAGAGAGTCATGTATCCCAAAGTTTACTGTAGCACTATTTACAATAATCAGGGCCTGAAAGGAACCTAGATGTCCATCAACAGATGAATGGATAAAGAAGTTGTGGTGCATATATACAGTGGAATATTACTCAGCCATAAAAATTGGGCTTCCCTTATAGCTCAGTTGGCAAAGAATCTGTCTGCAAGGCAGGAGACTCAGGTTCAATTCCTTGGTCAGGAAGATCCCCCGGAGCAGGAAATGGCAACTCACTCCAGTATTCTTGCCTGAAGAATCCCATGGACAGAGGAGCCTGGCGGGCTACAGTCTATGGGATTGCAAGAGTCGGACATGACTTAGCGACTAAACCATCATCACCTCCATAAAAAGGAATGAATTTGAGTCAGTCGTAGTGAGATAGATGAACCCAGCAGCTGTTAAAAAAGTGAACTAAGTCAGAAAGAGAAAAAGAAATACTGAACATTTATGCATGTATATGGAACCTAGAAAATGGTACTGATGAAGCTGTTTGACAGGAATAGAGATGCAGACACAGAGAAGACTTGCGGACACAGAGAACAGACTTGCAGACACAGCCGGGGAAGGAGAGGGTAAAGCAAATTGAGGAAATAGCACTAAACACATACATCACCGTATGTAAAATAGATAGCTAGTGGGAAGCCACCGTACAACACAAGGAGCTCAACCCAGTGCTCTGTGACAACCTGGAAGAGTGGGAGGAAGAGTCAAAGGGAGGAGCCATATGTGCACTTAGGGCTGATTCACACTGTTGCACTGCAGAAACCAACACAGCATTGTAATGCAATTGCCCTCCATTTAAAAACAAATTTTAAAAGATTATATAGAGAAGACAAAGTTAATGTACCAAAGCACGTTATTCCTCTCCAATGCTCGTTTTATTTCATCATTTTGATACAATGAGATTAGAACTTTAAAGTCAGAAATTTAATTTTCTTTTAACAAAATATTATATACTTTAAGGTAATTTTCATAACACTAAAGTAGAATTTTTAAACATCTACTACAGTATTATCTCATTATGAAAGTGAATTTATATATTTTTGAATTATACATATAAATCTATATGTATATTTCAGAACTATGAGTAACTTTAATAATAAAATACCTAAATTGTAATAAATAATAGTAAATAAATAACAAAATAAGCTGGATGTCTTCAGAATTTTTCATTTTTTCCATATAAAACTCAAGAGACTCAGTGGATAAAGTGTCATAAATACAATTTGAGTTCATCCAAGTTGGTGCAAAAGTCATTAGACACGCCGTGAAGCAAAAATAGTGCATTAGAGCATGCAATATTAGCTTGTCAGCACATTTAGAAAACACTGTGTATTAGGTTCTGGTCTAGGTACTGGATATAAGACTGAGCAAGAGAGGCAAAAATATCTGCCTTCTTGAAACTTATATTCTAGTCAAAAATGAAAATAACAGTAATAATAGGGAAAAAATATCTGATTCACTATAGCAACAAAAACTATAAGGTACCTAACAAGAGACCAAATAAAAAGTTTGTGAGAACTCCATGGAGCAAATTATGAAATAGTATTGGAAAATGTAAGTAAAATAGAGGAATATACTATGCTCATGGTTGAAGCAGTATCATAAAGAGGCCAGTTGCTCTGTAAATAAATACAAGTTACATACAACTTCAATAAAAATGCAATAATGCTTCAGAAAAAAATTTTAATTTATGTAGAAGATTTGAAATGGCCAAAAATACATCTATTTTTAAGAACAAGAGAGGAAGTTGACCTCCAAAAATCCGAATTTTTGGTCACACAGACATAAAGTGTTGTATTGGTCACGGATAGAATAATAAACAAATGAAGTAGAATAAAAAGCCCAGAAATAAGCTCTTATATAGTTAATATATACATAATGGAATACTACTCAGTCATATAAAAGAATGAAATAATGCCATTTGCAGCAACATGGATAGACCTAGAGACTATTATGCTAAGTGAAATAATTCATACAATAAAAGGCAAATACCATATGATGTCACTTACATGTGGAATCTAAAATACAGTACAAATGAACTTATTTATAAAACAAATAGACCTACTAAGGCAGAAAACAAACTTATGATTACCAAAGGTGAAAATGGAGGAGGGATGAATTAGAAATTTGGCATTAGCAGATACAAGCTACTATATATAAAACAGATAAACAACTAGGTCCTACTGTATAATGCAGGGTACTTTATTCAATATCTTATAATCTACAATGAATAATAATTTATATATATTCTTTTTTATATATAATATCATATAATATATGGAATATAGATATTATATATGTAAAACAGAATAGATATTATAGATATCTATATAAATAGATATTATATATATATATGAAATATAGATATTATATATGTAAAACAGAATCACTTTGCTGCACACCAAAGACGAACACAATATTGTGGATCAACTATGTTTCAATTAAAAAAAAAATCAATGACAGAAGGATTTGCTATTCAATAAATGAATCTGGGTAAACAGACTTAATATATGGGGGGAAAAAAATCTACAAAGGTCAACTTTTTACCCTTATAGGATGGTTTCTTACAAAAGATGCTAAATAAGCACAAACAATGAAAAGGATATTCTTGATATTTTTAAATTTATTAAAATTATGTTTATTTGTGCATACCAACAGAAGTTATAAAAAATTTTTTAAAAATAAGCCCACCTGCTGAGAGAAAACCATTTAAAATGCATACAACCTTTACATAATTAGCGTGCAGCATACTTAAAGCACTCCTACAAATCAACATAATAAACAATCCTTTTCTCATAGCAAATAAAGTAAACAGAGAATTCACAAAAGAAACACGAAACATTTTTTCTTTTGTCCAATAAACATAAGAAAACATGCTCAGATTCACTGGTAGTCAGAGGAACATAAAAGAAAATAACTCATCAGATGGGCAACAACAACAACAAAATTTAAGTATCTCTCAATACCAAATGCTGGTCAGGATGGAAAGCATCAGGAGCATCCAGTCTGAAGGTAGTATAAATTGTAAAAAGTACTTTAGAGGGAAATTTGGCATCATCTAGTAAAGTTAAATATGCTCATCTCACTACAACTCATGAATTTCAATTCTAGTTTTACAAACTAGGAAAACTGCCACAGAGGATACAAGGAAACATGTATGACCACAATCACTTTATCATTGTTCACTCAAATTGTTTATATAAAATTACTTCACTTGAAAAGTTTAATTCGACTCAGTGCAACAACTGAGTCAAATTCACTAAGATAAAATTTTCACTTTTGAACTATGCCATCCCCTTTAAAGTGCAGTAAGAGACTTTAGTTACGAAACATGCAAGATAAAAAGTGAATTATATGTACTTCAGATTAGGATTAGTGAATTTTAAATTGCAGCTGGTACTTCTGAGCTTGAGTCTTCCAATAATAATAAATTTTTACAAAATTTTTGTCATTAGATTGTTAATGGAAAAAACTTGAGTGAAGACACTAAATTTTCCAGCTAATTTTTTAAAGAAATCTTAATTATATAAAAATATATATTTATTTCTCTTATTTTGAGTTTATGGGAGACAGAGTCTTTGTTTCGATTGTTTTCATTGCTAAAACCTAGTTGAATTTCATATGAAAATAAATAGTTATTGAGAACAATCAATTCTATTATCTTTTTTAAAAAGTCATAATATGAAAAAAAAAAGTCATAATATGTATTTCCAGAAAAAGAAAGCTGTTATAAACTTAGCAACTTAAAAATCACACTTTTTTTTTTTTTAACTTAGAGCAGTATGTGACTATGGGCCTTCCCTGTAGCTCAGTGGTAAAGAATCTGCCTGCCGATGCGGGAGACTCGGGTTCTGTCCTTGGGTTGGGAAGATCACCTGGCGAAGCAAACAGCAAACTACTCCAGCATTCTCACCTGGGAAATCCCATAGACTGAGGAGCCTGGCGGGTTACAGTCCATAGGGTCGCAAAAGTGTCGGACACGACTTAGTGACTAAACAGCAACTTTGTGACTAAACAACAATAACATGTGACCGTGGAAAAATATGCCACAGAGCAGAAAATTGTGTCGCATACTGACAATGGCACGCATAGTGATGAAGTATGGGAAAATGCGTAAAAACTAGACTGAGAAAGAATTACCTGCCCATCAGATAGGACTGCGAAGAGTCAGATATGACTGGAGTGAATTAACATACACACACAGATTAATGTAAGGCTTTTCCTTCAGAGTTTATTCTATAAAATTAGTTTTTGCTCCCAAGTAAATTTGCAGTTATTAAAAGGAATAAGCCAAAAGAGATGATAATATTACAATTTTCAGGGCAAATAATGTTCCCATACACTTTCCAAGTTAAAATATTAGGTAGAATATTTTTGCTCAAAAAATTAAATTTGAAAATTCATAAATTCTTCAAAAACAAAACTATAAATTAGCTACTTTCAGCAATTAAATTTGATTCAACTTTCAGACTACATGGGTAGAGGGATGGGGAAAGTTGTCATAATATTTAAAAAGCAAAAATTCAGAAAAGATCCCTAAAAGGTGGTTCCAAGAACGTGATATAAGGACAAATAGCAAGGGCAATAATATGTTCAGAAAACCATTAACAAGAATAAATAGTAAAGAAGTATAATAAAGTTCTGGTAATTAAATCTTAATTTAAAATAAAATACTCAAAATTAAATTAATCAGAACTTTATTCACTATAGCCACCAAGTGGAGAAAGCTTAGCATTGCATCATAAAAACTCAAAATTACTTCCCAAAACCACTAGGCCATTCAGATATGACCTAAATCAAATCCCTTATACAGTGCAGGTGACGAATAGATTCAAGGGACTAGATCTAGGAGACAGAGTGCCTGAAGAACTATGGACAGAGGTTGATAACATTGTCCAGGAGGTGGTGTCCAAAACCATCCCTAAGAAATGCAAGAAGGTAAAGTGGTTGTCTGAGAAGGTCTTACAAATAGCTGAGAAAAGAAAGAAGCAAAATGCAAAGGAGATATGGAAAATATACCCAACTGAACACACAGTGCCGGAGAATAGCAAGGAGAAATAAAGCCTTATTAAGTGAACAATGCAAAGAAATAGAGGAAAATAATAGAATGGAAAAGACTAGAGGTATCTTTAAAAATTTGTAGATACCAAGGGAACAATTCATGAAAATATAGGCATGATAAAGGACAAAAACAGCAAGGACCTCACAGAAGCAGAAGAGATTAACAGGTGGCAAAAATAAACAGAACTGTACAAAAATTCTTAATGACCCAAATAACCACAAAGGTGTGGTCACTCACCTAGAGCCAGACATCCTGGAATGTGAAGTCAAGTGGGCCTTAGGCAGCATTATTACCAACAAAGTAGGTGAAGATGATGAAATTCCAGCTGAGCTATTTCAAATCCTAAAAGACAATGCTGTTAAAGCACTGCACTCATTATGCCAGTAAATTTGGAAAATTCAGCAGTGGCCACAGAACTGGAAAAGGTCAATATTCATTCTAATCCCAAAGAACAGCAATGCCAGAGAACGTTCAAATTACCGTACAATGGTACTCATTTCACATGCTAGCAAGATAATCCTCAAAATCCTTCAAGCTAGGCTTTAGCAGTACATGAACTGAGAACTTCCAGATGTACAAGCTGGATTTAGAAAAGGCAGAGGAACCAGAGATCAATTGCCAACATACACTGGATCATAGAAAAAGCAAGGGAATTACAAAAAAATATATATATATATATCTACTTCTGCTCCATTGACTACACTAAAGCCTATGACTGGATGGATCACAACCAACTGTGGAATATTCTTAAAAAGACTGGAATGTCAGACATTTCACGCCCCCTGAGAAACCTTGTATGCAGGACAAGAAGAAACAATTGGAACTGGACATGGAACAATGGACTTGTTCAAAATTGGTATGGAGTACATCAAGTCTGTAAATTGTCACCTGCTTATTTAACTTATGTGCAGAGTACATCAAACGAAATTCTGGGCTGGATAACTCACAAACTGGAATCAAGATGGCCAGGAGAATATCAACAACCTCAGATATGCAGATGATAACACCCTAATGGCAGAAAGTGAGGAGGAACTAAAACGCCTCTTGATAAAGGTGAAGGAGGAGAGTGAAACAAAAAAAAAAAAAAAAAAACTAGCTTAAAACTCAACATTCAAAAAACAAAGATCATGGCATCCAGTCCTATCAGTTCATGGCAAACAGACGGGGAAAAAGTAGAAACAGTGTCAGATTTTCTTGCACTCCAAAATCAATGTGGATGTTGACTGCAGCCACAAAATTAAAAGATACTAGTTCTTTGGAAGAAAAGCTTTAACAAACCTAGACAGTTTTTAAAAAGCAAAGACATTACTTTGCCAACAGTCAAAGCTATGTTTTTTTCCAGTTGTCATGTATGAATGTGAAAGTTGGACCATAAAGAAGGCTGAGAGCCGAAGAATTAATGTTTTCAAACTGTGGTGTTGAAGAAGACTCTTGAGAGTCCCTTGGACTACAAGGAGATGAAACTAGTCAGTCCTAAAGGAAATCAACCCTGAATATTCATTGAAAGGACTGATACTGAAGCTGAGGCTCCAATACTGTGGCCACGTGATACAAAGAGCCAACTCATTGGAAAAGACCCTGATGTTGGGCAAGATTGAGGGTAAGAAAAGGGGGCAATAGAGGATGAGATGGTTGGGCGCATCACTGACTCAATGGACATGAGTTTGAGCAAACTCAGGGATATGGTGAAGGATGGGGAAGCCTGGCCTTCCACCTCAATTCATGAGGTGGCAAAGAGTTAGACACTACTTAGCAACTAAACAGCAACTACTCACATACTGTTGGGCTTCCCTGGTAGCTCAGACAGTAAAAAATCTACCTACAATGCAGGAGACCTGGGTTTGAATTCCGGGCTTGGGAAGGTCCCCTGGAGAAGGAAATGGCAACCCACTCCAGTGTAATTGCCTGGGAAATCCCACAGATGGGGAGTCTATTGGGTCACAGTCCATGTGGTCGCAAAGACTTAGTAACTAAACAGCACCAGCAGTTGTACCTATGCCAGCTGGACCTATGGAGGGCCCTGTTGCCCAGAGGAGTAAGAATCTGTCTATACCACCATAATAAGCCATGCAACAGTTTTGTGGCTAAAAAAGAATAATAGCAACAGCAACTACACACAATATTTAATAGCACATTTCTAAATACTTATACCCCTTCACAGATCACTGCCTTGTCATGGTGAAGGGGCTTGCATAACTCAATGAAGCTATGAGCCATGCCATGTAGGGACACCCAAGAAGGACAGATCAGAGTTCTGACAAAAGGTGATCCACTGAGGAGGGAATGGCAAACCACACCAGTATACTTGCCACGAGAACATCATGAACTGTATATAAGGACAAAAAGATATGCCAACGAAGTATGAGCTGTCCAGATCAGAAGGAAGCACTGCTGTTAAAGCTACAGGATGTGATGGAATTCCAATAGAGCTATTCAAAGCTAAAGTTTGATGCCGTCAAGGTGCTGCATTCAATATGTCAACAAATCTGGAAAACCTAGCAGTGGCCACAGGAGTGGAAAAGGTCAGTCTTCATCCCAGTTTCCAAGAAGGGTAGAATGTGCAACTGGACAGTTGCACTCATCTCCCATGGTAGTAACGTCATGCTTAAAATCTTGCATGCTAAGCTTCAGTATTATGTGAGCCAAGAACTTGCAGCTGTCCAAGCTGGGTTTAGAAAAGGAAGAAGAAACAGAGATCAAATTGCCAACATTTGCTGGATCATAGAGAAAGCAAGGGAATTCTAGAGAAACATCTACCTCTGTTTCATCAACTACGCTAAAACCTTTGACTGTGCAGATCATAAAAAAACTGTGGGAATCTCTTAGAGAGATGGGAATACCAGACCATCTTACCTGTCTCCTGAGAAACCTGTTTGTGGGTCAAGAAGCAACAGTTCCCTGTATGGAACAACTGATTGTTTCAAGATTGAGAAAGGCGTACAACAGGTCTGTTTGCTGTCACCCTGTTTGTTTAACCTATACGCTGAGTACATTATGAAAAATGCTGGGCTGAATGAGTTACAAGCTGGAATCAAGGTAGGCGGGAGAAACATCAACAACCTCAGATATGCAGATGATACCACTCTAACGGCAGGAAGTCAAGGGGAACTAAAGAAGCTCTTGATGAGGGTAAAAGAAGTGAGTGAAAGAGCCGACTTAAAACTAAATATTAAAAAAACTAAGATCATAGCATCCAGCCCCATTACTTCATGGCAAATAGAGGGGGGAAAAGGTGGAAGTAGTGACAGACTTCCTCTTGTTTGGCTCTAAAATCACTGCAGATGGCGACTGCAGCCATGAAATCAGAAGATGATTCTTCTTGGCAGGAAAGCTATGACAAACTAGACACTGTGTTGAAAAGCAGAGACATCACTCTGCTGACACAGGTCCATAGTGTCAAGGCTATTGCCTTCCCAGTGGTCACATACGGTTGTGAGAGCTGAATCGTAAAGAAGGCAGAGTGCCAAAGAATTGATGCTCTTGAACTGTGGTGCTGGAGAAGACTCCTGAAAGTCCCTTGGGCAGCAAGGAGATCAAACGAGTCAATCTTAAGGGAAATCAATCCTGAATATTAGTTGCAAGGACTGATGCTGAAGCTGAAGCTCAACTCATTGGAGAAGTCCCTGATGCTGGGAAAGACTGAGGGCAGGAGGAGAAGAGGGTGTCAGAGGATGAGGTGGATGGATGGCATCACCAATGCAATGGACATGAACTTGGGCAAACTTCGGGAGATGGTGAGGGACAGGGAGGCCTGCATTCCATGGGGTCGCAAAGAGTTGGACACAACTGGGAGACTGAACAACAACAGATATTTATATGTATTCATTAATTAATCTTCATAACAACAAGTAAATTACTGTAGTGGACTGAATAATGGCACTCAAAGATATCAGGCCACAGCACCTGTAAATGTTTTAAGGTAAAAGGGATGTGATTTGCAGATGTGATTAAATTGCAGATGTGATTAAATTACAGATGGTGATTGAAGCCATGAAATTAAAAGAAGCTTACTCCTTGGAAGGAAAGTTATGACCAACCTAGATAGCATATTCAAAAGCAGAGACATTACTTTGCCAACAAAATTCTGTCTAGTCAAGGCTATGGTTTTTCCTGTGGTCATGTATGGATGTGAGAGTTGGACTGTGAAGAAAGCTGAGCGCTGAAGAATTGATGCTTTTGAACTGTGGTGTTGGAGGAGACTCTTGAGAGTCCCTTGGACTGCAAGGAGATCCAACCAGTCCATTCTGAAGGAGATCAGTCCTGGGTGTTCTTTGGAAGGACTGATGATAAAGCTGAAACTCCAGTACTTTGGCCACCTCATGCAAAGAGTTAACTCATTGGAAAAGACTCTGATGATGGGAGGGATTGGGGGCAGGAGGAGAAGGGGATGACAGAGGATGAGATGGCTGGATGGCATCACCGACTCGATGGACTTGAGTTTGGGTGAACCCAGAGAGTTGGTGATGGACAGGGAGGCCTGGCATGCTGCAGTTCATGGGGTCACAAAGAGTCGGACACAGCTGAATGACTGAACTGAACTGAACAGATAGGGAGATGATCCTGGATCATCTGAATGGGCCCACATGCAGTCACAAGCATCCTTATAAGATAGAGGCAGAGGGAGATATGACACACAAAGAAGAAAAGGCAATGTGAAGACAGAGGCAGAAGATTGGCCACAAGCCAAAAAAGTGCTAAGAGCCACTGGAAGCTAGATGAGGCAAGGAAGGGATTCTTTCAAGAGCCTTGATTTGCTGATTTCAGACTTCTGATTTCCAGAATTGTGAAAGAATAAATTCTTGTTGTTCAAAAGCACCAAATTTGTGGCAATATATGATAGCAGCCACAGGAAACTAATACAGTTACTATCCCTCTTTTTTTTTTTTTTTTTAACAGATGAGCAAACTGGATTGACGTTCATGTGGAACCTGTCCTCCTTCTGGACTTTTTGGTTACATGAGACATTAAACATTCTTTATTATTTGAGTTAACTTTTCTGTTACTTGCAATAAAAGAGATCTAGCTGATAGAGACACTATTTTATAATGTTCTCTGATTATATTACATATGTGAGCCTTGGATGCCAAAGTAAGTTAGCTTGGATTACGAGTAATTTGCAAGCAATTTTTATATTTTTCACTTTATTTTTATAAACAGTATATATTCAGTTCCGTTCAGTCGCTCAGTCATGTCCAACTCTTTGCAACCCCATGGACTGTAGCATGCCAGGCTTTCCTGTCCATCACCAACTCCAGAGCTTGCTTAAACTCATGTGCATCTAGTTGGTAATATCATCCAACCATCTCATCCTCTGTCATCCCCTTCTCCTCCTGCCTTCAATCTTTCCCAGCATCAGGGTCTTTTCCAATGAGTCAGTTCTTTGCATCCGGTAGCCAAATTATTGGAGCTTCAGCTTCATTATCAGTCCTTTCAATGAATATTTCAGGACTGAATAAACAGCATATATTATTATATTTGAAATGAGGAAAATATTTTAATTTAAAAACCAAGATTTCTACGTAAGTGCACACAAAACCTATACACGAATATTTATAGTAAATTTATTCAAAATACCACAACATAGAAACAATTCAAATGTTTATTACCTGATAAATGTATGAACAAAGTGGTATACCTGCATAATTGAATGCTACTGAGTACTGAGAAAAAAGCAAAGCTAGTGACATAAAGGTATAGATGAGTATCAAATGAATATCAAATGCATTATGCTAAGCAAAAGAAGTAAAACTCAGCTCAAAAGGTCCCATTTGATTCTATTCATATGAAATCTGGAAAAACACAAAATTATAGGTGAAAAAAATAGATCAGTGATTACCAGGGTCTCATCATAAGGGGAGGGATTAGCTTTAAAAAAAAAAAAAAAAAAGGAGGGCCAAGAGAGATAATTTTGATGTGATGGAACTGTTCAATTTCTTGATTATGGTGGTTACTTACACTTGTTATCAAAACTTACAAAACTGTAATTTAAAGGGTGAATTTATAAAAACCTGACCCTAAAATTTTTAAAAATAATGACGAAAATAAAACCTGACCCAATGTTTTCTAATAAAAATTGAATTGAAATACATAAAAATAAAAAGCCAAATTTCTAATAGCTTTGCATCAGAAATATATTGAGGTCACAGAATCAGTTGTTCATAGAGCCCAGGATGATTTCATAAATAACTGAAGCTAGACAATATAAGAAAACAGAATCAGCCTCACTGTCAGATGAGCAAGGCAGACTGGTGATTGGTGATGGTCAGTCGCATCCAACCCTTTGCCACTCCATGGACAGCAGCACGCCAGGCTTCCCCATCCTTTCGCCAACTCCGAGTTTGCTCAAACTGAGGTGCATTGAGTTGGTGATGCCATCCAACCATCTCATCCTCTGTCATCCCCTTCTCCTCCTTCCTTCAATCTTTCCCAGCATCAGGGTCTTTTGCAATGAATCGGCTCTTTGCATCAGGTGGCCAAAGTATTGGAGCTTCAGCTTCAGCATCAGTCCTTCCAATGAATATTCAAGGTTGATTTCTTTTAGGATTGACTGGTCTGATCTCTTTTGATCTCCAAGGGATTCTCAGGAGTTTTCTCCAACACTACGGTTCAAAAGCAACAGTTCTTCAGCACTCAACCTTCTTTATGGTCCAATTCTCACATCCATACATGACTACTAGAAAAACCACAGCTTTGACTATACGGACCTTTGTCAGCAAAGTAATGTCTCTGCTTTTTAATAAGCTGTCTAAAAGAGAAGACAGAGATTCTGCTCAGTCGTGTCTGACTCTCTGCAACCCCACAGACTGTAGCCTGCCAGGCTCCTGTCACAGACTTCTCCAGGCAAGAATACTGGAGTGGGTTGCCATTTCCTTCTCCAGGGGATCTTCCTGACCCAGGGATTGATCCTGGATCTCCCGCATTGCAGGCAGATTCTTTACCATCTTAGTCACCAGGGAAATCCAAAACACATATTAAAAAGCAGAGTGTATCATACAACACTATATTAGTGAAAGTATTTTGATAACATTTGGAAGATAATCTGGAAGCTCATTCAAATGCTGGGTTTTCGTGGCCCCATGATTCTAAAAATAAGTGTGTGCAAACAGACACAATATGTGGAAAACAAATAGCCATGACTATGATGTTACTATATGACATACTATATTATACATCTATAATACATATTATATGTCATGCTATCTACGTATTATATACATATATATACACATACATATTATAGCCATACTATTATATGACTATAAGACAGATCAAAGGGTGACAAATATATCAATACAATCCATTGGACCTAGGTGTGCATACTTAAGGGCTATGTCTTGTAGAAAAACATTACATATGGAAACAAATTGGCCTACTACTGCTTTTTACAACTTTGGGTACAGCCTTCCTTTTTAATTATAAAATATACTGTGTGAAATATATCTCATGACTATGATTATTTGTTGTTCCCATTACCATCTTCCCATCCCTCAAATTCACATTTTTGTGTGTTTGTGAAGCAGTGGTTATTATTTTGGGTACAAAGCTTGATGACATGACATAAAATTATTGTCTCACCTAAGCAATATGCAACAGAGACAAACTATAGTGAGTATGATGTATCCATGCAGACCCACTTCAGTTTCAGGTCCAGCCATCCCCCAACCCAGCTGATACTGTCTTCTGCTGACTCAGCCCTTGGACGCAGGGAACTGCACCACTCACGTTCAAACCCTCTCCCACAAGAAGGAAGGCCTTCAGTGAGGGCCATGACATGAAGGTATAAAGGCCAAGCCCCTCATATTAGTTTGCAACAAATCTAAAGGGCCAATCCAGTCCAAGGACACTCCAGTCAGAGTCCTGTCGGATCCTATCAGAGGCAACCACATTGCAAATAAGCTTCTCCTCCTGCTCAAGCCTGTCTTTCTCACTTCCAAGGGACTCCTCAGTAAATCTCTTACATGCAACTCTCCATCTCAGATTCTATTTGCAGGCAACCCGCCCTAAAACAAAAGTTATCTGGAATAAAATCCTGTTCTGAAATTACATTATGAATAAAATGCTTGAAAAGAGATGTGCTTGATATTTATCAACAAACTACTTACTGAATGTTATTCTAGTGTTTCCAAAAGATACATGTGGTTCTTCAGTGATAAAATAATAGTATACTGGCACTTAATGTAAGTCTACCTAACCAAATATCCTAAATCTACGTTTGGGATAATTTTTTGACTAGTTTCAAGAAACTCTCTAGGATATTCATATATGTGAAAAGGCTTATATTTTGTTAATAATTGTGTATTTTGGAAATTTTTTAAAGCAGTAAACACCTATCATGGCTTTTTGATATAAACATAATTATTTGAATTTTTATTCAACTAAAATTTTCTTAATATTACTATGTTTAAAAAATAAAAAGTGCTATTCAATAAAAAACATCACCTTAAAACTATCACAATTAAACATCATTTATTGAATAGCTTATGTATTAGACATTCACTCTATTAGTCCTCTTTATATCAATATTTATGTCTACATCTGTATTTATATGTATATTTGTGTGTCCAACAAAGGATAGATTCTTTTCTCTCAGAGATGAGAAAACTGAGATTATTTACAAATGGAAAAAATGAAATTCTAAGTAATTTTCCTGAGATCATATAACTCCTAGATATCAAAGATCAAATTGAAACTCAGGTTTGTGTGACTCTTAAAACTATATCTTTTATAACAACATACTTCATCTCCAAAATGACACATTTCAAGAATACATCCACAGATCACACAAAAGGAGTATAATTGTGTGAAAAAAATCCAGGGAAGTAACAATGGGAGTCAGGGCTTTAATTATTAAACCAAACTCTATTACTAAACAAACTGTATGACCTAGATGAATACAATACTCTAAATTGCCATCTACTAAATTACCACATGTGCTGTGCTGTGCTTAGTCACTCAGTCATGTCCAACTCTTTGTGACCCCATGGACTGCAGCTGGCCAGGTTCTTCTGTTCATGGGGATTCTGCAGGCAAGAATATTGGATCAGGTTGCCCAGCCCTCCTCAATGGGATCTTCCCAACCCAGGAATCAAACCCAGGTCTCCTGCATTGCACGCAGATTCTTTACCAACTGAGCCACCAGGGGAAGCATTAATAGATATCAGTAGCTCAGTGCATGCTATGGATCTAGAACTCTGCTAAACATTACACGCGCATCTCATTTAATACAAAACTACAGGAAATAGATACTCTACCCATTTTGGAGATGAGAAACTGAGGTTTAGAGATCACAAGAAAATTGTCCAAACTTATCTACTGCATTAGTCTGCTCAGGCTGCCATAACAAAATACCATTGACTGAGTGGTTTAAACTGGAGAAATTTATTTCTCACAGTTCTGAAAGCTATTAAGTCCTAATGAACGTTCTGCAGGGTCAGTTTTTGGTGAGAGTTCAGTGTGTGCCTGTGGAGAGAAATGTTTCTTCATCTAGGTAGAATAGAATCTAGTTTTCAATAGATAACTGAGAAAAAAGGATATCATATTTGATAAGTTGGTATTATGCTTTAGATAAAATGAGACTTTTCTTCTAAAACCTACCTAGTAATATCAACATATGTATTTAGACAACAGTAAATCAACTGATCAGTCACTTTTCCTACCAATCTTAAAAATACTTCAGCAAAAGATTTAAAAGATACAAAAACTCATAGCCCGATTAAGTAGCATGTCATTCATTTCAGCTATTCAAAATATGTGTCTCTTTCACTTTTTTCATACACAAACCAGTTCAGAGGCCTCTTGATTTTAGATCAGTGACTTTTAATTTGCCTGTTGTGCAAAGAATATGGCTGCTATTACCTCCTTAATACCTGTTACTCCCATTGAGTCCTAATAAATCAATCAAGATACCACTTTGTCTCAGTTATCTTCCCACCATCTAGAGCACCTTTTTCTCTTCTTCCTCTAACTGTTCTAACACTTAAAATGTTACCTATGGCAGAAGCCAAGACAATATTGTAAAGCAATTATCCTTCAGTTAAAAATAAATAAATTACTTTTTTTAAATGTTCTTAAATCTATCCCAACTTTGTTCCTAACTTTAGTGTAGGTTTCTTACTCACAGTGATCAACAGTCATTTGCCACCTACTTCATTTGCATGTGTGCATGCTAAGCCACTTCAGTAGTGTTCAACTCTGTGTGATCACATGGACTGCAGCCTGCCAGGCTCCTCTGTCCATGGGATTCTCCAAGCAAGAATACTGGAGTGGGTTGCTGTGACCTACTCCAGAGGACCTTCCTGACCCAGGGATCAAACCCATGTCTCTTACTTCTAACCTGCATTGGCAGGCAGGTAAGGGCATTTAAACCTTCTCTAACTTTAAAATCACCAAGCAAATCAAAATTTAGGTTTTTTAAAAAAATTAAAGTGATTTCTTATTTCACCATGCATTCATTTCTGTTAAGTAAAGCTTTAATCAAAAGTTGAACTATTTTAAGAAAAAGGGCAAGTCTCAAAGTTCAGATTAGGAGATTAGGTAAAAACACTATCTCATCAATTTTACAATGACAATGTTTTCACATTTTAACAACTCAAAACTGAGATTAGTCTTTCAGCCTAAGGTATGTCATGGTTTATCTGGCAATGCTTTTTCTGACTTGGAAGTACATAAATGAGTAGTGAGACTTAAAAGCATTTTAGATTTTATCAAATACAGTAGCATTAAGTATCTTTACATTTCCCTATTCTTTTTACAATAAAAGCTTATTTCAAAAATAAAAGCCTTGTATCACAATCTCAGCAAGATTGTGATACAGAATTAAGGTTTAACAGAATTAAGCATCAGATAAGAGTGTATCATTGAATACTATTGATATTTATTTATCCAACACAGTGTTTATCAATCTCTGACATATTATTTTTAATTCCTACTTTCAGAAAACCATAATTCTAAGATTAATTTTCTGACATTGTCCATTAGGAATTTATATTAAGATTCAAAACATAAATTATGATGAAATATTAGACTCTGAGATATATGTGTGTTTGTGTGTATGGTTAGCACATTGGGAAGTCCCCGGTGCTCGGCTTGAGGGCAGAAGGAAAAGAGGACATCGGACGATGAGATGGTTGAACAATATCACCAATGCTATAAACATGAACTTGGGCAAATGTCAGGAGATGGTGAGGAACAAGGAGGCCTGGCATGCTGCCGTCCATGGGGTGGCAAAGAGTCAGACACGACTGGGTGACTGAACAACAACAATGGTTAGCTTAGAAAATGTCGGACTTTAAATGTAGATTTTTAGGTTTTTTATTTGAAGGCTCATAACTCACTTTTGTTATGTAGTAGAAACTTTTATGAAACATAAAGCATGACAAATTCTAATTATGCTAAATAAAGAAGTACCTGACAGTTTTTAGGTAGTTTACTTTATACGTTCTGATGTAATTCAACACTTTATTACTTCAAATAAGACAACAGGAATTTCAAAAGTTGGGTTTGTCTAGCCAAGTAAGAATTCTTTTTTGTAAAATAGGTGGAGAGATTCCATCGTAGGCATAACATGAACTTCAGAGGTTCAGCTATTAATCACAAATCAACATTTCCCAGCAATTCAACTAGAAAGATAATAAATTTCAAGATGATCATGTAAGTTTTTGTTTTGCTTTAGACAAACTCAGCTTTCAAGCTTCTTTCTGCATCATTCCAAAGGCAACAACAAAATACTGATGATGAATCTATGATCAAAAAAATTAATTTATTTGAGATGACTTAAGTGATTACTTCTTATTAAAAAGTAAATAACAAGAATTTAACATGTTTTACAAATAGAGGGCTTCCTAGGTGGCGCTAATGGTAAAGAATCAGCCTACCAATGCAGGAGACAAAAGAGACACAGCTTCCATCCCCGGATCCAAACAATTTTCTCCATTAAGACTGGTTGTGTAAAATATAAGGAAGTCCCAAGCATTTCATAATATCGGTACTTACATTCCTAAAAATCTTTGTATAGGATTCTCCAGTTAAACTTAAAGTGTAAATAAAGTAGAAAACTAAGTTAATATTATTGTAATCCACTTTGCACACATCGTTAATGCCAGATTCTCCATTGATTTGCTATATCTATTTCATTTCCGTTGATGAAGAAATAGCCAGCATCTTTAAAGAATGCAGAAATTGGAGAAAATGAGACAGTGTGGAGAAAAAAAATTCTCAACTCTCTCTTGAATTTACCATTTCAATGTAGTCTTAGTTAAAGCCAGAAATTATATAAGGTGGCAGAAACTGTAAATATTTTAGAATAAATAATTTTCAAATATGCAAATGCCCTCTTAGTGAAGAAAAATTATAACAATACTATAAAAACTTTCATCTGAAAATGAATAATAATAAAGGAAAAGAGATATATGAAGAATCTTGGTCAGTATCAAAGCAAAATTTTAGCTATTGTAATAATAAGTTATTAGATTGACTAGTTTTCTGTGACTATGGTTTCAGTGTGTCTGCCCTCTGATACCTTCTCACAACTTACCATCTTACTTGGACTTCTCTTACCTTGGACGTGGGGTATCTCTTCACAGCCTGGTCTAACTCAATGAAACTAAGCCATGCTGTGTGGGGCCACCCAAGAATACAAAGAAGAACTGTACAAAAAAGATCTTCACGACCCGGATAATCACGATGATGTGATCATTCACCTAGAGCCAGATATCCTGGAATGTGAAGTCAAATGGGCCTTAGAGAGCACCACTACAAACAAAGCTAGTAGAGGTGATGAAATTCCAATTGAGCTGTTTCAAATCCTGAAAGATGATGCTGTGACAGTGCTGCACTCAATATGCCAGCAAATTTGGAAAACTCAGCAGTGGCCACAGGACTGGAAAAGGTCAGTTTTCATTCCAATCCCAAAGAAAGGCAATGCCAAAGAATGCTCAAACTACCACACAACTGCACTCATTTCACACATTAGTAAAGTAGTGCTTAAAATTCTCCATGCCAGGCTTCAGTAATACGTGAACCGTGAACTTCCAGATGTTCAAGCTGGTTTTAGAAAAGGCAGAGGAACCAGAGATCAAATTGCCAACATCCCCTGGATCACGGAAAAAGCAAGAGAGTTCCAGAAAAACATCTATTTTGCTTTATTGACTATGCCAAAGCCTTTGACTGTGTGGATCACAATAAACTGTGGAAAATTCTGAAAGAGATGGGAATACCAGACCACCTGACTGGCCTCCTGAGAAACCTATATGCAGGTAAGGAAAAAACAATTAGAACTGGACATGGAACCACAGACTGGTTCCAAATAGGAAAAGGAATACGTTAAGGCTTCATATTGTCACCCTGCTTATTTAACTTATGCAGAGTACATCATGGGAAATGCTGGGCTGGAAGAAGCACAAGCTGGAATCAAGATTGCTGGGAAAAATATCAATAACCTCAGATATGCAGATGACACCACCCTTATGGCAGAAAGTGAAGAGAAACTAAAAAGCCTCTTGATGAAAGTGAAAGAGGAGAATGAAAAAGTTGGCTTAAAGCTCAACATTCAGAAAATGAAGATCATGGCATCTGGTCACAATACTTCATGGGAAATAGATGAGGAAACAGTGGAAACAGTCTCAGACTTTATTTTGGGGGGGCTCCAAAATCACTGCAGATGGTGATTGCAGCCATGAAATTAAAAGACACTCCTTGGAAGGAAAGTTATGACCGACCTAGTTAACATATTCAAAAGCAGAGACATTACTTTGCCAACAAAGGTCCGTCTAGTCAAGGCTATGGTTTTTCCTGTGGTCATGTATGGATGTGAGAGTTAGACTGTGAAGAAGGCTGAGCTCTAAAGAATTGATGCTTTCGAACTGTGATGCTGGAGAAGACTCTTGAGAGTCCCTTGGACTACAAGGAGATCCAACCAGTCCATTCTAAAGGAGATCAGTCCTGGGTGTTCTTTGGAAGGAATGATGCTAAAGCTGAAACTCCAGTATTTTGGCCACCTGATGCGAAGAGTTGACTCATTGGAAAAGACTCTGATGCTGGGAGGGATTGGGGGCAGGAGGAGAAGGGGACGACAGAGGATGAGATGGCTGGATGACATCACCAACTCGATGGACATGAGTTTGGGTAAACTTCGGGAGTTGGTGGTGGACAGGGAGGCCTGGCGTGCTGCAATTCATGCAGTCACAAAGAGTCGGACACAACTGAGCGACTGAACTGAACTGAATAATAAGTGAAGTATGAATAACGACAGGAAGCTGTTAGCAATTAGGAGTACTCTGTCTAAAATGAGGTCATTATCTCAGTCTGTCCAGAACTGATTAGAACTCCACTTTTCAAAAGCAAGCAAGTTGCTTTCTTGCATTCTGTTTTAAGCAGAACACTCTGACTCAGGGATGAAAAAGATCAAACAATTTGAGACCTAAGAAGATAGCTTTATAAAAGAGCTGTTTCAATTCAGTGAGGAATGAATTATCAAAAGATTATATTCAACAACCACTTTAGATGAATGGCCTAACAGGACATTTGTTCAGAAAACATGTCATAGAACTACATATTGTTTTTTAAAGAATACATTCATGAAAAGTAAGTGAGAAGATGCTAAAATTTAAAGATACATTTCCATTTGTAGTAAAGGAAGGAGTTAAGGAATTTTCTGCGTATCAATTTGGAGACTGCAAGCTGTGTAAAAAATTAAGAAGATCTTACAAATGTGTATGACCTAAAGAGCATAAGTGATGAACAATACTAAACTTTTAAAGGTTTATCTATGAGAGTTTTTACTCCGGTAACACAGGATAGCTGATAATTTTCCTTACTATAACATAGCTCTATTTCTTTTCTTCTCCATGTATTTCATAAATGGCCTGCTTCGAGTAACATAATTTTACTGAAAGAATTATATCAGTATAAATTGTTATTTATAGTTAACTTGTAGGCTATTTTAGTCACTGAGAGAAAAAATTTAGGATAGCGTCAAACATATCAAGTCATACAACTTTTTTATGCTGATTTCTGTTACTAGAATACTGAATTATAAAACATGTACTTATATTTCTAAGTTACTTACTAAACATACTAATGAATGTTGTAAAAGCTATATATAGTCATCGAGCACTGGACATGTGCTAGTCTGACTTGAGATATGCTCTGAGCATAAAATACAAACTGGATTTCAAAGACTAGAAAAAATATAAAGTATCTCATTAGTATTGACATACCAATAATTTGGATATACTGATATGAATATAACATAAAAATAAAATCAATTTTACTTTTTATGCTTTTAATGTTGCTATTAGACAATATGAAATCATGCATGTGGTCATATTATTAATATATTTCTATTAGAAAACTAGAAGTTTTCAAACATACACCAATGAAATGATATGATAGAAGACTACTGTGAAATGACAGAATTAAGAACTACTGTGGTAACTGCACACATGTAGTAGATTGGAAGGAAATATTACAAAAGGAGAAACAGTATTTTAGTAAATAGGAGAGGGGTGATACCTCAAGAGCTTGAGATTAAACTGGTAGAAAGTTCATAGGTGGGGAATAAATATGCAAAGAATACTAGAATAATTATTTTTAGACGTGATTTTCAGATGGTGGTAGGATACGCAAAAAGAGACTAAGAGTACAAAATCACTAAATATTGCAAGAAGGGCATATGAATATGCAGAGTAAATAATATCAGTAAGATTATGAGGATAAAAGCCAGATTGTAAAAGGATGAGGAATGAAGAGGAAATCAGTTCAGTTCAGTTCAGTCGCTCAGTTGCATCTGACTCTCTGAGATGCCATGGACTGCAGCATGCCAGGCCTCCTTGTTCATGCCAACTCCTGGAGTTTACTCAAACTCAAGGCCTATTAGTCAGTGATGCTACCCAACCATCTCATCTTCTGTCGTCCCTTTCTCCAGCCTTCAATCTTTCCCAGCATCAGGGTCTTTTCAAATAAGTCAGTTCTTCTCATTAGGTGGCCAAAGTAATGGAGTTTCAGCTTCAGCATCAGTCTTTCCAGTGACTATTTGGGAGTGATTTCCTTTAGGATGGACTGGTTGTATCTCCTTGCTGTTGAAGGGACTCTCAAGAGGCTTCTCCAACACCACAATTCAAAAGAATCAATTCTTCGGCGCTCAGCTTTCTTTAGACTACAACTCTCACATTCATACATGACTATGGAAAAACCATTGCCTTAACTAGACGGACCTTTGTTGGCAAAGCAATGTCTCTGCCTTACCCTTTCTTCCAAGGACCAAGTATCTTTTAATTTCATGGCTGCAGTCACCATCTGCAGTGATTTTAGAGCTCCTCAAATAAAGTCTGTCCCTGTTTCCACTGTTTCCCCATCTTTTGCCATGAAATGAGAGGAGCTATACCACGTCTGAGGTCAGGGGCCATGGGCAAGAGGAACAACCCCACGTCTGAGGTCAGGGGCGGCGGCCAAGAGGAGCAACCCCACATCCAAGGAGCGAAGGCCACGTGGACGCAGGTGGGTTGAGAGGAGCTACTCCACGCTCAAGGTCAGGAGGGGCGACCTCGTCCAAGGTAAGGAGCAGCGGCTGCACTTTGCTGGAGCAGCCATGAAGAGTTACCCCACGTCCAAGGTAAGAGAAACCCAAGTAAGATGGTAGGTGTTGTGAGAGGGAATCAGAGGGCAGACACACTGAAACCATAATCACAGAAAACTCGTCAATCTGATCACATGGACCACAGCCTTGTCTAACTCAATGAAAACAAGCCATGCCGTGTGGGGCCACCCAAGATGGATGGGTCATGGTGGAGTGGTCTGACAGAATGTGGTCCACTGGAGAAGGGAATGGCAAACCACTTCAGTATTCCTGCCTTGAGAACTCCATGAACAGTATGAAAAGGCAAAATGATAGGATACTGAAAGAGGAACTCCCCAGGTCAGTAGGTGCCCAATATGCTACTGGAGATCAGTGGAGAAATAACTCCAGAAAGAATGAAGGGATGGAGCCAAAGCAAAAACAATACCCAGTTGTTAGTGATAGAAGTAAGGTCCGATGCTGTAAAGAGCAATATTGCATAGGAACCTAGAATGTTAGGTCCATGAATCAAGGCAAATTGGAAGTGGTCCAATAGGAGATGGCAAGAGTGAACATCGACATTCTAGGAATCAGCGAACTAAAATGGACTGGAATGGGTGAATTTAACTCAGATGACCATTATTTCTACTACTGCGGGCAGGAATCCCTTAGAAGAAATGGAGTAGCCACCATGGTCAACAAAAGAGTCCGAAATGCAGTTCAGTTCAGTTCAGTTCAGTCGCTCAGTCGTGTCCGACTCTGCGATCCCATGAATCACAGCATGCCAGGCCTCCCTGTTCATCACCATCTCCCGGAGTTCACTGACGCATGTCCATCGAGTCCGTGATGTCATCCAGCCATCTCATCCTCGGTGTCCCCTTCTCCTCCTGCCTCCAATCCCTCCCAGCATCAGAGTCTTTTCCAATGAGTCAACTCTTTGCATCAGGTGGCCAAAGTCCTGGAGTTTCAGCTTTAGCATCATTCCTTCCAAAGAAATCCCAGGGTTGATCTCCTTCAGAATGGACTGGTTGGATCTCCTTGCAGTCCAAGGGACTCTCAAGAGTCTTCTCCAACACCACAGTTCAAAAGCATCAATTCTTCAGTGCTCAGCCTTCTTCACAGTCCAACTTTCACATCCATACATGACCACAGGAAAAACCATAGCCTTGACTAGACGGACCTTAGTCGGCAAAGTAATGTCTCTGCTTTTGAATATACTATCTAGGTTGGTCATAACTTTTCTTCCAAGGAGTAAGCGTCTTTTAATTTCATGGCTGCAATCACCATCTGCAGTGATTTTGGAGCCCCCCCCAAAAATAAAGTCTGATGCTATTTTCACTGTTTCCCCATCTATTTCCCATGAAAGTGATGTGACCGGATGCCATGATCTTTGTTTTCTGAATGTTGAGCTTTAAGCCAACTTTTTCACTCTCCACTTTCACTTTCATCAAGAGACTTTTTAGTTCCTCTTCACTTCTGCCATTAGGGTGGTGTCATCTGCATATCTGAGGTTATTGATATTTCTCCTGGCAATCTTGATTCCAGCTTGTGTTTCTTCCAGTCCAGCATTTCTCATGATGTACTCTGCATAGAAGTTAAATAAGCAGGGTGACAATATACAGCCTTGACGTACTCCTTTTCCTATTTGGAACCAGTCTGTTGTTCCACGTCCAGTTCTAACTGTTGCTTCCTGACCTGCATACAGATTTCTCAAGAGGCAGGTCAAGTGGTCTGGTATTCCCATCTCTTTCAGAATTTTCCACAGCTTATTGTGATCCACACAGTCAAAGGCTTTGGCATAGTCAATAAAGCAGAAATAGATGTTTTTCTGGAACTCTCTTGCTTTTTCCATGATCCAAAATGCAGTACTTGGATGCAATCTCAAAAATGACAGAATGATCTCTGTTCATTTCCAAGGCAAACCATTCAATATCATGGTAATCCAAGCCTATGACCCAACCAGTAATGCTGAATAAGGTGAAGTTGAACGGTTCTATGAAGACCTACAAGACCTTTCAGAACTAACACCCAAAAAAGATGTCCTTGACCTGCATACCAGTTTCTCAGGAGATAGGTCAGGTGTTCTGGTATCCACATCTCTTTAAAAATTTTCCACAGTTTATTGTGATCCACACAGTCAAAGGCTTTGGCCTAGTCAATAAAGCAGAAGTAGATGTTTTTCTGGAATTCTCTTGCTTTTTTGATGATCCAGTGGATGTTGGCAATTTGATCTGGCTCCTCTGACTTTTCTAAATCCAGCTTGAACATATGGAAGATCATGATTCATATACTGTTGGAGCCTGGCTTGGAGAATTTTGACCATTACTTTGATAGCGTGTGAAATGAGTGCAATTGTGTGTAGTTTGAGCATTCTTTGGCATTGCCTTTCTTTGGGATTGGAATGAAAACTGACCTTTTCCAGTCCTGTGGTCACTGCTGAGTTTTCCAAATATGCTGGCACATTGAGTGCAGCACTTCTACAGCATCATCTTTCAGGATTTGCAATAGGTCCACTGGAATTCCATCACCTCCACTAGCTTTGTTGGTAGTGATGCTTCTTAAGGCCCACTTGACTTCACATTCCAGGATGTCTGGCTCTAGGTGAGTGATCACACCATTGTGATTATCTGGGTCGTGAAGACCTTTTTTGTTTAGTTCCTCTGTGTATTCTTGCCACCTCTTCTTAATATCTTCTGTTTCTGTTTGGTCCATACTATTTCTAGGTATGGTTAGTTTCTCTTTCATTTGTTAGGTTCTCTTGCGTTTGCCAAGAGAACGCACTGGTCATAGCAAACACCCTCTTCCAACAACACAAGAGAAGACTCTACACATGGACATCACCAGATAGTCAATACTGAAATCAGATTGATTATATTCTTTGCAGCCAAAGATGGAGAAGCTCTATACAGTCGGCAAAAACAAGACCAGGAGCTGACTGTGGCTCAGATCATGAACTCCTTATTGCCAAATCCATACTTGAATTGAAGAAAGTAAGGAAAACCACTAGACTATTGAGGTATGACCTAAATCAAATCCCTTTCAACTATACAGTGGAAGTGACAAATAGATTCAAGGGATTAGATCTGATAGACAGAGTGACTGATGAACTACAGATGGAGGTTCATGACATTGTACAGTAGACAGGGATCAAACCATCCACAAGAAAAAGAAATGCAAAAAGGCAAAATGGTTGTCTGAGGAGGCCTTATAAATAGCTGATAAAAGAAGAAAAGTGAAAGGCAAAGGAGAAAAGGAAAGATATACCCATTTGAATGCAGAGCTCCAAAGAATAGCAAAGAGAGATAAGAAAGCCTTCCTCAGTGATCAATTCAAAGAAATAGAGGAAAACAATAATATGGGAAAGACCAGAGATCTCTTCAAGAAAATTAGAGGTACCAAAGGTACTTTTCATGCAAAGATGGGCACAGTAAAGGACAGAAATGGTATGGACCTAACAGAAGCAGAAGAAATAAACAGGGCAGATTACTCTTTTGAGAGGTTGTCACCGAATGGAAAATAAGAAAATTAAGATGAGGGCAAAAAACAAACACTGTCAAGGAAAGGATTTGGGTTTTGGTTTTGCTTTCTAGGAGGGAATGGAATCTATATGCTAATCTTTTCATTTGTTGCATCAGTCAATCTTTCAAAAATCATGATTAAACACTTCCTATATGTCAGGAACCCAAGGGCTTCCAGCTCTATAATGGAAGTTAGAAAAATCATAGAGAAAAAGGTGATAATGGAAAGGAAGGGTCGAATAAGTGGGATGAACAAAGCACAAAAACAACCCAGCCTTTTGGGGGAAGTGCAAGCATCTGGGGTGATGGAAGCAAGAAATAGCGTAATGAGAGCTCTGAATGGAGAAGCAGGCAGAGACCAGACCACGGAGTGACTCAGCCACAGGGAAAATGTTTGCACTGCCTCCTCAGCATCCAGATGAGCCATTAGTAAGTTTTAAAATAAGAAATAACAAGATTAGACCTGTTCTTTTCAAAATGTCTTTGCCATCAGATTGTAGGATAGACCAGAGAAGACGGGAAACAGAAATACCAGTTAAGAAACTACTGCAATCATCATGCAAGATCATAAAGGCCTTAATTTGCCTTGGGAGGAGCTTGTTCCCCATTAGAGCCTCATCAATTTGCTGTGGCCCTAACCCATTGTAGCCGCTCCCTTATTCTCCATGAGTTGAAAGGATGCAGAAAATATTTAGATATATGAAGAAAAAGGAGCGTGGAATGACCCAGCCACACCAAATCAGCCTCCTTGGAGAATCTGATGAAGCAAATCAGAGGAATGCTCAAAACTGTTTCAGGTAAACCCAAACCTGTAAAACTGGTTGAGGTAAACCCAAACGCCAACCACACATTTAAATTTAATTCAGTAGCTGTATGTTCAGTTCTGTATGGTTATAACTTAAAGCATAGCCTGAGAAAGGGGTGGTAAAAGATGAATGACAGTGACGGATGTTTGTCATGAATGTCAAGGAGTTTGGACTTTGGCCCAAGAGAAGTAGGAGCCCTCCTAAAGGGTTTTAAGAATGACCTAGTCAGGTTTTCGTTTCACTGTACAGCAAACTGATTGGACTGGGTAACCAGACAGAAAACCAATTAGAATATTTTCAATATAAACTGGGAGAGAAACAACAACTCTCTAGCCCAAATCAGTAGAAATGGAGATACAAGAATAAGCATATTCTAGAAAATATTTAAGAGGCAGAATTAGCAGGTCTTTGGGACCGATGTCAGAGTTTATTTTGGGGGCTCCAAAATCACGGAAGATGGTGACTGCAGCCATGAAATTAAAACACTCTTACTCCCTGGAAGAAAAGTTATGACCAACCCAGATAGCATATTGAAAAGCAGAGACATTACTTTGCCCACTAATGTCCGTCTAGTCAAGGCTATGGTTTTTCCAGTGGCCATGTATGGATCTGAGAGTTGGACTGTGAAGAAAGCCGAGCGCCAAAGAATTGATACTTTTGACCTGTGGTGTTGGAGAAGCCTCTTGAGAGTCCCTTGGACTGCAAGGAGATCCAATCAGTCCATTCTGAAGGAGATCAGCCCTGGGATTTCTTTGGAAGGAATGATGCTAAAGCTGAAACTCCAGTACTTTGGCCACCTGATGCGAAGAGTTGACTCATTGGAAAAGACTCTGATGCTGGGAGGGACTGGGGGCAGGAGGAGAAGGGGACGACAGAGGATGAGATGGCTGGATGGCATCACTGACTCAATGGACATGAGCCTGTGTGAACTCTGGGAGTTGGTGATGGACAGGGAGGCCTGGCATGCTGCAATTCATGAGGTCGCAAAGAGTCAGATACAACTGAGGGACTGAACTGAACTGAACTGAACTGTGACTGATGGAAAATGAAGGAGTCCAAGGAGGACATTATGATGCTTAGATTTCTGGCTTGACCAGAGGAGCTGACACATTCGGTAAGATAGGAAATGCAGGAGAGGGGCAGGTTGGGAGTTAAGGCAAGGCTGGACTCGGTTATGATTATATAGGTTTATAATACCTGTGGAACATCAGAGGGAAAGATCTAGTAGGTAATCAGTATCTGGGTCTAGTACTTAGGAGAGTTCTGGACTGAAGATAATTTTGGGGTGAGCACGGAGATAGTAACTGAAGCCACTGAAATGGGTAAGGTCACACACAAAGAACATACAGAATTAGAAGAAAAAGAAACCTAAGAACAGTAAAGAAAGGAAAAGGCAGAATGAAGGAAAAAAGAGATAAAGAATAAGCAACCAAATAGAAGGAAAGCCGTCAGAATGTGGTGCCAAAAAAATGTATTTTGGAAAGGTAGAAATAGTCAACAGTCATACGCTGCTAAAAGACCAGTAAGAATTGAAAAGGATCCACTGAACTTGTAAATATAGGTATAGAGTCTGATTGAACTTGTCCCACAGCTCACTAATGTTGTTTATTCTCTTATTTCTGTGTTTTTGTTTTAACCATTTCAACTGCCATGTCAAGTTCACTAATATTTTTCTTCTCAAACATCTAATCTGTCATTAATCCCATCTGTGATGGTTACTTTTATGTATCAACTTTGCTAGGCTCCAGGACCCAGTTGGTTAGTGAAACACCAGTCTGGATACTGTTGTGAAAGTATTTTTTAGATGTGATTGACATTTGAATCACTGTTGTTTTTTTGTTCAGTCACTAAGTCATGTCCACTGTTTGTGACCCCATGAACTGCAGCACACCAGGCTTCCCTGTCCTTCACTAACTTCTGGAGTTTGCTCAAACTCACATCCATTGAGTTGGTGATGCCATCCAACCATCTCATCCTCTGCCACCCTCTTCTCCTCTTTCCCTCCACCTGTGGTGCTCAGCCTTCTTTGTGGTCCAACTCTCACATCCATACATGACTACTGGATCATTAGACTCTGAGTAAAGCAGATTATCCTCCATAATGTAGGTGGATACCATTCAATCAATTGAAAACTTTAAGAGAAAAAAAAAAACTGAGGCTCATCAAGGGAGAAGGAGAAATTCTCTCTTCAAACTGCCTTGAACATCAACTCCTGCTGAAATTTGTAGCCTGATGCCCTGCTTTAATGACTCCAGACTTGCCAGCCCCCTCAACCACGTGAGCTAGTACCTTAAAATAAATTTTACACACATACACATACACACATGCACAGAGCCTATTGATTCTGTTTCTCTGGAAAGCCCTAGTTAATATACTGTCCACTTTATCTCACACATAACTGTTTTAATCTCTAGAATTTGGGTCTTTTACTTTCCATCTACTTAACTTTTTGAACATATAAAATGCAGTTACAATAATAATTTTAATGTCCTACTAGTTATAGCATCTATATCAATTATGGATTGGTTTCAGTTCATTGATTTTACTTCTGATTATGGAAGTTTGTGGAATTTTGCCTTGTTGGGTGCTTGGTATTTCTGAATGCCTAGAAATCTGCTTAAGCTTTGTTCTAAGTGTAGTTAAGTTTCTTGAAGGCAACTTGATTCTTTCAGGTCTTGTTTTTAAGATGTGTTATCTGAGGTCAAAACAGTATTTAGCCCAGAAGCAACATAATGGAATTTGACAATTGATTTGAAGCTGACTCAGGGGAGTAAAAATGGTGAGATGACTCTGAAGTTCTCAACGTAGACAAGTGAGAGAGAAAGCTTCCAGAAATAGAGTAAGAAAGACTGTCATATCTGAAAAAAAAAAAAAGTTTCTTTATGACAAAGTAATACTTGAAAATAATAAAATGAAAAATCAAATTCTGTGCTTAGAATGAAATCTGAGAATCTCAAATTCTGTCCCTCTTCCATTCTAAAGTTCATAGTCAAACTTTGTTAACTGTTTCTGCATGAGTTCTTCTGGTAGTTAATTCCACTATTCTAAATAATACCTGCATCTCTCTTTTTCTTTACTTAGAAGGTGAGGTGCCATTTACTGACTCTGCTATAAAAGGTAAGGCTTGGGCTCACTTACACAAAGCTTCTTCCCTCCTGTGTTACAAATATTGATAACTATATTGTTATTCTTAGCTCTTCCACCATTTAGTAAACTTGGTAGCTATTCAATGGATCCAATATAACTACTTCTGAGACTCTCAAAGGAAGGCATTTCTAGAATCACAGTAAAATAGATTTTCTTTTATTATATCAAGTGCTTCAAATTAAGTATGACTTAATTTTTCAGCTTTTGGGGTTTTTTTCCTAGAGTTTCTGAATATCTCCATGTTCCTTTAAAAGGGGATTGGGCAGTTACAAACCTTCGTTATATCTTCACTTTTATCTTGCCTTCCTTTCAGTTCTTTGGTTTGTTACATACAGGTTCGTTTTCTGCAGGGGACACTCACTCCAGACCTTCCTGATTTCCTGCTTCAATATAGCTTAGTTTCTCCCTTGGCCTGCTACAGATTCCAGGGGATTCTCTTTTTTTGTTGTTGTTGTTTTGTTGTTTGTTTAGTTTGGAGACAGTATTTCATGGATCCTATCTATTTCTCTTTACTGATCTTTCTCAATGCTCAAATCTCTCTCTTATCCTTCATGCTTCAGTCCTGTGGGACTTTTCTTCATATCTGAACATGCCAGGTTCTCTCTTAGTTTGGAGGCATCAAATGGCTCTTGCCTCTGCCTCAAGCACTTCCCTATCCACCTGTTTCAGCTAAGTTCTAGTCACATTTGGGGTCTCAGTTTAAAAGAACACTTGCTCTGTGATATTTTATTACCCTCTCTGCTCCGTCCATGGCCACACCATTTAGATTCTGCCCCTCTTCTGTGGAAGCCACAAAACACTGAACTTTCCCTGTCATAATACTTTCCACTGTTTATTAAATTACTTATAAACTCTAAACAGGTAAGAAACTACGTTTACCTTATTGTAAAAGTTGCTGCCTGATAACCATGGCACTTAATAAACAAGTAATAATTTTATATAAATGATTTAATGAATAAAATATATTCTACAATCAAAGACTAGTTAAATAACTGAAGTTAGACCAACTTAATGAAATGTTCTAGTCATTAACATGATCATTTTTAAAGGAAAGATAATAAAAAATATATATGTCAAGTTTATAAAAATACACTTTGACTGAAACAATATAAAAGTTGGCAGGTTTAGGAGTATTTTCTACTTTTACCCTCAACCATTTTTTTTTTTAACAATATTTTGTTTTCTTTTTAAAAAACTTTTTATTTTGTATTCAGGCATAGCCGATTAACAACGTTGTGATAGTTTCAGCTAAAGAGTGAAGGGACTCACTTATACATATACATGTATCCATTCTCCTCCAAACTAATGCTTGCATATATAGCTTCCATATTCTTAAAACAATTAAGCAATCATTAAACAAATATACCCTGTGAATTCTTTGATCATTATAAATATTTATAAGTATGAAATGTAAGAATAAAATAAAATAAAAATCTTAGCAAACCAAGATTGTTTTCTTTTAAATATTTATAGCTTTGATTAAACCTAAATAATGAAAGAAGTTTTGGAGTATCCATAATGAATATATCTTTCACATATTCCCATAGTTAGCCCTTTAAAAAATTTAACATAAACACTGCTCTAACCACTATGATATGTAGAAGTATTATAATACTCTTCTAATTCAAACTTTCCTGAAGTTTCTAGAAAGAAGAAAGCAAAGAAAGAAAATAGGAATAAATAAGGAAATTATCAGGCTAAAATTCTTTAAAAATAATTGTGCAAATGAGTATAATTCTACAATTAAATATAGAGATTTTTCATCTTGAATAATATGATTAAAATTTTTTCATTATAGTGACCTTTTAGCCACCTAGCACTTGACTAAGACAAACACTTAGCCTTAGCTAAGAGTGGCTCACAGCAACAAGAGCTGGAATGCCAAGATGTGCACTTGTAAGGGCATGATTCCATAAAAGGGGTCAAAGGCAATTCCCAAAATCCAAGTGACAGGCAAGGGAGAGAAGTGCAGCAAACACAGTGGAAGCATACAGCCAACTTGGCTGAATGAACTGGAAAAAGAGCCAAAATGTATACCAAACCCAAAGCACGGTCTCAAGTCAGAATGAGGGCCAGGTCAGGCGAGAAGGAGGCATCAGTTGACGACTTGTGGACAGTATGGGCAGGACTGGGCTTTCCTCCTTCCTCTCTGAGAAGGAATATCTTTTCCCTATCCATGGATATGTGTGGGTTACTTGATATTATGAGCCTAGAAATTTAGCTGCTGGCCAGTCTACTTCAGAAAGACAATTCACATCTCCCACACTCACTCATAATGTTATGTTTAGGCGTATCTTCTTGTCAAGGAAAAGATATCAGAACGATTAAGATGCTGAGAAGCTCTCTAAAGTCATAACGAGTAAAAGTTGAACCAGAGTGTAAGATCCATTTCCTCACTCTTAACATCATTACATCTGCCGGTTATGCTGCTTCCCATCAAAATGATTTAAAGTCATTCTTTTTTTCCCCTAATGCTGTGCACCAATGATGCCACATAAATCTCAAGGTAACATTAAAGTTACATTTCTTTTCAGAATGTAAAGGCAATCTCCACTTTATAGCAGATGGAAAAACAATATTAAATGACAGTTTTGTTTTTTTTTTAATTAAAGAGATAATCCTTACATGTTACCTTTTTCTTTTCCCTTTTTGGCCATGCCACACAGTTTTGCAGGATCTCAGTTCCCTGGCAAGGGATTGAACGTGGGACACATCAGTGAAGGCCCATAATCCTAAGCACTAGGCCACCAGGGAACTACCCTACCTTTTACTTTTTATATCTGAAAAATATACATATTTTTAAAATATGAGCTAAGTCTTAGCAACAATACCATCTGTCTCCTTACATATTATACAAACCCTTATATAGAGTACACAGAATAAAAGTTAACCCTGTGGGATTTAAAGTCAAACACACAAATATTTTCATCACCATTCTGAAAAACCACATGATCTTGGGCAAAAGACTTACCTCCTTAAGTTATAGCTTCTCTACCCATAAAATGGGGATAATAACACAACTCCCTCAGAGAGCTGTTTGTTGTAAGGATTCAATGAAAAAGGCACTTAAAGGCTTAGCACAGTTCCTAGCATCACAGTCAGGGCTCACTTAATGTGTATTAATAATGATAGTAATAGTACCCCTCAGATTTACGGCAGGAAGCTCACAAGCTGGAGCTGAGACTCTCCTTTGGGATCTTCTGTTATGCTGGTATCCATGACATGGAACTTATGTCATATTTGAGAGCATGTCAGGGAGATGGCATGCCTCCCACTGTTTTCCAGGAGCACTGGTGTTACACCACACACACAGCTCTGAAAATCTAAGCAGATTTCAAAGTTGCTTAAATACCTTTCTTGGCCAAGAGTCACGTAAGTTGCCAACTGGCAATGGAATGATTTTCCACTCAAACTTGGCAGCAAAAGAATTTAAACAGAAAACTGGGAGGAAGGCAAGGGAAATAATATGCTTCCTTCCTCAAGGTAGTTTTGGACTCTTTGGCACCAGAGAAATATTTTAAAGAAGAGAGAGAAATTTTGCATGAATATTACAGTATTTATTTTTTAACTCATTAATTTTTAATTGGAGGAAAATTGTTTTACAATGTTGGTGGGTTTCTGCCATACACCAACGTGAATCAGCCATAGGTATACATATGTTGCCTCCCCCTTGAACCCCCCTCCCACCTCCCACACACCCTTCTAGGTTTTCACAGAGCACTGGGTTGAGCTCCCTGCATCATACAGCAAATTCCCACTGGTCATCTATTTATGTATGGTAATATATATGTTTCAATGCTATTCTCTCAGTTGGAAGTAAGTCAGCAAAAGAAAAACAAACATCATATATTAATGCATATATATGGAATTTAGAAAAATGGTACCTATGAACCTATTTGCAGGGCAGGAATAGAGACACAGACACAGAGAACAGACTTGTGGACTCAGCAGGGGAAGGAGAGGGTGGGACAAATTGAGACAGTATTTATTTTTAACCTATCAAAAATAAAATGAAAAGGAATTGCTGGTTATCATCTTTCCCTTTCTACCATTTTTTTTCATATTTGGTGAACTCTTTTTCTAGAAGATACTGGAATTTCTTCATTTGGGTGCTCTAATTCAGGCGCAGTGAATTTGGATTTTTAATTAATCTATTTTTATTGCAGTAGAGTTGATTTACAATGATTCAGGTGGACAGAAAAGGGATTCAGTTATAAATGTATTTTTTCTTAGATTATTTTCCACTCTAGATTATAAAATATTGAATATAGGCCCCTGTGCTATACTTAACTTTAGAGTTTGGGTCAGAGCCAAAGCTCCACTAACTGCACACTCATTCCCTGGGGGAGAGATTTTGTTTCTAAAACCTGTTCAGCCATCACCATGGCGTAACCTGCTTTTACACTTCCCATCCAGAAAAACAGAACTGCCCTCTGTAAATATTTCTGGGTCAGGATTGTCTAATGGGGTATCCATCAGATCTTCCCGAGCTGCATAGTTTAAAGACAGAAATTGAGAACAACCGTGATCAGGTGTGTCATCTTCCTTCTCAGGAAGGAAAGTGGCAGGAGAGAAGTTCCCACAAACTTTAAGCTTAGTTATTGGTCTTTCTAACAACAGTCACTGATATTTAAGAAGCCGACTGTCTGTCATTCAGATATTAGCCTTAGAGTTTAAGAGTCCACTCTATAGGATGCTGGTGAGGCCCTCAGCATTGTGTCAAGTCCTCGCTATTTGTCTGTTTTATACATAGTAGTGTGTATTTATTAATCCCAAATTCCTAATTTCCCTCGCCCTGTTCCCCTTTGGTAACCACAAGTTTGTTTTCTATGTCTGTGAGTCTGTTTCTGTTTTGTAAATAAGTTCATTTGTATCTTTGTGTGTGTGTGTGTGTGAATCTGAATATTTTGAGTCAAATAACAGACATTTGACTTCAGTGATCCTGCAGAATTCCTTCTCTTCATTTAAAACATAAAATAGAACCTAATAACAAAATAAGTTTTTTCATATTTCCATTATTCTTGAGAGTAAGAGGGTAAGAGGAATCAGGGTAAATGCCAATGGATGTCTAAATCTTCTCGAAGAGGAACTCCAAGTCAAAGTATTATGATGGCATTCTAACCAAATTAGGAAACATGCAAGATGAAGGTTCTACATTCTTCCTCAGAAAAGACTACTCTAAAGTACTAAGAGGAAATGTTTTCTTATTTATGTATACATGGCTTAATTCCAAAAAAGATTTGAGGCAAGGCATAACAATACATACAGTATATTGAGATCAAGAAAATGAGAAACTATCAAATAATAAAAACAATTGTAAGAAAAAAAATAAAGACATCAGTGCTAAGTGTGGGCCTTAAACTTGCTCTAAGCATCCTAGCAGTCAATAGAAAGAAATGAATTATATTATTTGATATCTATAAGATTAACAACAACAATCACGTGCCTAAGAAAACTACTTTTATCTAATATATTCCTCCTGCTAGGGTTTGTAACAATCTCCTTACATTTTCTTGTAAACAAGAACACTTATTACTCAGGCTAAAGAGGGGAGAGAGAATGTTCTTATATTTCACAGATTTCTACTGCCATATTCAAGGGAAAGATTCATGGTATCAACAAAATTAAATAAGTATACCTAGTTAAAACAAAGAACACCTAGCAAACATATTCCATGATAATATTTCCATGTATAATTTTTAGTAATTTTTAATAATTGATGCCCCTTAAGAAAATCTGTAAGAAAGACATCATTGATGTCAATGATGAATGACTTACCATTTAGATACTTTAAACGGGAGACTAGAACTTTTATATTTCATAGAGTTATAAATGTCTGTAGTAGAATAATGGCTCTCCAAAAGTGTCCATGTCTTAATACCAGAAACCTAAGAATGTTACATGTCAAAAAGTACTTTGCAGATGTCATTAAGGAACATGAGATGGTGAAATTATTCTGCATTATCTGCACTGGTTTATATAATCACAAGGGTCCTTATAAAAGGAAGAGAGGAGGGGCAGAACTGGAGACAGGAAGAGGGATTAGAGAGGCGCAGAGGCTGGAGTGATATAAGGAAGGTGACACAAGCCAGGGAAGGAGGTGAACTTCAGACACTGCAAAGGGAAAGAAAATGAATTCTTCCCCAAAACTTTCAGAAGGAATGCAGCCCTGCTGATATCTCCATTCGAGGACTTCTGACCTCTAAAACTATAAGACAGTAACTTTGTGCTGTTTTAAGCTCACCAAATCTGTGGCAATTTGTTAGGGAAACAATAGCCAACTAATTCAGTGACTACAAAGTCAATATATTACTAATCAATCTCATGAATTTCTACCTAGATACTATTAGTAAGCAAAAATGTATTAGCCATAAATAGAATGAAATAATGCCATTTTCAGCAACATGGATGGACCCAGAGATTGTCATACAGAATGATGTAAGTATGTCTTCACAGAGAAAGACAAATATCATATGGTATCATGTACATGTAGAACCTAAAAAAATGGTACAAATGAACTTATTTATAAAATAGAAGTACAGTCACAGATGTAGAAAACAAACATGGTGGGGGTGAAGGGATAAATTGGAGGACTGGGATGACATATACACATTACTATATATAAAATAGATAACTAATAAAGACTTACTGGGTATCACAAGGAACTCTACTCAACATAATGATCTATAAGGGAAAAGAAACTAAAAAAGCATGGATATATATGCATATGTATAACTGATTCACTCTGCTGTACACTTAAAACTAACACATTGTAAATCAACTAAACTCCAATGAAAATTATTTTTAAAATGAAATAATGCTCACTGTAATACATATCGCCTATATTTTAGTTAAGCCACAAAATGAGCCCCAAGTATATCTTGAATGTTCTGAATATCACAATTTTCAAAGTGTGCTTCATAATACACTGGTTCTATGGGATATTAAAAGGTATTAAGCACACACAAAAAAAATTTCTAAAGTCAAATAACTTTAAAAAACTATACCATGTAATTGTAGAACAATTGAAACTTTTTTTTTAAATTATCTCAAGAGTCTAGATTTACCAGGAAACTTTTGGGGTTATTCAAAGGATCCACATCTACCACCACGCCACTATCAGGAACAGGTAAAACTTAAAGGCAAAAGGGTAGAATAAATGTACTAAATGACAGAATGAAAGTATCCTTCCAGCTTTACGAAATCTGGCTAACCAACCCTGTTCACAATTTCATACTCTCCAGCTCATGTTCATGCACACCCTGTTCCCCAAGCACAGGCCTGCTCAGCAAGGAGATTCTCAGATAACATAGCTGCCTCCTGATGTCTCTGCCACTGCCACTGACATTATCCATGAGAGCTTGCCCAAGATTTTATTTGGAGGAAAAACACAGGGACTACTCACCAATCAAACTGAAAAACATAAGCCATTTACTTCCCTTATTTAACCCTGTCCCAAGTATGTGATTCATTCTCCCAACATACTTCACCCTCCTCCGTCCACTTCTCTCCAACAATGGACAGGAAAATATTTGCCAAGAATATAAGTTCAGTTGAACACAAATTTCCAACATGGACACTGCAGGAACTTCAGACTTACCCCTAAGGAACAAGATTTCTAGGGGCACAGAATGTCAACAAGATTGTCAACAAAAGCCAAAGCTTGGTCTCTTATAAATACTACAGTAAAAATTTCAACAGATCTCTTCACTGCAGAGCTAATGAGTGCCATGTATCTTTAAGAGAAAAGGAAAACAGTAGAGTGTTTTTCATATATTTATGACCCAGAAACCTTCTTCTCTGGAACATTTACAGAATAGCATTTGGAAAATAGTTTGCTAGTTATATATGAAATTTCCTAAAATCAGTCAATTCCTTTGAGGATTATCATGTGAAAAGGGAAAAATAAAGAGCCTATGTAAAAAAAAAAAAAATGTACATGGGAAAATTGAGAATTCATTTTAGCCAAACAACAAGATAAAGAAGCCTGTTTCTAGATATCAAGCAGGAGATTTGGGCTCTTACTGATAAAGTAGCATAGCCAGGTTAACTCAAGTAAGGATAAATTAAGAATGCTCAGTTGTCAGGTGAATAATTAAAGCAGAAATTGAGGCCCTGAGGCCAAGACACGATCAGCATCAAGGAGGTCAACATTTGGCATGAAACTGACACAGTTAATAGAAAGAAAGGTCATCCAAAATCACCCCTACTTGCCATCTCAAGCACAGAAGATAAAACAACATGATCCAAAATCAGTACCTCAGCACCATCCCAAGTACTAAAAGTTTAAAAATGTAAGGAAAAAATATTTCAGGCAAAATAAATGACATCCTGAAAAATAACTGTCATTATTTTTAAAACCATAGAAAATAGTCACATATATCTAACAAGCAAATAATAGCTCATCTACTGGGAATTGCATAGGCCTTTGGCCCAGAATAACTTCCTTACTTATAATCCTCTTGTTTTTCCTAAAGAAGCTTAAAAAATACTATTTTTGAGAACTTTCCAAAAAATTAGCATAAAAAAACTTTTTTTCCACAGAAAGTTATCAACCAAACTTCCCTGTTTCACAATAATTTTAAAAGCTATCCACCAAATGTTTATATTCCAGGAAGAAAAACATAATTAAGAAGTCTTTTTTTTAACTTAGGAAAGTCTATAAACACCCACAACTACACCCACTAACACATAAAACCCAAATTAGTATAACACAGTTTAGTTTTTAGAAAACAACTTCCCAGCAAAGGGCAGCCATTATTGTCTTAGATGAGCTTATCTGTCTTTTGGTCATCAAGATGATATCATTACATTACTTATATTTTCACAAAACACACTTTAAATATAATCTCAATAATTAATATATTTTGTCATTAAAACCTATCCATTCAACAGATATTTATTGAATGTCTTCTCTAAACAATGCGCTAACATTGGTGAATGTTAATCTATGTGTCTGTCCCATAATTTCATGCATTAAATTCCTCTCCCCACAAATATAAAGTTACTAGTGATCCCAAAAATAGTATTTTAGAGTTATGGAGATACATAAATGGAAGGTAATTTTTCTAAATCTTAAAGTGAGACAATCTTTTAAGTCGTGTATTCTGGGAGGTTTACTATATTTTTATATGATTTTGGAGGACAGGCTTTCTTAAAACACTGAATTAGTTTACCTGTTTTGTGAGGTTTATGAGTAGTACATAATTTGGTCACGTATTTTGAGACCAAAGAAATAATGTCAAAGAGAAAAAAGGCATTTTAGTACATGCTGTCTTAGTATAAAGATCTATTTTAAAAGTTAAGCAATTGATTTTTAAAAATAAAACTAAATCTACAGAGGTTTTATTTTGTTTAAAAATATGTCTATTTTTACTTAATGTTAAAGTGTGATAGTATTTCCACTTGATAAAGCATTTTAGCAGAAACACTTACCATAAAAGTAACCATGAAAACTGAAATGGTACTTTGCAACCTGGAATATTTCAAAAGAAACTTGCCTAAACAAAAGATTTTTCAATAGCTAGACAAGCAGCTCTATTTGTAAAAAGGAAATTACTTCCCAAAGAAATAACAGGAATGAACCCTAAATTCTTACAACTATAAATTAGTTTTCTAAAAATATTGTGGTCTAGACCCTTAATATGAAGATTAGACCAAATATTTTTAGAAAGTGTTTTAACTGTTGATTTAATAGATATATTTCTCACTACAGTTATCTTTTAGATGTAATGTCATATTACATAAGTAATATCAACACACAAAGAGGGAGCACTGACACTTTTTGTAGGACCAGTTAAACGATAGTATTATGTAATTTAAGGAACACTCTCAGGCAAATCTTTTAACAACCAGGAGTTTTTTCTAACTATGTAATCAACATTTGCATTAGAGATAAAAATATTAACCCTCCTCCTATGAATCCTTAGTACTGAGGATTCAGTACAGTTTTGTTTTCTGCTGTTTTTTTTTTAAATGTTTAGTGAAGGAGGTTTTATTTTTTATCTTTTGCATAAAGATATTAAAATTATCTTAATTCAAAAAATTACTCATTGTAAAGAACTGGGTGCACTAAGAGTAGTTTCCTTAAAAACAAAGTTATTTGGACACGAAATTTGTGTAGAGAAATTAGATTAAATCTACAGCTCATTCATTCTAGTAATTTACAAACAACAAAATATGCTATTATTCACATTCATGCACATGAGGAAACTGAAATTGAGAGATGTTAAGAAACTAGCCCAAGACCATATAGCTTGTGAATAGCAGAATTGGGCCTCAGTCACCTTCAGTAGCCAAAAGTACCACCTGGGCCTTTCCAACACCAAAATTTCTTGTTTCATTCCACAATGGACATCAAATTTCAATGTACTCTAAAAATAAAAAATTCAGAGCAAATTCTATAAACCAGTTATGCTCAGCCTTGCAAAATCATTATTGGAAGTATTTATGTTTTCTTGGGCTACAAAAATATTTCATAATTCACTAAGTGTTTGTTCTAATAAACTATTTTAAGCATAAGTTTCCTTTCAGGAAAAAATATACATACCCTTATTCATATACATAGAAAAGGAAAGAGAGCTAAACATGCGTCTCCCCCAAATTCACACAGGATAGAATCTCTAGTTTCATTCCCATCAGACAAAAAGCTCTTACCCAATCATGATTCTCAAGCCTACTGAACGGTATCTTTCCTGGGTCAAACCTCTTGGCCCTACAGGGTGTGTCACAGAGGCAATCTCAAAGGCACCAAAGTGGGAGAAAACTCTCTTCAGTAATATTCCTCACTAATTTTTCTAAAATTAAAAAGAAACAGAAAAGCATTCTATATATAAAGAATAACTTCCTTTTCTCTTTTATTCAGAGGTTTGTTATGCTTACTCCAAGTATAAATTAAGCATTCCCATTATAAAATATTTAGGGCTTCATTTCAAATTCTTTTTTTGTGGTTGTAGTAATTCATATTCAGGCAGATTCCAGGCCCTCAAAGCAACATGAATTCATTTTTAAACCAATTTCCTTGTTTAGTAGGAAAGCACAGAAGGTCCCAACTCCTCATGTAATGAGATTTTTTCATCAAGAAAGGCTTTTACTTAAATTAAATCTAAGTGTTTTCCTAGTAATCCTGACACTTGTAATACGATGCTTATTTCTATCACTAAAGAATCTGATATCAATGTTAGTGTGAGTTTATCAACCTACCCCGGCCTCCTTTTCACCTGTTTATATTCTTCTGTTCCTTATAAATTGAACTCCTTTATAACCACATCCCAAAGGTCTCTGCTAACTCTTGCTAGGTTGGAATAGGTGTCCTTCCAACCTGACATTATAGCATCCTAGTGAAAAGTTCTGTTAGCTTATTGTTCTATAATATCTTTACACACTTGTCCTCACTTACATAATGCAAACCCGTAGAAGGCAGGAATCTTATCTTATTTGCCTCTTAATTGCATTTAATAAATACATTTGGAGGAAAGGAAGATTTTTAACAATTCAAATACAGTTCCTTTCCTTCCCTTCTCTTCCCTTATCCTCTTCTTCCTTTCTTTTCTGGATAAGTCAGACCATTATCATGTGGGGCAGAACAGGACAGGCATCCAAGTATAAAACTCAAGCAGGGTGAGGAAAGTATCCAAGTAAGAGGGCTCCCAGTCTGAGAGTCAGCTCCTGAGTGAGGTCAGGAAAGCATTCAGATGAGGGGCTGACTTGGGGCAGGAAGTTGGGGTGCCTGCAGGAAGTACAGGTTATCTGAGCCACAGCAGGGAAAGGAAGGAGTCCATGGATTGTGGTAGCTGCTCAGTGTGAAGTCAGAGCCCAAAGAGTGAAGAAGGGATGAGCGCATCCACTGAACTTGGGCATCAGAGCTATAGTTGGGTAAGTGGGTGGACACATGGAGCAGCACCCTGGATGGGGTGTCAGAGTCCAGGATATCCCACAGGATATCCTGCAGGAGGATATCCCGCAAAGGGTCAGAGCCTGAGTGGAGTGATGTGGGCATCTATGCAACAGTGGCAACCCAGTGTGGAGATCAGAGTACCTAAGCCAGTGAGAAGGACAAAAGGAGCAACGTTCAGGTGCAGGAGTCTAGCCTGCACAGACAGAGGAAATGCTTCCATGCCAGGGGGTGGGGAGGTGTTGGGAGGTGCTGCCTAAACACCGTGAGAAGAGCATGGGTGTTCAGGGGATGCTGGCCAAGTCCCCTTAGTGATGGACACTAGGACCTGGCCTGGGGCATCAGAACATGGGTGAGGTGAGCGAGGCATCCACACAAGAAACAGAGACACTGGTTACATACTGGGGGGTTGAACAAGCAAGTAAACCTGAACAAAGTCACAGTCATGAGATCCGGAGTCAAGTTTCTGACCGTCTAGGAAGAGCAACCAATACAGAAGGGGCCAAGATGCAAATGATTCCTGAGGAATTTTGTTTCAGAATCTAAAGTCATCTGCAAGAACAAATGGGTAAGTCGAGTTTAAAATGTTCTAAATTTTAAATGACTTGAAGAATTGATTATCAGGATATTTTGAATATATTATAGTATATTTTAAATTGTATTAAAATGTTTATATTATAATGTATTCATTTTAGTAGAATTAAAGTTTTGAAATAAAGCTTCAAAAATATCAGTGGCATGAGGAGGGTAATTCACTAAACTTGGTAAATCCAGACCTTGGGAGACCTAGGAGTCTTTATTCCAGCTTCCCCTCCTCTCTGGCCCCACTCCCTGCCCCCAGGGTACAGAGTTAGTATATCAAGTGGGTCCCCTCACCCAGTAGAATCCCTTCTGATATGACGTTTAATCCCATTCATATGGCTTTGGGCCCAGTTGCCCCACAGGATGCTCATACATGGCCACCATTCCTGTAAACCACAGTAATACAGGCTGACTACTGCAGCCCCCGTCTGCTCATTGTGGCTCCCCAGTTGTCCTGTTCAAATAGCTCAGCAAATCAGCCAGTCAGCTGCAAGCCAACTATTTTTTGCAGAATCCCCATTCTCTATAAACAATTCACTTGGAAGCCAGATATAACCTTCTTCTCTCTCTCCCTGCCTTCCTCTATCCACAGAGTTCTCTTACATAAACCAGAGGAGTCTATAGTTAGAAGGGGCTGGTATGTGGTTGGGAATTGCCCATCTGGTTTGAGCCCTGGAGGGTCTGTCTCACTCCAGCTTCTCTAGAATATGAGAAGTCCAATATGTCCTTCATTTTGTCCCTTAGTCCAGAGCAACAGAAAAAAAGAAAGAGAAAAAAAAAAAAAAACCTCAAAAGCCTAATACATAAACTAATGCAAAGGAAAATGACAAAACTGGTGCCCATGGTTAAAATCCAGTAGGAGACTGACTGTCACAGGAAACCAGAAAAAAAGGGAATTTACATAGGTACTGTCTGAATCTTTACTAAGACTATATTCACATATTATTTGTGTAATTTAAAATAAATCAAAAGCAATGAAAAATTTAAAAACTAATTATTAACAGCCAAAAAAGTAACAGTGAATATAAATCACAGAATGAACTCTGTCACCATAAAATCAATGAAGAAAATTTAAAAATGAATAATTTGACCATATAAAGTAAATAAATGTATACAGGCTTAGCTCATATATATAGATTTTTTTAAAAAAAACATTAAAACCCTAATGGTTAAATGAGCTAAAAAATATGAGTTAACTATTCATAAAAGAAGAAAAATAACTGTATAAGTTTGAAAATTAACCAATATCTATGGCTTGCCTCAGATATTGGTAGGGTTTCTTCCCTTCTTTTTTCTTATAAAATTTCTATAATAAATATTTAACTCTTTAAAATCAGGATAAAAAAAAGAAACTTTTTAAACAGTCCCTCTCACTTTATCCAACCCAACCCAGAAAAAAAAAATGTGTATATATGCCAAATATACATTTTTTGTAAGAGTCTCAATACTAGTGAAATAAACAGAGAGAAGTATAGAAAGAGCCCTTTTCAAAGAGACAATTTTTTAAAAAAAGCTTCAACCCACCTTATAGATTATAACTGATTTTATACTAAAAAAAGTCACTGAGTCTTTATTACAGGAGTCTTATAAGAAATATCAACACATACAAAGAAATTTAAACGTTGTTGAGTTAAACAATAAGTATGTTACTTTTTTCCATCAACTATTTCCTACAGCTTTTTACTGAGAAAGAAAATTTCTTTCCTCTGGCCTTCAATAATTCTGACATTTAATTTACTTCTTTTTTTATTTTGAAACTTTATGTGCTTTTTTGCCTTCACTTAATTTCTACATAAGGGAATCAGCTACTAAAACCAAAAATATCATAAATTTTAAAACTAAAATGTCAATCTGTTTATAGAATATGGATAATGAAAACTCAATATATTCATTACAGTCATGAAATATAAATAACTTTAAATAGTATATTTCTCCAAGAATAAGTGAACTATAATTTTTTAACTTCTATAATGTATTTTCTTTTTAAAGCTTATAGAGCTAGTCTTGTGTCTAAAATTAACCCATGAATCAACTAGCCAAATACAGGAGTATGGTCTATACCCATGCAGAGAATTTTCTTCAAGAAGTTAACCCAAAACGAATCAAACATCAAGACACTTGCATCAATCATGCCAGCTGTCTGCTCTAAGGAAAACTGGAAATGGAAGAAAGAGGCAGTGATCAAACAGAAGACATGGGAGACGCCTATGAATATTAATGGAGAATCCTGACTTATTCCCAAAAGCATTCTTTGACAATTCAAAGACATGAAACCTGCCAGTCAATTCAATCTTTCTGTAAAACCCTATCAACTGAAAACGGAATGATAAGTTACATATTTCTTGAAGCAAAGATATGATCAAAGGAAGTAATGCAGTTTTATGATACTATTTTAAGAGTTTACACCAATCTTGAGTTATCCTTTTTAATGAAATCAAAAAGAACCAAGCTTTTTTTAACTTAACATGAAGTTAAATACTATGCAATAGATACCCTGACACATTTATATTTTAAATAGTGGGAAATTTTACTATTTTTTCCCACATTTGAAAGTATTACTTTCATTATTCTAGTGTGGACTCAACTTCACCCAAACTGAAGAGGATAAACAGAGTAGTGTTAAGCAAACTCTTCTTAGTGAACTGAGGAATACCGCATCCAGTTTCAACTTAGAGCCTGTTAAAGAGGAGTTAGAATTTTAGCAAACTAAAAATCTGTCAAGTAGAAAACAGCAGGCAGTCCTCCCCAGAGATCTGTGGGCACCAGACACAGTGCGAGCAAGTAACGCGCCCCTGATCGCAGCGGGAAGGCTCGCAGACATGACACGTTCAGTGCCAAAGCAAGGGCTCTAATTAGCGAAGGGTTCCGGTCTGGCGGTCAAGGGCTTAACCTTCGTTGGGAAATAATGAGTCAGACAATGTTTGAAGCCTCCATGTAAGATTTCGAGAAGAATGGGGGTGCTGAGAACTGCCTTAAATGTGCTAAACTGACAGACACAGGTGACCGAACAATGAACTGCAGACTTGGCAAAGGAGAAGAAAATATTTGGTACATGCTTACGTCCTCCAGCGCAGCGTTCCTCTTCAGTCCCTGAATTAAGATGAAACAAACTGATAGGCCGTATTATTTGGTTGAGACACTTTAAAGACAGTAGAAGACTTGGTGGAGGATATATATTTTCTGCAAACGTTTCTTAGACAACCAACTTTTAAGATAAGGAAATATCTGGGAACTTCTCTGAAGATGAGAGACAAATCTCAGTTTAAAGGCTAAAAAGTTCATTAGCAAACACAAATACTCTGTAATTAAACATGTACACTCATGGTAGATTCATAACAATGTATGGCAAAACCAATACAATATTGTAAATTTTAAAAAATAAATTAATTAAAAAATAAAATTCATATGAATTCTAAAATAAATAAATAAAATTACCTAAACGGAAGGCCAAGCCGAGGACCCAAAGTCTAGGCAAATTAGAACATTTCCTTCTTGTCTTCTAATCTAAAAAACTACTACAGCTCCAAAAAGTTTCTTGTACACATGATTTTTTAAATTCTTTTCCATTAGGGTTTATTACAGTATACTGAATATCCCTGTGTCATAATCGGGACCTTGCTGTTTACCTATTTTTTATATATAGTAGTTTGTATCTGCTAATCCCAAAGTCTTACACCTCTCTCACTCCCTTTCTCCATTGCTAATGGTAAATTTGTTTTCTGTTTGTGCGTCTCTTTCTGTTTCATAACTAAGTTCATTTATGTCATATTTTAGGTTTCACATATAAGAAATATCATATGGCATTTGTCACTTTCTGACTTACTTAGGCATACGTGATTTTTTACTCTTAACTGCACAAACTCTTTAAACAGTAAAAATTATAGTATTTTGACTTTTTACTTCATGTAACTGAATCTGGGGGAAAAATACTCATATCTGATTGCTCACCATAACAATATGCATTCTTTGATAAACTAAGTAAACAGCTATTAATCATTGTTTTTTCCTACTTCACCCACTCAATGTTATACCCAAAATGTGGTAAGTTGCTTTAGTCATGTTCAACTCTTGCAACCCCATGCACTGTAGTCCACCAGCCTCCTCTGTCCATGGGATTCGCCAGCAACAATACTGGAATGGGTTGCCATTTCCTTCTCCAGGGGATCTTCCCAACCCAGGGATCAAACCCGAGTCTCTTACATCCCCTGAATTTGCAGGTGGATTCTTTACCACTAGCACCACATGAGAAGCCCTATACATAAAATAGTTAAGCCTTTTAGGATGTTTTATAAACTGATATATATATTTGAAAACTCATACATACACACATATATATTTTTACACACACCTACATAAATATATATATGTATAGTCTATGTTATCTGAAAGCAAGTTACTCAATTTGAAAATCAATTGCTCATAGAGAGTGAATGTTAACATTGTGGGCAACAGAAGGTTTCAGTTACATATTGAAGGCATATATGTGTGTGAATATATACGTATACTAACATTTCACTAGTGCTAATAATGCTGAGCTGTCTTCCAGTATTTGTTTAGAAGGTATAAAATCTCTCCACTCAATAGTAGAATGCTAATTAGGTATGCTGAAAGATGCCTCTTAAGAATTATAAGCCCTAAGTAAATAAAGTAATAAACCACTAGTAATAATCTTAAAGTCCAATAATTGGGGTTAAAATTTTTAAGTGAAGAACACTGCAAAACAAATAAGTGGTATCGGACTGTATTACCTTTCTAAAGGGCAAAAAAAATTTGAATTCTGAAATATATCTGTCCCCATGGATTTCAACTTAACTAAGGGATTGAAAATTGTACATTTGTTTTCCCAGTCAAAACACTGAGAATCAGGGTTATTGTTTTCTCTAATAGAAATATTTCAAAATAGAATGTGTGCATAGACTCCAGAGAGAACAAGGAAAATGCCAGACTTGCATAAAGCTCTCCTTGTTTCTTTTTCCTTCCCTATCTGGACAGGGAACAATTTTCTCTTGGGGCAACGTAGTAAAGGCTCTGATGAACCATGACTCCAGAAGAAACAAACGCACTTTATCCGCCCCATCTCTTGTCAGGTGAAGGGAGAATTATAATTGGTGAATGTTCACAGGCACCCTGAGCCTTCTATCAGACCCCTCAGTGTTCAAAGATCTCATGGAACTGAGGTTCAGTTTAACCAGAATATTGAGGAAATGACTTGGTGATTTTAAAAGTTACACTAAGATTGAAAATCAATTGCTTGTAGGGAGTAAATATAAACATTAAAGAGGGCTTTCCTGGTGGCTCAGATGGTAAAATAAAATCTGCTTGCAATGCAGGAAACGCTGGTTCGATCCCATCCGCTGGAGTAAGGAATGGCTACCCACTCCTGTATTCTTGCCTGAAGAATTCCATGGACAGAGGAGCCTCATTGGCTACAGTCCATGGAGTCGCAAAGAGTTGGACATGACTGAGTGACTAACACTTTCACTTTCACACTTTTGATAGGTGCAAGTTACATTTTTTGGAAGAAAGTTACTAAATTTGAAAATCAACCTCTGCTTATAGGGAGTAAGTATAAACATGAAAGAGCACCGCAAGGTTTCATTAGCTCACAGATACAAAATTGGCTGTTAAAACTATATACTGTACATTTTGTTCACCAACAAGTTTATCTGGAAAATATAAAGTACTCCTATTTGTGACCAAAGAAGATGATAGTTGTTATTACCTTCAACAGACTGCATTGCTTTGTTTAGTAACTATATACATTACCTTAAAATTAAGTACATATTAATTAATGTAACTTGTTTATTAGTATAATTTTATCACATATTTTATCATTATTTGTCTTCTCTGCTAGAATATAAGCTCTACTCTGGTGGAGATAGTCATAGTTCTTCATCAAGCATGTAGAATAGTACCTGGCATACTCTACAAAAATTGTGGAATGAATAATTAAAATATAAAAGTGAAAATTGAAGGAAAATAATTCCATTGAAGACATGTTGAAATACAAAAAAAATCAGATAATAATTTTTAAAAATCATCTCCAGAAAGTTAATCTGTTCTCGTTAAAGAAAAAGTGCCATACAACCAGGGTCTCCAGCATCATTCTCAGTGGGAGAAAGCCTTCCTCATGGTGGACAAGTCTTAACACAGGGGTCTCTTCTCCCTGCAGACCTTGGCTCCAGTTCACCACTCTCAGGGTAGTAATCCCATACCTGGCTCTGGTACTTTCCATCTGAACTGATTCTACCATAAAATTTATACTGCCACTTATTCAAGGGAATAAACATGGATTAAATGTTTAGCCCCAAGGTCCTGGAAGGATATTTGAATAAGAGTTGGAGCCAAAAAATTAGACATGGATTGAGACTATAAAGATTTCTGTGTTCTCTCTGCTTATTCAAGCTTGAATTTTGAGGTAACCACTGAAAAGTACAACTGTAGATTTTGGTTCAATCACAACTTGATCATTAAATATCATTTAAATATGAACTATAACTTTCCTGAAACAAGAACAAGTCAAAATGTTTGGTAAGCTATAGATAACAATTGAGTATATTAGACAGCTTAGGAAAGATTGTGATGAATTTTGTGATGAGTAAAATTGAATCTCTTTTTCCTAATTACAACACCTCTCCATGTCAACATATACTTACACAACCCCCACCCACAGCCTCAGTGTCACTACTAAAGAAAGTATTGCCTTGAAGACATCAATGACTTCCTACTTAACAAATCTCAGTGATTCTTTGGCCAGGATTTCATAATTTGTATTGCCTTAGTTTAGGTAACCTTCCACAGTCCCAGATATTTTCCTGATTTTACAAAGATCTGAGACATCTAAGAGCACTCCTCACTGAAGTTAGCCAATGGGGCTAAGTTTTCTCTTTTGTTCTTTTGATTTCCACTGACAACTCACACATTATTATAATATCACCTACTAGAAAGTGTGTTTTCTTTGAAGTTATAATTTTGATGCTCAATGAGCATTTGTTGAATGAGTGAATCCTACTCTAGCTATCATCAAAATTGTCATGCTTGTCACATGGACTTATGAGACACTGCTTAAAAATATGCCAAAAGAAAAAGTTAATATTAAATCTTAACAAGCAAAGAATACGTAAGCTTACATAAATACTTACACAAAGTAAGAAATCACCTAATATGCTTCCTTTTAAGGGAATAGGGTTCCCATCCCCAAACCCCCATAAAAACAAACAGTGGAGTTGCAAAGGTGAGTGGTTCAGCCTTGCTATCCTTGCCACTGCCTCCCATGATTCTTCTTTTTGTGCTTACTTACCCATTGAGGCTAGAAAGTGAAAGTGAATGTCAGTCGCGTCCAACTCTTTGCCACTGGAGTTGACTGAGTGGGACTGACTATGCAGTCTTTGGAATTCTCCAGGCCAGGATACTGGAGTGGGTAGCCTTTCCCTCCTCCAGGGGATCTTCCCGACCCAGGGATGGAACCCACCTAGAGGCTGGTGTTAAATAACACAACACATTCCTGAATATTCACTGTGAGACTAGAAGAAACAACAGGCATATCTCAGGAGACCCTGGATTTAGACTTGGCTTAGACCCATTTCTGCAGACCTCCAACACTATTCACCTACAAAACACTTTGAGCCCTTCCATTGCCTCAAAAAGCAGTAGATTCAACACATCTTCCTATTCTAAACAAGGTTTTCCCAATTTTTTCAAAAGTTTAAAAAATGTCTCTATATTGCATTCTAAATAACTCATCTTAATGATTCTTCTTTTTATTGGCCAGGCTATTCCCTTCAACTCCCACAGCCACCATATTAGAATAGCTTCATAGCAGATTTGAACTAAACATGTTTTTTATATGCTGAATCATACTCACCTCAAAAATTCACTTATTGAAGTCTTTATCCCTTCATATATTTAAAGGACTCATGACTAAGTCAGACTAACTCAAATGACTCCTCCCTGTTTTAAGATTAACTGTTTGGGATCTTAATTACAGCTGCAAAATCCCTTCACTATGATTTGATCGAATAACTAGGTGAATGTATGTATGTACACAGAGACCAGAAATCTTAAGGACCATCTTAGAGTTCAGTCTACCACTCTAATATTTTTGGTTTTCTTTTTAAGAAGGATAGAGTAAAAGTGGGTTGAAGGGGATAGAGAAGGACTCTGTTTCTTAACAACAAATCCATTTGTTTTGTGGAAATACACACAAAAAATGAAAGATATGACACAAGAGGAATAGTCTAAAATTTTAAATAGCATGAAAAACAGAAGTAGAAAAGTAGAACAAAGAGAAAAGTCTGAGTTTTTAGTTTTAATTTTGGATTTTTCTTTTTGTTTGTTTTCTAGCAAATCAAGCGACAAATCTGGAACCTTAAGTCAAAATGTTTTTTAAAAGAAAGAAAGTTTATCTTTTGAAAAAGAGAATTCAATTATATCTAAATTTAGAGTATAGGTCAAGCTCTATCTATGCTTTCTTAGAAAATAAAAAAGCAAAGCCAAAGAAATCTTCCCTAAAAATCCAACTCCAATATTAGTTGGATTAGTTCTGATTATCTTGGATATTTTCTGGTTAAAAGTATATCTTGTTAAATGTCTCAGCTATACAATATACTTTATAAGAGAGAATGAGTCAAATGAACCATTTCTAGTCTCTTAAGAAATAAAGCTGTTCTAAAATTTTTCTCTGGATTAGTGATATAAAAGTGAAGCATTGCCCTCTAGAGGATTAAAAGAGCTTTCTAGACCAGGCAACTATTTCATAATAATGTAATATTGCTATATACATACTGTCCTGCTAATTTCAGGTTTATGTTCTTCTGTGGGGCACAGAAAAGAAATAAAAAATAGCTTTGGTGTAGGGAGTGCTAAAAAAACTTTTTTAACAAACAATTTCTCAAGAGTTTGGTAAATTCTAATATTTGGTACATTATTTTATAAAATTTTGACCAATGTATTTGCATTGTAATCATGAAATAAAGGTCTGTCTTAGAAAACAGAGAATTTTTAGTTTTCTTAAAATGTGTAGACTTAAATCTAATAAAGTCTGGTAGACTTTTAACCAGCTACTAAAGCAACAGAACCATGTGTATGTACCATACATATGATCTTATATTAAATTATAAAGTGACTACAAAACTGATCCATATAATTTTTCTACCATATTCAACCTTAATATTTAGGAAGTTTAAAAGCAAGTGAAAAAAATAGAAGAGAATGTAAAATTTCAATGGCTATTTTGGCAATCCATGTCAAGAATTTCCCTATTACCAGAAGCGTTTTCAGCCTAATCACAAATTCCCCCAAGAGTCAAAATCAGAAGCCAGAGCAAGTTGTTTAAACATCTGGGTCGCTGCCTTTAACATAATTAATCGGTTATTCTCAAATAATTCTCAATAATAATAATTTTCAATAATTCCCAAATTATTCTCCCTAAATGGGCATGTCTCATCCATGTTTCCACCAGAACGTGTACCCCAATGTTCATCACAGCACTGTTTACAATAGCCAGGACATGGAAGCAACCTAGATCTCCATCAGCAGATGAATGGATAAGAAAGCTATGGCACATATACACAATGGAGTATTACTCAGCCATTAAAAAGAATGCATTTGAATCCATTCTAATGACAAGGATGAAACTGGAGCCGATTATACAGAGTGAAGTAAGCCAGAAAGAAAAACACCAATACAGTATACTAATGCATATATATGGAATTTAGAAAGATGGTAATGATAACCCTGTATGCAAGACAGCAAAGACACAGATGTATAGAATAGTCTTTTGGACTCTGTGGGAGAGGGAAAGGGTGGGATGATTTGGGAGAATGGCATTGACACATGTATAATATCATATATGAAACGAATCACCAGTCCCAGTTTGATGCAGGATACAGGATGCTTAGAGCTGTTGCACTGGGATGACCCAGAGGGATGGTACGGGGAGGGAGGTGGGAGGAGGGTCCAGGATGGGGAACACGTGTACACCTGTGGTGGATTCATGTTGATGTATGGCAAAACCAATACAATATTGTAAAGTAATTAGCCTCCAATTAAAATAAATAAATTTAAATTAAAAAAAAAAAAAGAACAGACTTTCCCTTATCTTCCTGCTAGGGTTTCATACCAACCTAAATAATTCCAGGCTTTAAAAATAAAGAAGGGAAGGGAAAAAGGAAAGCGAAAGGAAAGGAGGGAAAGAAGAAAGGAAGAAAGAGGGAGAGAGGGAAGGAGAGGAGGGAAGAAGAGAAGAAAAGGCAGCTTAAAAATCTGTTGGCTCTTTGCATTTCCTTCTTTAGTTGTATAACTATTTCTTTTAACTTTTGTCTCTCCAGCGTTGGCAACAGTGAAGATCATGTTGCTTCAGTTTGCTTCCTAAAATGAGAGATAACAGCCTGCCAATGTAGGAGACTTAAGAGACGTGGGTTCAGTCTCCAGGTTGGGAAGATCCCCTGGAGAAGGAAATGGCAACCCACCCCAGTATTCATGCCTGGAGAATCCTATGGAGACAGGAGCATGGCGGGCTATGGTCCATAGGGTCACAAAGACTCAGATACGACTGCAGTGACTGCACAAAACCAAGCCTAACACAAACGGATGAAAGCAAAATACAGCATTATAGACATAGTCTAGATTTTATTAATAAAAGCCTCTTGCAGAAAATGCACAGAACATTTTACAATGGGGTCTAAACACACTATATGATGTACAAGGCTTCTTACTGTAACATGGCATTTTTCTTCCTCAACAAATACCTGGCAACTATCACACAATTTTCATAATTAGATACGTGTCCCTTTTCCTTCTGGGCTTCCCAGGTGGTGATACTGGTAAAGAACCCACTTGCCAATGCAGGAGGCACAAGAGACTAGGATTCGATCCCTGGGTTGGGAAGAGCCCCCTGGAGGAGGGCATGGCAACTCACTCCAGTATTCTTGCCTGGAGGATCCCATGGACAGAGGAGCCTGGCGGGCTACAGTTCCTGGGGTCACACAGAGTCAGATACAGCTAAAGAAATCTAGCACACAAGCATGCTCTTCTCTCTGTCTTACTCCAGAGTTCCACGGTATATTTACATATTATAAATGTCTTTAACATTTACAGACCTACGAATACGTCACAAAACAGCAGGATGAAAGGTTTTCATGAACTATAGAGAGAAACTGCCAACAGAAGTTTCTGGTTTTCCTCTCTCTGTGGATTTTGCACAAGCAAATGATTCAGTTCAGTCACTCAGTCGTGTCCAACTCATTGCAACCCCATGGACTGCAGCACACCAGGCCTCCCTGTCCATCACCAACTCCCAGAGCTTACTCAAACTCATGTCCATCGAGTCAGTGATGCCATCCAACCATCTCATCCTCTGTCGTCCCCTTCTCCTCCCGCCTTCAATCTTTCCCAGCATCACGGTCTTTTCCAGTGAGTCAGTTCTTCGCATTAGGTGGCCAAAGTATTGGAGTTTCAGCTTCAGCATCAGTCCTTCCAATGAATATTCAGGACTGATTTCCTTTAGCATGGACGGGTTGGATCTCCTTGCTGTCCAAGGGATTCTCAAGAGTCTTCTCCAACACCACAGTTCAAAAGCATCAATTCTTTGGCACTCAGCTTTCTTTATGATCCAACTGCCACATCCAGGCTACTGGAAAAACCATAGCTTTGACTAGATGGACCTTTGTTGGCAAAGTAATATCTCTGCTTTTTAATGTGCTGTCTAGGTTGGACATAGCTTTTCTTCCAAGGAACAAGCATCTTTTAATTTCATGGCTGAAGTCACCATCTGCAGTGATTTTGGAGCCCCCAAAAATAAAGTCTGTCACTGTTTCCATTGTTTCCCCATCTATTTGCCATGAAGTGATGGGACCAGATGTCGTGATATTCATTTTGCGAATGTTAAATTTTAAGCCAACTTCTTCACTCTTCTCTTTCACTTCCATCAAGAGGCTCTTCACTTTCTCTATAAGGGTTGTGTCATCTATGTATCTGAGATTATTGGTATTTCTCCCAGCAATCTTGATCCCAGCTTGTGCTTCATCCAGATGGCATTTAGCAGGATGTACTCTGCATATAGTTAAACAAGCAGGTTGACAATATACAGCCCTGATACATTCCTTTCCCAATTTGCAAACAGTCTGTTGTTCATGTCTGTTTCTAACTGTTGCTTCTTCACCAGCATACAGATTTCTCAGGAGGCAGGTAAGGTGGTCTGGTATTCCCATCTCTTTAAGAATTTTCCACAGTTTGTTGTGATCTATACACAGTTAAAGATTTTGGCATAATCAATACAGCAGAAGTAGATGTTTTCTGAAATTCTCTTCTTTTTGTATAATCCAATGGATTAAACTAAAGCAAAGGATTAAGTTAGTCTTTAGAACAGGATCTGGAAAACCCAGTGTCCTTTTTGCATCTTGAAATTCAACCATACTGTAAAATTTTCAGTTACTTGTTGGGAATGCAAATATTCTTTGACTAGGCCATAAGGAATCTTAGGACACTAATTACTTGGGATCACTCCAAATTGGCTAAGACTTATGATAATCCTGGTCTGTTTTCATCATCTCTTCACCAGTCAGTTATCAGATGTGGTGGTACCATCACAGATGAAATGAAACCTTTCTTGAATAAGTCTTAGAACATCCCTTCCACTTTCTCCTGACATTTGCAGAAGTTGCTTACTATTCTAAATTTTCAGTTAGCAAGTGTTTCACAAGTCCTTCTATTTTCTTATCAAACCAGTTGAGTCCAACTCCATCACTGCTTGATCTTCAACCTACCCCATCCTTTCCTCAAAACCCACCTGGTTAGCCCTAAATCCCTTCTTCCCCACAACTCAGTCACCTCATCTTTGTCTACTGCCAAATAATTTGTCTTCACATACAGGTTATAAAAATAACTCTCTCACTTAAGAAAATATCTGATATGACTAAGCAGAAATGCAATTAAACAAAGAATTAGAGAAGAATAAGACTGTATATCTGAAATTTCTACAAAAAAAAATATTGAGGAGTACTGATGTTTAAAATTAGTCAGTGATTCCAGTCACAACCCAGTTGTCTATTCAAATCCTATCCATGATTTCTTTTCACACAAGCTCGGAAGATGTTACACCATCTTCAATAGTGTAACTGATAATGTTACACTAACTATCTTCAATAAATCATTTTCAAAATTAATCATGCCCTTTAAAGGTCCCGCTAAATATGATCAGATCCTCAATGTGTGAATGACTGCATGACAGGTTAAACAATATCCAATGGATACTAGTGTTCCAAAAATAGCCAAAGCATCCTGGAAAGAAAGGAGGCATGGTACTATCCCCTCCATATGAGTGTACCTGGGCGTGAGTGCTAAGTTGTTTCAGTTGTGTCCAGCTCTGTGCTACCCTATGTGCTGCAGCCTGCCAGGCTCTTCTGTCTATGGGATTCTCCAGGCAAGAAAAATGGAGTGGGTTGCAATGCCCTCCTCCATGGCATTGTCCCAAACCAGTATCAAACCTGCATCACCTGTGACTCCTGCAATGCGGGTGGATTCTTTACCACTAAGCCACTAGGGAAGCCGACTATCCCCTTATTGTTATTCAGTCACTCAGTCGTGTCTGACTCTTTGCGACCCCATGGATTGCACCACGCCAGTCTTCCCTGTCCTTCATCATCTCGAAGAACTTGCTCAAACTTGCATCCATTGAGTCAGTGATGCCCTCCAACCATCTCATCCTCTGTCATCCCCTTCTCCTCCTGCCTTCAATCTTTCCCAGCATCAGGGTCTTTTCCAATGAGCTGGCTCTGCGCATCATATGGCCAAAGTATTGGAGTTTCAGCTTGAGTATCAGTCCTTCCAATGATCATTCAGGGTTGATTTCCTTTAGGATTGACTGGTAGGATCTCCTTGAAGTCCAAGAGACTCTCAAGAGTCTTCTCCAACACCACAGGTCAAAAGCATCAATTTTCTAGTGCTCAGCCTTCTTTATGATCCAAATCTCACATCTGTACATGACTATTGGAAAAAACATAGCTATGACTATATAGACCTTTGTCAGCAAAGTAAAGTCTCCGCTTCTTAATACATTATCTAGATTTGTCATAGTTTTTCTTTCAAGAAGTAATTGTCTTTAATTTCATGGCTGCAGTCATCATCTGCAGGGATTTTGGAGCCCCCCAAAATAAAGTCTTTCACTGTTTCCATTGTTTCCCCATCTCTTTGCCATGAACTGATGGGACCAGATGCCAAGATCTTCATTTTCTGAATGTTGAGTTTTAAGCCAGCTTTTTCACTCTCCTCTTTCACTTTTATCAAGAGGCTCCTTAGTTCCTCTTTGCTTTCTGCCACAAGGGTGGTGTCATCTGCATTTCTGAGGTTATTGATATTTCTCCCAGCAATCTTGATTCCAGCTTGTGCTTCACCCATCCTGGAATTTCACATGATGTACTCTGCATATAAGTTAAATAAGCAGGGTGACAATATACAGCCTTGATACACTCCTTTCCCAATTTTGAATTAGTCTGTTGTTCCATTTCCAGTTCTGTTGCTTCTTTCTCAGAAGGCAGGTAAGGTGGTCTGGTATTCCCATCTCTTGAAGAATTTTCCACTGGAAAAGACGGTAGGTGTTGGAACAATGGCTGTACAGCGCTGGAGCAACTTTGAGGAGATACCCCACATCCAAGGGCAAAGGAGAAGCCCCAGCAAGACCATAGGAGGGGTGAAATTGCATTTAGAATCAAACCCCATGCCCGTCAGAGAAGCTCAGAGGGCTCAAACATACCTTGTGCACACCAGGACCCAGAGACCCCACAGAGACTGAGACAGAAGTGTGTTTGAGTGTCTCCTGAGGAGGTACGGTCAGCAGTGGCCTGCTGCAGGGACAGGGGCTCTGGGTGCGGCAGACCTGGCTACAGTATAAGCCCTCTTGGAGGAGGTCGCCATTAACCCCACCATAGAGCTGCCAGAACTTACCCAGGACTGGGAAACAGACTCTTGGAGGACACAAACTGACACCAGAACCCAGGCAAAAGGAGTAGTGACCCCACAAGAGACTGACCCAGACTTCCCCGTGAGTGTCCAGGAGTCTCTGGTGGGGGTGTGTGTCGCCGGTGGCCTGCTGCAGGGTTGGGGGCACTGAGTGTAGCAGTGTGTGCATGGGATCTTCTGAAGGAGGTTGTCATTATCTTCATTACCTCTACCATGAAAGTGCAAGTGAAGTCTCTCAGTCATGTCCGACTCTTTGCCACCCTTTGGCTCCTCCGTCCATGGGATCTTCCAGGCAAGAATACTGGAGTGGGTTGCCATTTCCATCTCCTGGAGATCTTCCTGATCCAGGGATTGAACCCGGGTCTCCTGCATTGTAGCCAGACGCTTTACCATCCGAGCCACCAGAGAAGTCTGGCCTCATGTCAAACAACAGAAAGGGAACACAGCCCACTCATTGACAGAAAATTGATTAAAGATTTACTGAGCATGGCCCTGCCCAACAGAACAAGAACCAGTTTCCCCCTCAGTCAGTCTCTCCCATCAGGAAACTTCTATAGACCTCTTATCCTTCTCCATCAGAGGGCTGAAAAACTGAAAACCACAATACCAGAAAACTAACCAATCTGATCACATAGACCACAGCCTTGTCTAACTCAATGAAACTATGAGTCATACCATGTAGGGTCACCCAACATGGATGGGTCCTAGTGGAGAGTTCTGACAAAATGTGACCCACTGGAGAAGGGAATGACAAACCACTTCAGTATTCTTGCCTTGAGAACTCCATGAACAGTTCATTTCAGTTCAGTCACTCAGTCGTGTCCAACTCATTGCAACCCCATGGACTGCAGCACACCAGGCCTCCCTGTCCATCACCAAATCCCAGAGTCTACCCAAACTCATGTCCATTGAGTCAATGATGCCATCCAACCATCTCATCACCTGTTGTCTGTTTCTCCTCCTGCCTTAAATCTTTCCCAGCATCAAGGTCTTTTCAAATGAGTCAGCTCTTTGCATCAGGTGGCCAAAGTATTGGAAGTTTCAGCTTCAACATCAGTCCTACCAATGAACACTCAGGACTGATCTTTAGGATGGAATGCTTGGATCTCCTTGCAGTCCAAGGGACTCTCAAGAGTCTTCTCCAACACCACGGTTCAAAAGCATCAATTCTTCAGCACTCAGCTTTCTTTAAAGTCCAATTCTCACATCCATACATGACTACTAGAAAAACCATAGCCTTGACTAGATGGACTTTTGTTAGCAAAGTGATGTCTTTGCTTTTTAATATGCTGTCTATATTGGTCATAACTTTTCTTCCAAGGAGTAAGCGTCTTTTAATTTCATGGCTGTAGTCACCATCTGGGTATGAAAAGGTAAAAAGATAGGACACTGAAAGATGAACTCCCCAGATCGGTAGGTGCCCAATATGCTACTGGAGATCAGTGGAGAAATAACTCCAGAAAGAATGAAGAGACAGAGCCAAAGCAAAAACAACACCCGGTTGTGGATGTGACTAGTGATGGAAGTAACATCAAATGCTGTAAAGAGCAATATTGTATAAGAACCTGGAATGTCAGGTCCATGAATCAAGGCAAATTGGAAGTGGTCAAACAGGAGATGGCAAGAGTGAACGTCAACATTCTAGGAATCAGCAAACTAAAATGGACTGGAATAGGTGAATTTAACTCAGATGATCATTATATCTGCTACTGTGGGCAAGAATTTCTTAAAAGAAATGGAGTTGTCCTCATAGTCAACAAAAGAGTCTAAAATGCAGTATTTGGATGCAATCTCAAAACTGACAGAGTGATCTCTGCTCGTTTCCAAGGGAAACCATTCAGTATCACAGTGATCCAAGTCTATGCCCCCACCAGTAATGCTGAAAAAGCTGACCCTGAATGGTTCTGTGAGGACCTACAAGACCTTCTAGAACTAACACCCCCAGAATATGCCCTTTTCATTATGGGGACTGTAATGCAAAAGTAGGAAGTCAAGAGATACCTGGAGTAAGAGGCAAATTTAGCCTTGAAGTACAGAATGAAGTAGGGCAATGGTAAATAGAGTTTGCCAAGAGAACACACTGGTCATAGCAAACACCCTCTTCCAACAACACAAGAGAAAATTCTGCATGAACATGGACATCATCAGATGGTCAATACTGAAATCAGGTTGATTATATTCTTTGCAGCCAAAGATGGAGAAGCTCTATACAGTCAGCAAAAACAAGACTTACAGCTGACTGTGCCTTGGATCATGAACTCCTTATTGCCAAAATCAGACTTACATTGAAGAAAGTAGGGAAAACCACTAGACCACTCAGGTATGACCTAAATCAAATCCCTTAAACAGTGGAAGTGACAAATAGATTTAAGGGATTAGATCTAATAGACACAGTGCCTGAAGAACTATGGATGGATTTCATGACATTGTATAGGAGGCAGGGATCAAGACCATCCCCAAGGAAAAAAAGGCAAAAATGGTGTAAAGAAGGCCTTACAAACAGCTGTGAAAAGAAGAGAAGTGAAAGGCAAAGGAGAAAAGAAAGATATACCCATTTGAATGCAAAGTTACAAAGCATAGCAAGGAGAGATAAGAAAGCCTTCCTCAGTGATCAATACAAAGAAATAGAAGAAAACAACAGAATGGGAAAGACTAGAGATCTCTTCAAAAATATTAGGATACTAAAGGAACATTGCACACAAAGATGGCACAATAAAGGACAGAAATGATATGGACATAACGGAAGCAGAAGATATTAAGAAGAAGTGGTAAGAATACACAGAAGAACTATACAAAAAAAGATCTTCACAACCCATATAATCACAATGGTGTGATCACACACCTAGAGCCAGACATCCTGGAATGTGAAGTCAAGTGGGCCTTAGGAAGCATCACTACAAACAAAACTAGTAGAGGTGATGGAAATCCAGTTGAGCTATTTCAAATCCTAAAAGATGATGCTGTGAAAGTGCTTCACTCAATATGCCAGCAAATTTGGAAAACTCAGTAGTGGCCATAGGACTGGAAAAGGTCAGTTTTTATTCTAATCCCAAAGAAAGGCAATGTCAAAGAACAGTCAAACTACCTCACAGTTGCACTCATCTCATATGCTAGCAAAGTGATGCTCAAAATTCTGCAAGCCAGGCTTCAATAATACATGAACCATGAGCTTCCAGATGTTCAAGCTGGATCTAGAAAAAGCAGAAGAACCAGAGATCAAATTGCCAACATCCACTGGATCACTGAAAAAGTGAGAGACTTCCAGAAAAACATCTATTTCTGCTTTATCGACTATGCCAAAGCCTTTTACTGTGTGGCTCACAAAAAACTGTGGAAAATTCTGAAAGAGATGGGAATACCAGACCACCTGACATGCCTTCTGAGAAATCCGTATGCAGGTCAAGAGGAAACAGCTAGAACTGGACATGGAACACCAGACTGGTTCCAAATAGGGAAAGGGGTACATTAAGGCTGTATATTGTCACCCTGCTTATTTAACTCATATGCAGAGTTCATCATGAGAAATGCTGCACTGGATGAAGCACAAGCTGGAATCAGGATACTGGGAGAAATATCAATAACTTCAGATATGCAGATGACACCACTCTAATGGCAGAAAGTGAAGAACCAAAGAGCCTCTTGATGAAAGTGAAAGATGAAAGTGAAAAAGTTGGCTTAAAGCTCAACATTCAGAAAACTAAGATCATGGCATCCGGTCCCATCACTTCATGGCAAATAGATGGGGAAACAATGGAAACAGTGACAGACTTTATTTTTGGGGGCTCCAAAATCTCTGCAGATGGTGGCTTCAGGCATGAAATTAAAAGACACTTGCTTCTTGGAAGAATAGTTATGACCAACAGAGACAGCATATTAAAAATCAAAGACATTACTTTGCGAACAGAGGTTTGTCTAGTCAAAGCTACGGTTTTTCCAGTAGTCATGTATGGATGTGAGAGTTGGACTATAAAGAAATCTGAGTGCCAAAGAATTGATGCTTTGAAATGTGGTGTTGGAAAACTCTTGAGAGTCCCTTGGACAGCAAGAAGATCCAACCAGTCCATCCTAAAGGAGATCAGTCCTGAATATTCATTAGAAGGGCTGATGCTGAAGCAGAAACTCCAATACTTTATCCACCTGATGCGAAGAACTGACTCATTTGAAAAGACATGATGCTGGGAAAGACTGAGGGAGGGAGGAGAAGGGGAAGACAGAGGATGAAATGGTTAGATGGCATCATTGACTCAATAGAGATGAGTTTGAGTAAACTCCGGGAGTTGGTAATAGACAGGGATGCCTAGAGTGCTGCAGTCTATGGGGTCGCAAAAAGTCAGATAGGAATGAGCAATTGAATTGAACAGAAGAATTTTCCACATTTTGTTGTGTTCCACACAGTCAAAGGCTTTGGGGTAGTCAATGAAGCAGAAGTAGATGCTTATCTGGAATTCTCTTTCTTTTCCTATGATCCACTATCCCCTACTGAGAACCAAATTATCTATTATTCCTGAAACATTTTAATAAGAAGTCACATTTACTGTGTAGCTACTGTGTGCCAAACAGTAAGCGCTATAAAAGCACTTCTTTATATATGTTAACCAATCTGAAGGGGATGATTATTATGAGTAGTTTAAAGACAAATAAGAGAAACACAGACAGGTTAATGATTTACTTAAATTCACCAGTGGCAGAGCCAGGATTTAAACTCATTTAGTGACTAAACAACAACAGCTCTGGCTGTGGGCCCCAACTACCTTGAAAAGTCTCCGAGAAGTTTCCAAAACTGTAGTGAGGACATGTGTGCATAGAGACTAAAGATACTGCACAGATTTCCGCATCTTGGCAAGCTAGTCTAAAAATCGTACAGCACCATAATAATATTCTTTAGAATGACACTAAATATTTTAAATAAATGAAAAGAGACACTAGTGAAATGAAACAGAAATTCTCTCAATATAAAAGAAGAAATATTTGAAATTGATAGACTGTCTACGAATATTCTTAATATAAGTTTCAAAACAGAGAAAGGATTCTTACACTTGGAACTTGAAGAACTCTGTCTTTTCAAGATGACTCTAAGTTCCTCTGCATTCTGTGGAAACCTTTTACATTCCTAAAGGTAAATTTTTCCATTCCTGAAATTTTCTAAAAATTCAAATTGTAAAAGTAAAATAAGGAGCAAAAGAATATGAAGGAACTTAACTTGGAATCAAAGCAGAAAATATCACCATTAATTATTAAAACAAAAATCTTAATTTTTGGAAAAACATATGACATATCTATATAGGAAAAATAGTATAAAATCTGAAGCTGCCATGTGACATAACTCTTCTGTTTACTTTTCTTAAAAAAGGGTATGTGTTTCATGGCACTGTCAAAGAGATTGATTTGAAAATGGCCCATCTGGTACTACATTGGATGACTAAAATCCAGATAAACTATTTTAAAATATAAATATAACTCATCCTTTATAAGAATTTGACTTTGGAAATTGCATTACTCTTAAATCTATCAATAGTAAAGAGTTTTCTTTGATGTGAGGGTTTAAAGAGGCATGAAATTTTACAATATGAGGCTCCTATTTAATAAAAAGTGTAAAAAAAGTAAAATTTTTTAAAATTGTAAATCACAGAAAATTATAGATTTTAAAAAGGTGAAAAATACAACAAAAATTTCAAAACAATGAAGACAATATATTTTTATTATCTATTGCCATGATACTCTTTTTCTTTTTTTTTTTTGCTATAAACCCTCTAACCACTCTTAAAATATCAACCATTTGAAACATCATTTCCTATGAAGAGGGGAAATCTCATTTGGTCTTTTATTTCAGCATGTCAGTCTTTTAAAAAGCTCCCTCAAGTGAGGATCCTTAAAGTTTAAGCTTCATAATTTTAACCATAAATTCACCCCTATTTTGGACATAAGTTGTCAAATGGCTTTGAAATATATATACATTTTATTGAAATATAATAATGACTACACATAGCTTCTTACTATGGTTGTGATTTTTAACTAAGATGTTCCCTTCAAGTCCTTCAAACAAACTTCTTCTTGCCTTAAGAATTCAATTCCAGACTCAGGCTTTTCGTACTAAATCATTTCCATTTTCATTCCATGGGAAACTTTAAAGCATAATATATTCTGACCATTGACATCATACCAGGCTAAATTTTCCAATTCTCATTCTGAAAGGTAAAGCAAATGTGGAGCTTTTTACTTCTCCTTTTCTCAAAAGTATGATAGATCTTTGAAACAAAAAAGCCTCTGAATCACAGCTCTTTATAATTACTGCAGAAAAGGCACTTATCATATATTGTGTTATATTCCAATAATGGTACCGATGGAAATAGATAAGGAAATGTGTCTAAGTTTAATTTTTCTGTAAACACCAATTTCCTGAAATATCTTAGTTATGCATTGAGCTTAAAGGTAAGTTCATCAACTATAGTTATTATACAGAATAAACTATTACACACAAATTTGTTTAGAGGTCTTGTATACATTGTTATCATCAGTATAATTTTAGATTTATTTTCTGTTTATATTATTAAATTTTATATCATTTTATTTGTATTCAGTAACTATAGCTACCAACGTTCCCTTCAAATAACTCACCTCTTCATTTTTTTATTTTAAGTGAAAATTATACATACATTTATTTAAGGCAAAAAATATGAAATTTAATTATCATTGAAAATGTCATTTAAAATTCTAATTTTTCAGTTTTAATGGAAGACTAAAATACCCATCCATGTCCAGATGTCTATCAAAGGTACACTTCTCATTCCTTCTAATATGTAACCACCAAAAATATGTAAAAAACATTTTTATAAAGGGAAAACAACTCCAAGATAAGTGCCACTTGATTAAAGTTCAGGTAATACATTATTTCTGTGTAAAAATTAAAATTGTGACTTTAGCTGTTTACCTTCACACTTGTAATACCTAGAAGAGTTTTATGTCAGAAGGAAAGACATCTGAAGTCACTGACAGACAGTTAAAATTTCTCTCAATATCTAAAAACTTTCTTATCAACGGGACAATTAAGCACAAGTGTTAACTTAGAAATTAAAGGAATATTAAATAAAGTTTAAGAAAATGAAGGAATGAATCAAAATTCTATTTGAAACCAAAACATTTAAAATAATTATACAAGAAATAAAATTAGGATTACTCAGTTTTAATTAAAAGAAAAATGTAATGGTCAGATACAAGAATTTTATGTTTTTGTACATAGTATTCCTCATTACTTTTTCATTTCTACATATTTATTACACACCCAATACTTAACTTTTTAGTTATACTAAGCAAAGTAAATGACTGTGGTATTCCTTTATTTACCATGTGGTTAATGTAATGAATAAAATGTGCTCTGTGTGCACAAAACCAGATTCAAATATTTAATCAGCAGTTGCCAAAACTATCTAAAGTTATTTTTATCAAAAAGTGTACAAGTTGAGTAGGACTTTTTTTTTTTTACTAGAAATTTTGTGTTCATTAGTTTTCACTAATGTAATTTGCAGAGCTGTAAAGCATCTGGTAATTGGAGGCAAGTTTCACAACTCACATCATCAGTACACAAATACTGACATTAGATGTCCATCTCATCTGACTTGTGAAATTCTGCTATTCCTGTCTTTCATGGTACCATGATACAGACTTGTAAAATCTTTCCTGATATTTTTGCCCTTGTCATATAAAAAAATCAAATGAAGCCACTTTGCTGCCAGATCAACAGAATAACAGATTTCTTGGTAAACATCATAGATATTTTCCCCCAGAAAAACTCTAAATAAAAAATAGACTATTTATATTATCTATAACAGCATCTATCTTTTTTTTACTTACTATAAATCAGTATACATAACGTCTATCTATAAATGTGATCCCAATGTTGTTTTCTAGTCTAAACAAATCCTTATAAAATTCTATGACCCTGAAGTTTTCCTGTAACATTATTCCCAATTTCTTATAACACATGAATTTATTATTTGTAATTTGAGTAGGATAAATACTCTTTGCAACTTTGCAAAACACTAGAAATGAATGGGCTTTGGAAAGCACAAATCATAAAAGAGAAAATTAGCAAAGTAAATATCCTCTGTTATGATGGCTTCACAGCTGAATTCTACCAAAAATTTAGAGAAGAGCTAACACCTATCCTACTCAAACTCTTCCAGAAAATTGCAGAGGAAGGTAAACTTCCAAACTCATTCTATGAGGCCACCATCACCCTAATACCAAAACCTGACAAAGGTGCCACAAAAAAAGAAAACTACAGGCCAATATCATTGATGAACATAGATACAAAAATCCTTAACAAAATTCTAGCAATCAGAATCCAACAACACATTAAAAAGATCATACACCATGACCAAGTGGGCTTTATCCCAGGGATGCAAGGATTCTTCAATATCTGCAAATCAATCAATGTAATTCACCACATTAACAAACTGAAAAATAAAAGCCATATGATTATCTCAATAGATGCAGAGAAAGCCTTTGACAAAATTCAACGTCTATTTATGATAAAAACTCTCCAGAAAGCAGGAATAGAAGGAACATACCTCAACATAATAAAAGCAATATATGACAAACCAACAGCAAACATTATCCTCAATGGTGAAAAATTGAAAGCATTTCCCCTAAAGTCAGGAACAGGACAAGGGTGCCCACTTTCACCGTTACTATTCAACATAGTTCTGGAAGTTTTGGCCAATCAGAGCAGAAAAAGAAATAAAAGGAATCCAAATTGGAAAAGAAGTTTTTTTTCCCAAATTGGAAAAAAAAAAAAAAAAACTCTCACTGTTTGCAGATAACATGATCCTCTACATAGAAAACCCTAAAGACTCTACCAGAAAATTATTAGAGCTAATCAATGAACATAGTAAAGTTGCAGGATATAAAATCAACACACAGAAATCCATTGCATCTTATACGCTAATAATGAGAAAGTAGAAAAAGAAATTAAGGAAACAATTCCATTCACCATTGCAACAAAAAGAATAAAATACTTAGGAATATATCTACCTAAAGAAACTAAAGACCTATATATAGAAAACTATAAAACACTGATGAAAGAAATCAAAGAGGACACTAATAGATGGAGAAATATACCATGTTCATGGGTTGGAAGAATCAATATAGTGAAAATGAGTATACTACCCAAAGCAATATACAGATTCAATGCAATCCCTATCAAGCTACCAGCGGTGTTTTTCACAGAGCTAAAACAAATAATTTCACACTTTGTATGGAAATACAAAAAACCTGGAATAGCCAAAGCAATCTTGAGAAAGAAGAATGGAACTGGAGGAATCAACCTGCCTCACTTCAGGCTCTACTACAAAGCCACAGTCATCAAGACAGTATGGTACTGGCACAAAGATGGATGTATAGATCAATGGAACAAAATAGAAAGCCCAGGGATAAATCCACACACCTATGGACACCTTATCTTCGACAAAGGAGGCAAGAATATACAATGAATTAAAGACAATCTCTTTAACAAGTGGTGCTGGTAAAACTGGTCAACCACTTGTAAAAGAATGAAACTAGAACACTTTCTACACCATACACAAAAATAAACTCAAAATGGATTAAAGATCCTAATGTAAGACCAGAAACTATAAAACTCCTAGAGGAGAACATAGGCAAAACACTCTCTGACATAAATCACAGCAGGCTCCTCTGTCACCCACCTCCCAGAATACTGGAAATAAAAGCAAAAATAAACAAATGGGATCTAATTAAAATTAAAAGCTTCTGCACAACAAAGGAAACTATAAGCAAGGTGAAAAGACAGCCTTCGGAATGGGAGAAAATAATAGCAAATGAAGCAACTGACAAACAACTAATCTCAAAAATATACAAGTAACTCATGCAGCTCAATTCCAGAAAAATAAATGACCCAATCAAATAATGAGCCAAAGAACTAAATAGACATTTCTCCAAAGAAGACATACAGATGGCTAACAAATACATGAAAAGATGCTCAACATCACTCATTATTAGAGAAATGCAAATCAAAACCACAATGAGGTACCATTTCACGCCAGTCAGAATGGCTGTGATCCAAAAGTCTACAAGCAATAAATGCTGGAGAGGGTGTGGAGAAAAGGGAACCATCTTACACTGTTGATGGGAATGCAAACTAGTACAGCCACTATGGAGAACAGTGTGGAGAATCCTTAAAAAACTGGAAATAGAACTGCATTATGACCCAGCAATTCCACTGCTGGGCATACACACCAAGGAAACCAGAACTGAAAGAGACACGTGTACCCCAGTGTTCATCGCAGCACTGTTTACAATAGCCAGGACATGGAAGCAACCTAGATGTCCATCAGCAGACGAATGGATAAGAAAGCTGTGGTACATATACACAATGGAGTATTACTCAGCCATTAAAAAGAATACATTTGAATACGTTCTAGTGAGGTGGATGAAACTGGAGCCGATTATACAGAGTGAAGTAACCCAGAAAGAAAAACACCAATACAGTATACTAACACACATATATGGAATTTAGAAAGATGGTAACGATAACCCTTTATGCGAGACAGCAAAAGAGACACAGATTTATAGAACAGTCTTTTGGACTCTGTGGGAGAGGGAGAGGGTGGGATGATTTGGGAGAACAGCATTGAAACATATATAATATCATATATGAAATGAATCACCAGTCTAGGTTCGATGCAGGATACAGGATGCTTGGGGCTGGTGCACTGGGATGACCCAGAGAGATGGTATGGGGAGGGAGGTGTGAGGGAGGTTCAGGATTGGGAACATGTGTACACCCGTGGTGGATTCATGTTGATGTATGGCAAAACCAATACAGTATTGTAAAGTAAAATAAAAATTTTAAAAAAATCCTGTTATAAAATGTAGCACAAGAACAAAGTATTTGCAAGAACTCTAATATCACCACTCCTTTCCTCCTTATTTCTCCTTTCTTTCCCAAATATCTACAAGGCAACAAAGAAATGATGACCAATATTTCTTTTCCCCTAACATTAACCTTATTCATTCTCAACAGTGTATTCAGGGACTTCCCTGGTGATCCAGTGACTAAGACTGCACCCCCAAGGCAGGGGGCCCAGATTTCATCCTTGGTGAAGGAACTAAATGCCACATGCCGCAACTAAGAGTTCAAATGCCACAACTAAAGGCCTGCTGCTAAGTCGCTTCAGTCGTGTCCAACTCTGTGCGACCCCATAGATAGCAATCCACCAGGCTCCCCCGTCCCTGGGATTCTCCAGGCAAGAACACTGGAGTGGGTTGCCATTTCCTTCTCCAATGCATGAAAGTGAAAAGTGAAAGTGAAGTTAGTCGTGTCTGACTCTTAGCAACCCCATGGACTGCAGCCTAACAGGCTCCTCCGTCCATGGGGTTTTCCAGGCAAGAGTACTGGAGTGGGGTGCCATTGCCTTCTCCAAACTAACAGTCTAGTATGCTGCAACTAGCATGCTGCAACTAGCACCCAGAACAGCCAAATAAATAAATAAATATTTTAATAAAAAGAAAAAAAAAAAAAACAGCATATACAGTAAAGGATTTATCACTCTGTTTGTAAGTGACTGATCACAAGGATCTGAAGAAAGTGTCCACAGCCTCAAATTTGTCCCCATAATTTGCTCAATAATATCTACATACCAGAACAACCCTGCAGTGCCTTCGGTTCCTTCAAGTAGAACTCTTATCTTAAAATAACCCTGGTCCTATATTTTTAGAGGAGAAAATCAATGACTAAATGCTATTAAGATAAAAGAAGTTAATAAAATAACTAACAATTCAATGAGCTCCTATGATGACAAGTGATACTTAATACTCGAAATACCGTGAATACATCTAATACTTTATGATGTATCATACTTTGTTTATCTTAGCTCTCATTTGTTTATTATGAACAGTCTATGAGGTTAGGAGATCAAAGTTTATCATAGTTTACAAGTAAAGATGGGCTTCCCTGGTGGCTCGGATGGTAGAGAATCTGCCTGATATGGAGGAGACCCGGGTTTGATCCCTGGGTCGGGAAGATCCCTTGGAGAAGAGAATGGCTACCCACTCCAATATTTTTGCCTGGCAAATTCCATGGACAGAGGAGCCTGAAAGGCTACAGTCCAAGCAGTCGCAAAGAGTCAGACATGACTGAGCAACTAACACTTTCACTTCACAAGTAAGGAAACTGAAGATTAGAGAACTTAAGCAACTTATTTAAGGTCACACAGCTAAGAAGCAATAGACGCCAAAATTGTTAATGATGCTTTCAGGACTATTTCTACCTCCAGTGAATCCATATCCTTAGATTTAATTTCACAAAGTATTTATCACTAAAAAAGTTCTCAATAAAGGACACGTTATGTGCTTATACTATGCTGGAGACCATGATCAAATTTTTACCATTTCTGTAAAAGGAAGCACCATCTGATGAATTCCCCTAAAATTTTTGAAATTCCTTTTGTACTACTTCTATCATATCTATTTTTTTAATTTTGTTTTATTTTGTAGTGAGAAAAGCTATTAATATAAAGGAATGCTTTGGTCTTCCTTGGCAGTCAAGAAGCTCTATTTTACTGCTAACATTGAAGGCTGATGCCAATATAGCTATAAGAGTGTGTTATTTAGAAAGGAACTAAGGCTTCTATTTTGGACCAGAACTGGAAACTGTGCACACTGTAATGCCAAATCAGTAACAACGAGAAATTTATTTAGGATTTTCCTCTGTAGTTTGAAAGCTAAAGCTGAAAATATCTATTCTTCGAGCCCCTAAAATTATACCCAATTAAATAAAGGTTGGTAGTTGGTAATTACCAACCAATCTCCTCTGGATAATATGTGAACTTTAAAAAATATATGTTTTTAAAAGAGTATATTCCATCATATGGAGAAACATATATGGAAAAAGAGAATCTGAGAGAGAATCAGAAGGAGCAGAAGCAAGAGGAGGAGGAAGAAGAAGAGAAGTAGCAGCAGCAGCAGGAACTCGCTGTGCCTCTCTGTTCCCTCACTTCCTTCTCAGCCCCTTATAATCTGACTTCTGCTCACAAGACCACAGAATATTCTCTACATCAAATAACCTCACTACATCAAACCTTACTCAGTAGCTTGTTATTTGTCCTTATCCCACTTGAGCCATCGGCAGCATGGGACATGTTTAATTTCTCTATTTCTTAAAACTATCCTCTTGGTTTCTAAGATTCTCTTCCCATTGATGTTTTCCCTGATGCTTCTTTCACTTCCATTTACCACCTTAAATGCTCATGTCACCCAGAAAAGATGAAGGTATCTCATCTTTTTGAATCCCAGAATAAAGCTCAAAACTATTTTAGGTACAGAAATACAAAGCATCCAACAAACTAAAATCACAATGTCTGGCAGTTGATGAAAAATTACCAGGCAGAAAAATAAGCAGAAAAGTGCAAGCCATAAAGCAGGGAAAAATTAATCATCAAAACCAACCCCAAAATGACACAAATGGTAGATTTAAGAGGCAAGAACATTTCAACAGTTACTATCACTATATTCTGTTCATAAAGAAACTAGAGGAAAATTGAGCATGTTATGTTTAAATGTAAAAGACATAATATCAATCCCAAATCAAACGTCTAGATGTGAAAACTACAAATATCTCAAGAAAAAATACACTGAACAGGACTAATACCAGATTGGAAACTGCAGAAGGAAATAGCAAAGTAAAAATCTGAAGACATGCAATAGAAACTATTCAAAATGAAACACAAAGAGAAAAAAAGACTGAAAAAAAGTGCATAGGGTATGAGTAAGCTTTGAGGCAACTTCAAATAGCCAATATGTGTGTAATTAGAGTTGCTAAAAAAGAAGAGAAAGGAAGATAGAAAAATACTTTATGAAATAAAGCCTGAAATGTTTCCAAATTTGATGAAAACTATAAACTCATAGATCTAAGAAATTCAACAAACCCCAAGCAGAAGAAACTTGAAGAAATTATACAGAAGCACATCAAAACCAAGTTACTTAAAACTGATGACAAAGAGAACATATTTAAAGCAGCCACAAGTATAACTTTTTAACAATAGTATGTTTTCCTGTGGTCATATTTTTTTAAACCAATCTACACTTGTTCTGTAACTTTTCCAGTTAGGATCAATATTTTATTTTTAAGCTAGAATATGATGTATACATATAAATACATAAAATCTATGTAACTATAGATTATGTAGATATGTATAAGATAAATTACATATATATAAAATTCAGAAGCAGTGCTAGGAATACTTTGAGTCAAGAGAAGAGAAGTTCCTCTGTAATAAAAGGAGGCACTTACCCGACCCTGAAAGGGACTGGTTCCTTAAATTTTCACCTAGGATCCTTTCTTGCCTCTCCTTAGACCTGGCCTTGTTCTACAGCAATCATCAGAGAACCCCCTCTTAAAGAGTTTTACTCTACTACAAGCAACTGTATTCCAATAAAATGGGCAACCTGGAAAAAATAGACAAATTCTTTAAAAAGCACAGCCTTCCAAGACTGAACCAGGAAGAAGTAGAAAATATAAACAGACCAATTACAAGCACTGAAAGTTAAACTGTAATCAAAAAACTTCCCAACAAACAAAAGCACAGGGCCAGATGGTTTCACAGGCAAATTCTATCAAAATTTCAGAGAACTAACACTTATCCTGCTCAAACTGTTCCAAAAAATTGCAGAGGGAGGAAAACTTCCAAACCCATTCTATGAGGCTTACCCTGACACCAAACCCATTACCCCGATACGAAAACCAGAAAAAAATATCACACACACAAAAAGAAAGTTACAGGCCAATATCATTTATGAACACAGATGCAAAAATCCTTAACAAAATTCTAGTAAACAGAATCCAACAACATGAATCAGAGCAGCATGATCAAGAGGGCTTTACCCCAAGGATGTAAGGATTCTTCAATAAATGCAAATCAATCAATGTGATACACCATATTAATGAATTTAAAGATAAAAATCTTTCTAATATATATAATAAATTTAAAGATAAAGACAGTTATATAACCATCTCAATAGATACAGACAAAGATTTTGACAAAATTAAACATGTATTTGATTAAAAAAAAAAAACTCTCCAGAAAATCAGCATAGAAAAAACCTAACTCAACATAATAAAAGCTGTATACAACAAACTCAGAGCAATCATTATCCTCAACAGCAAAAACTAGAAGCACTTCCTCTAAGATTGGAAACAAGACAAGGGTGTCCACTCTCCCCACTATTATTCAATATAGTTTTGGAAGTCCTAGCCATGACAAACAGAGAAGAAAAAGAAATAAAAGGAATCCAGATTGGAAAAGAAGAAGTAAAACTGTTTGCAGATGACATGATACTATACATAGAAAACCGTAAAACATCACCCCAAAAAAAAAAAAACCTACTAGAGCTAATCAATGAATTTAGTAGTCACAGGATTTAAAATTAATACACAGAAATCCCTTGTATTCCTATACATTAAAAATGAAAAATCAGAAAGAGAAATGAAGGACACACTCCCATTCACCATCACAACAAAAAAAATGAAATACCTAGGAACAAACCTATCTAAATAGACAGAAGACGTGCATGCAGAAAACTATAAGATACTGATGAAAGAAGTCAAAAATGACACAAGCAGATGGAGAGAAATACCATGTTCTTGCATTGGAAGAATCAATATTGTCAAAATCACTATACTACCCAAAGCAATCTACAGATTCCATTTAATCTCTATCAAATTACCAATGGCATTTTTCACAGAACTAAAATTTAAAATTTTTACAATTTGTATGGAAATACAAAAGACCTCGAATAGCCAAAGCACTCTTGAGAAAGAATAATGGAGCTTGAGGAATCAACCTCCATGACTTCAAATTATACTACAAAGCTACAGCCATTAAGACAGCATGGTACTGGCACAAAAATGGAATTATGGACCAATGGATAAAGATAAAAAGCCCAGAGATAAACTCACACACCTACGGTCACCTTATCTTTGACAAAGGAGGCAAAAATATACAATGGAGAAAAGACAGCCACTTCAATAAGTGGTGCTGGGAAAACTAGGGAGTTACGTGTTTAAAAAAAAAAAGAAAGAAAAAGAAATTATAACACTTTCTAACACCATACACCGGAGAAGGTGATGGCACCCCACTCCAGTACTCTTGCTTGGAAAATCCCATGGATGGAGGAGCCTGGTAGGCTGCAGTCTATGGGGTCTCGAAGAGTTGGACACGATTGAGCGACTTCCCTTTCACTTTTCACTTTCATGCATTGGAGAAGGAAATGGCAACCCACTCCAGTGTTCTTGCCTGGAGAATCCCAGGAATGGGGGAGCCTGGTGGGCTGCCATCTATGGGGTTGCACAGAGTTGGGCACGACTGAAGCGACTTAGCAGCAACAACATACAAAAAAATAAACTCAAAATGGATTAAAGAGTTAAATTTAAGGCCTGAAACTATAAAGCTCTCAGAGGAAAACATAAGCAGTGTACACTTTGACATAAACCACAGCAAGATTCTCTCTGACCCACCTCCTAGATTGATAGAAATAAAAAAATAAATGAAACCTAGTAAAACTTAAAAGTTTTTGCACAGCAAAGAAAAGTATAAACAAGATGAAAAGACAACTCTCAGAATGGGAGAAAATAACTGCAAATGAAGTAACTGACAAAAGGTTAATCTCCAAAACATATAAGGAGCTCCTACAACTCAGTATCAGAAAAACAAACAACCCAATCCAAAAAAAAAAGAAATGGGCAGAAGACCTAAACAGACATTTCTCTAAAAAGGCATACAATTGGCCAATAAACACATAGAAAGATGCTCAGCATCCCTCATGATTAGAGAAAGGCAAATCAAAACTACAATGAGGTATCACCTCACACCAGCCAGAATGGCCATCATCAAAAAAATCTACAAACAATAAATGCTGGAGAGGATGTGGGGACAAGGGAACCCTCTCACATTGCTGGTGGAACTGTAAACTGATACAGCCATTATGGAAAACAGTATGGCGATTCCTTTAAAAACTAGGAATAAATCTACCACGTGACCCAGCAATCCCACTACCGGGCATATACCATAAGAAAACCACAATTCTACAAGAAACATGTAACCCAGTGCTCACTGCAGCAATATTTACAATAGCAGGACATGGAGGCAACTTAGGTGTCCACTGACAGATAAATGGATAAAGAAATTGTGTTACATTTCTACAATGGAATATTTTTCAGCTCTAAAATAAGAACGAATTTGAGTCAGTTGTAGTTAAGTTGGATGAACCTGGAGCCTGTTATACAGAGTGAAGTAAGTCAGAAAAACAAGTATCATATATTAACACATATATATATGGAATCTAGAAAAATGGTACTGATAGGGACCTCCTTGGTGGTCGGTCCAGTGGTTAAAAATCCACCTGCCAATGCAGGAGACACGGGTTCAATCCCTGGTCCGGGAGGATTCCACATGCCACCGGGCAACTAAGCCTGTGTGCCCTAGAGCCCATGCTCTGCAAGTAGAGAGTAGCTCCCACTTCCTGCAACTAGAGAAAGCCTGAGCACAGCAACAAAGACCCAGCACAGCCAAAAACAAAAAAGTAGTAAACTTAAAAAAAAAAATGGTACTGATAAACAGTAGAGAACGAAGTTGTGGACACAGCGGGGAAAGGTGCTGCTGCTGCTGCTAAGTTGCTCAGTCGTGTCCTACTGGGCGCGACCCTATAGACAGCAGCCCACCAGGCTCCCCCGTCCCTGGGATTCTCCAGGCAAGAACACTGGAGTGGGTTGCCATTTCCTTCTCCAGGGAAAGTTGAAGGTAAGACAAATTGACAAAGCAGCATTGACATAAATACACTATCATGTGTAAAACAGATGGTTAGTGGAAAGTTGCTCAAGTACACGGGGAGCCCAGTCTGGCACTCTGTAATGCCCTAGTGGGGTCGGGTGAGGGGAGGGAAAGGAGAGGAAGAGGAAAGGTATAAATATATATATATATATTTATATAATGACTGATTCACATTGTTGTATGACAGAACCCAACACAAAATTGTAAAGCAATTCTCCACCAATTAAAAACAAATAAAAGTATTCAAAAGAATCAAAAAAAAATTTACTGACATACATTAGAACCTCATAAGAAACTAAAGATTCCTAAAAACTCGCTTGTATCCTAGACTTCATATTTTCCAGGAAATATTTAAAATTTACTTCATTTGTCAAAAAACAAGCGAAAATTCAGTACTATTTAAGTGTCTGAATCCCTTGAGAATACAACACAAAACCCTTATTTTAAAAAGTTCATGTCTAGCAAGAAAAGGTATCAAATGAACACTTAACAATAAAAAATGGTAAATATTAAAGGGAAGTATGGACCAGGAGTTACACAGGCTCTGGGAAGAGAGGGCCTAACACTAAAGATTGCAAAAAGGGTTCCAGGGGGAGTCTCTCTAGGAAGAACAGTTGTGGTAAAGGATGCAAACTTATGACTCCAGACCGAATATAAGAAAAAGCAGCAGTGCCTGCGCATGGCGACAAGTCAGCATGCAGGGAGGAGGGAGTGTGGGAACTATGGCACACTGGAGTGCGGTCCAGAAGATCCCGTCACTCGGCTCAGCCCGTGGTTGTTTGTGGGGAGCAGGTTCACCATAGTCAGATATTCTAATTTTCCAGAGGTTGGAAACTTGCATTTTTGTGCAAATTTTCTGAACTGTAAAGTACTTGCCATTAATTCACACTTTTAAAAAACACCATGCAGGCCAAACAAAATACATCTGTAGGCCAGATTCAGCACAAAACCCGGCTATTTTAAATCTCCACTTTTTATTTCTCTCTGAGCCCTGCACAAGAAATTTAGGAACTGAGGATCCAAGTATTCACATTAATACAACTTCTCAAAACCACTGAAATGTTTTTAACTGTATTTTTTTCTTAACTCTTGACTTTCCCAGGTTGGAGAATCTTGATACATGGAACCTTGATACATTTCATGGCCCTGTATATGGGTTTTCCCCTATTATGTCATGTGTTTCTTAAGGAACATTAATCTAGAAGTGTTTCCAATCTTAAACTGTACTAAAAGAGTAAAGATATAAACACCCTATTAGATATAAACACCCTATTAGAACATACAACCAGAATTTATACTTGGATGATGTCAAAGCCCAAATGGTCAAAATGCTCTACTTTAAAATCTACATTCTATTCATGAGATTACTTAAAAGTCCTTTTAAAAATGATAATCTCAACTGAATATTGAGAGAATTATAATGTAAACACAAAGAGAAAAACAGCCAAAGTTATCAGTTAAGAGCTAATAATGAGTGCCTTAGTTTTTCCTTCTGTTGCTTCTCTTTCATGCAAAAGAAAAATAAACAGATGGGATATTTATGAAATAAAAAAAAATCAAGTCATACTAAAATGAAGGATATCATTCTGTACACTGCAACTTAGGATACCACTGTTGGATGAAAAGTCAAGAAATCTTTATTAAATCCTGCATTTCATGATTAGCATTCCTTATTATTCAGAATTCATCTGCATATATGATTTGGTCACAATCCAGTAAGAATGAAAATACTGACCTTAAAAAGTTCAATGAAAGTAAATTAAATAGACAATTAAACATATTCAAAATGAATTATTAAGAAATTAATTTATCACAGTTTGAACAGACCAATACGTGAATGACCTAAAAATGATCATTATGCTTATTTTATGCTTAATCTGGTATTTCAGAATTGAAATATCTTCAGAAACAAACTATGACAATATAACCAACTTTCCTCTCATCATAACAGAATAAAAGAAAGCATTAAAAACAAACTACCACTGCTGCCGCTTGGATTTTTCTTTACAGATGTAGGGTGGGGGAAGACAAGAAAGTAAGAAGTTTCAGGGTCATGGAAACATATGACCCTGATGATATCTCTTGATAAAACAAAAATTTACCCATGTATGCTGGTTCAGTTCAGTTCAGTCTCTCAGTCGTGTCCGACTCTTTGCAACCCCATGAACCGCAGCACGCCAGGCCTCCCTGTCCATCACCAACTCCCAGAGTCCACCCAAACCCATGTCCATTGAATCGGTGATGCCATCCAGCCATCTCATCCTCTGTCATCCCCTTCTCCTCCTGCCCTCAATCTTTCCCAGCATCAGGGTCTTTTCAAATGAGTCAGCTGTTCGCATGAGGTGGCCAAAGTATTGGAGTTTCAGCTTCAACATCAGTCCTACCAATGAACACTCAGGACTGCTTTCCTTTAGGATGGAATGCTTGGATCTCCTTGCAGTCCAAGGGACTCTCAAGAGTCTTCTCCAACACCACAGTTCAAAAGCATCAGTTCTTCAGCACTCAGCTTTCTTTATAGTCCAACTCTCACACCCAGCCACGATTACTGGAAAAACTATAGCCTTGACTAGATGGACCTTTGTTAGCAAAGTAATGTCTCTGCTTTTTAATATGCTATCTAGGTTGGTCATAACTTTCCTTCCAAGTAGTAAGCATCTTTTAATTTCATGGCTGCAGTCACCATCTGCGGTGATATTGGAGCCCAGAAAAATAAAGTCAGCCACTGTTTCCACTGTTTTCCCATCTATTTGCCATGATCTTCGTTTTCTGAATGTTGAGCTTTAAGCCAACTTTTTCACTCTCCTCTTTCACTTTCATCAAGAGGCTCTTTAGTTCTTCACTTTCTGCCATAAGGGTGGTGTCATCTGCATATCTGAGGTTATTGATATTTCTCCCAGCAATCTTGATTCCAGCTTGTGCTTCCTCCAGCCCAGTGTTTCTCATGATGTACTCTGCATATAAGTTAAATAAGCTGTATAATCTATAATACATATAAATGTATGCTGGTAAGATAGAATAAAATCTGAATGCAATTAGAGTATTTTCTACTCCCAGGGATAAGGAGGCAATTATGGGAGCCAGGCTCAGGGCTAGTAGGTGGACTGTAGTTCTGAATCTCTGGTGATACCTTTAGCTTACTCAGACCAACAGTTCTTTAAGAGCAGTAGCCAGGCTTTCCTTGTGGTTCAGTGGTAAAGAGTTCACTTGCCAATGCAGGAAAACACGGGTTCCATCCCTGATCCGAGAAGATCCCACATGCTGCGGAACAACTGAGCCCATGTGCCACAACTACCAAGCCTGTGCCCCAAAGCCTGGAAGGTGCAACTACTGAAGCCCCCAAGCCCTGGAGCCTATGCTCTGCAACACGAGAAGCCACTGCAATTAGAAGCGCGCACACTGCAACTAGAGAGTAGCCCCAGATCTCTGCAACTGGAGAAAAGCTGGGTCAGCAACACAGACCCAGCGCAGCCATAGACAAATAAATAGCAGGATCCATGTCCATTTTATTCACTGTGACATACCTATCATCTAGCGCACAGCAGTACACAACTACTTAAATACATAAGTGGAATAAGTAAGCATATTGTGTGCTAGCCAATAATTATACAAGAGTTAGTCGCTCAGTTGTGTCCAACTCTTTTGCAACTGCAAGGACGGTAACCCACCCGGCTCTTCTGTCCATGGAATTCTCCGGGCAAGACTACTGGAGTGGGTTCCCATCTCCTCCAATTATACTATAAACTTAGCTAAATATTTTATTCAGTATGGTAATGGAATGAGACTTTTGATTAATTCTGTTAATAGAAAAGTTCCTTTTAAGTTAGAGACAGTTTTAAACACATAGACTTTGAAATCAAGCTGATGAGTTTAATTTCTAGATCAGCCGTTTAGAATTACCTAACCTCTCTGAGTCTCAGTTTTCCTCATTGATAAAATGGGAGTAACACTGTCTACCCACCTCATTAAAGAGGGCAAGAGGGTTAGGAGAAAACACATGTGAAGTGCATAGAATATCATTTGATCAAAAGTGATAGTTATTATCATCTGCTTCCCCCTTTAAAGAAATGATAATTTTTTAAAAATGAAACTATAAAATCCACACCAAACAAAGTTTTAGGTGTTTTTTGTTCATTCATATCATACTGTTACCAAAATGGAAGTCCCTGTGTCTGACACATAGTGAAGCCAAACAATGCCAAGACATTTAGAACAGAGCAAGGTTTACTGAGGGCCATGCCAGGAGACGGGTGGCTCATGCCTTAAAACCCCCAAATTCTCTGAAAACTTTCAGCAAAACCCTTTTCTAGGAAAGGTGAGGGAGTAGCGGGGTTGATTATTGCCAACTTCTTGGTGTCAGAGCCTTTGTTCTTAAGGTCAGGTCATGGTTTCCTAACCAAGTTTCTATAAATCTCCACCAAACAAATGTGATTCTCTGTTATGACAAGAGCAAGGCTCCACCACACAGCTGTCACCCTCTGAGGTTCAGATCCTGCCTGAGGAGGAGGCAGGTCTCTAGTTCGCAGTTCCTTGGGGCCAAGGCCCCAGACTTTTCCTAACTGTCATCTCTGAGGGAACCAGGCACCCAGAGCCCAGCTGGCCTTCAGGTTCCTCAGGCCACCCAAACTGCGGGAGCCAGTTCCCTCACACTGCATCCCGTGCAGACTGCCAGGACCATTAGGTCGTGGAGATGGGATGGGGGAGTTCAGCCCCCTCGCTTCAAGGCCCGGGCTCAGCCAGTAGGCGGCATCGGTGAGGGCTCAGGAGCCCTGCAGGACACAGCCCCCATCCTGCTCCCTGCGCTCCCCCAGCTCACCGGCTGGCCTGAGGCTGCGTGAGTTGGAAGCCCCTGGGGAGAAGGCTGGGATCCACCTCTTTCCTCACTCTCGGCCTGACGACCGCCACTCCACTGACTGTTGGCTGAATGGGACCTCTAACGGTTGTCGCTTGTGGGAGGAACCCACCCGGAGCGGAGCTGACCAGCGGCTGAGCTGGACCACTACTACTGCTACTACTAAGTCACTTCAGTCGTGTCCGACTCTGCGCAGCCCCATAGACGGCAGCCCACCAGGCTCCCCCGTCCCTGGGTTTCTCCAGGCAAGAACACTGGAGTGGGTTGCCATTTCTTTCTCCAATGCATGAAAGTGAAAAGTGAAAATGAAGTCGCTCAGTCGTGCCCGACTCTTAGCGACCCCATGGACTGCAGCCTACCAGGCTCCTCCGTCCATGGGATTTTCCAGGCAAGAGTACTGGAGTAGGGTGCCATTGCCTTCTCCGGGGCAGGACCACTAACGGCCGCTGTTTTGACAGTTGCTTGCGGGGGGCGGGGCCCACCACGGTGCTGACCAGTGGCTGAATGGGACCTCTAACTGCTCTAACCCTCCTGCATTAGTGGGTATGTGTTAAGTCGCTTCAGTCCCACCTGACTCTTTGAGACTCTATGGGCTGTAGCCTGCCTGCAGGGACTTACTTCCCTGGTGGTCCAGTGGCTAAGACTCCACACCCTCAATTCAAGGGACCTGGGTTTGATCCCTGGTCAGGGAACTAAATTCCACATGTTGCAACTAAGAGTTCACATGCTGCAACTAAAAATCCTGCATGCTGCAAAGAAGATCAAAGATCCAGTGGGTCACAACTTAGACCTGGCACAGCCAAAGAGAAGTGCTTTATAAACTGAGCAAACTACAAATATTAAAAAAGAGACAGAGAGCACAGACTATGGGGAAATTGCGAGTACAGAGTTGATGGGGATAAGATTAGAATTTCAAATAGGTTGGTCAGAGTAGTCCTATTGGAAAGAGAATATTTAGGGGAGGATTTGAAAGAGAGTGGACTTCCCTGGTGGCTCAGAGGTTAAAGTGTCTGACTGGAATGCAGGAGACCCCAGGGTATGATCCCTGGGTCAGGAAGATCCCCTGGAGAAGGAAATGGCAACCCACTCCAGTACTCTTGCCTGGAGAATCCCATGGAGGGAGGAGGCTGGGGGTCCCAAAGAGTCGGACACGACTGAGCGACTTCACTTTCACTTTCACTTTTGAAAGAGAGTGGAAACTTGGCTATGTGAATGTCATTCTAAAAATGGATGCAAAATCAATAATTTTCTTAAGTTGTCAGTTACTGATTCTCAATTCTAATCAATTCTCTGTAATTCTCTTGTTAATCATTATCAAATTTTTCTTACTCCTTCTTAAAAAATTCTGCTGATGAAAAAGAACACTGTCATTTAGTGAGCATTCATAAACATATTTTTAATAAATATGATTTAAGAGGCAAATTAAATTAAATTAGCACGTTTAAATTTCAGAGATGATCCTTCACTTAAATATCTTTTTAAAATAATTCATTTTATTAAATGCATTGTTTCTCTAAATTCTCAAATAGGTGACCAATATTTTTTAGCACAACATACAAATATGACTGCCATTCTAAGTAGGCCAGCAGATTTGTGTTTCTTGAGAAGATAACTATAAACTATGCAAATTTTTACAGGAAAGCATAATAAAAAGAGTTGAGAAATAAGATTCTTGGAAATAATTACACTAATTTTTTAGCTCTCATATCTCTGTGTATGCTCCAAAAAGAAGAAATTATACAACCAGACTAATGAAATAAAATCTCTTAAGAAAACAAAGAAATGCTAAAAAACATACAAGATTAGAAATGTTTAACAGAAAAAAAAATGAACCATATAATAGAGCTATGAACTCCCTAACTGTTCTGGAAAATGCTCAAGCTAAATTACAAAATAAATGTTCAAATATATATTTTAATATCCTCCCAGCACATTTCAGTATTTCCCTGAACCAATTTTATATACATGTAATTTATGTCCTTGTGTCAAACACCTGCATGTTATAAATATATTAGCACAAAAACCTATTTTGAGGATTTTATTAAATCAAAAGTATGTACTAGTACATTTCCATTCAGTTGAAGAAGTTAATACAAGAGTTGTTGGCTAGTTATGGTACAAAACTGAGCCAGGAAAAACATTCATATATTTATATACTGTAGCACCTGAAAATGTTTCATTTACACTGTGCCCAGAACCACAAAATTTATCAAATAAATTTTCAGACTCTCCCATCCAAGTAAAGGCTACATTTCCAAAGACACTGTAAGATTCATATTTTTAAAAGTAAGAATTAGCATTACATGATTATATCTAAAAATCATAAAAGAAGAAAAATAGTATTCTGTAAATGATGAAAAATAATGTACAACTGATTTTGTAAAGCAAAGTATCGCACGCAGAGATTGGGGAAGTAATGACCCTAAGAATATTTTATGCAAAAAAATCAAGACTGCATATGATAAGATGAAAAACCAAGGGGGCTCGGGATTAAAACAAGTTTATATTATTACAGGGAGACAAACATGTTGGGAGAGCCTGAAATTTTCTATTTTAAATTATTATTTATTTATACTACTTACAATCAGCCTTTTAATACAGCATGGAAAAATTATTAACACCTAAAAACCCAAATCAAGTCAGCCAGCACCCACAAGGATAGAGCCTAACTAAAAATTCACATTATTCACATATTTCAGTGGTTCGCAGCTAGGGGTAATTTTGCCCCCCAGGGACACATGGCAATGTATTGGAACATTTTTTTTATTATTACAACTGAGAAGGAGGGAAGGAGGCACTACTGGTATTAGTGGGTAGTCAGGAATGCTGCTAAACATCTTCAGTGTACAGGACAGAACTCTATATAAAAAAACTATCCAGTCTAAACTATTAATATTCATTGGAAGGACTGATGTTGAAGCTGAAGCTCCAATTCTTTAGCCACTGGATGCGAAGAGCTGACTCATTAGAAAAGACCCTGATGCTGGGAAAGATTGAAGGCAGGAGAAGGGGACGACAGAGGATGAGATAGCAGGATGGCATCACTGACTCGATGGACGTGAGTTTGAGCAGGCTCTGGGAGTTAGTGATGGACAGGGAAGCCTAGCGTGCTGCAGTCCATGGGGTCGCAAAGAGTCGGACATGACTGAGCCACTGAACTGAACTGAAAATATCAATAATGCGCAAACTGAGACACTCTGCTATAGAGATAATGACTTTGTGAAAGACCCTTCCCTGGGTCGTCAGCTCTGCCCAGAAGAGCAAAGTCAGATAGAACAATGAATAGTGATCCCTATAAAGAATCCCTCAGAAGAGGTACCTGTATTAGAAGACAACACGATTGGCCTGTCCAATTTGCTGAGAAAACACAGGGTACTTCCTCTGTCGCCATCACTCAGCTGTTCCTCACTCCTCTGCCCCATCTGTCCAGGACCTCTATTTGGCTGGCAGTTAATATGTTTGAATTCTCCATGTGCTTTCCTTTTTCATTTTTTATTATGGAAAATCCATACATACACAAAATTGAATAGAATAATCATCACCCAGCTTTAACAAATATCAACAGACTTTCATATTTTGATCTTGTCATTTTCATTTTTAGTTCTACCACTCCTGCTTAGTAGTTTTGATGGATATTTAAAAGAAAATCTGAGACAACACATTGCTTCATCAATTAATATCTCCCTTTCTTCCTATGTAATTAACCCCTGAAGAAAGATATTCAGGATGAACCAGATACAATCAATCTGGGAAATGGGCAACAATATAATCAGATAAGTTAAATAAAGTAAGGAATTACTGGGAAGGACCAGAACAGACATTCCAGATATAGATATGATAGGGCAAGTCTTCCATGGCTATAAGAAGTGAGCCAAGGGCTGCACACCAAAAGACAGTGAAAAAACAAAGGCACTTATGGTGGATGCAGTCAAACATAGATAAAATAGTTAGGACCTGCATGCAGAGTAAGGCAGCAGTGAGATGATGTCACATAGTTGCCAAGTGTCTGTATCAGAAATGTTGATAAGTCCTAATGTTCTTGCCAGCTCTAACAATTTGATAGCTACCTGGAGTGATCTTATAAAGATTTTGGCAATCAAAAAAAAAATCCAAGATCAGTGAGGAATAGGGAAATGGTAACACTTATGCCACAGAGTTGTCAAAGTAATAAAACCTGGAAAGGAAACTTAGCTTCCATGTAAATGGCAGGCATTACATGAGAATCCAGGAGACCAAAGGAAAGTCAAAAGTAGCATACATTATCCTGGAGTCAAATGAAAGGCTGGCAGGCTCCTTGGCATTCTGCCTATTCTCTGCCAAATGTGGGTGGCCCTATACAGACAAGTTTGTTCATAAAATACCAACAACATAGGAGCTTCGTGACATGCAAGTGTACCACGACTATGTCAAAATAAAAGAAGCCAAGATTCCTGCTATATATTTATGGGAAGGATTTAAAACCACAGATTTAAATCAAAGATACTCAACTTACAGACATACTGTGCAAAGGAAAGAACACCTACCCTAGCTTCTCTAGTTTCCAGTCTCCAAACAGTGGCCTCTATGTTCTTTTCAAAACACAAATCTGTTTACATCACACCTTGCTTAAAATCTTTCTGTGATTCCACCTTACCCTAAAATAAAGTCTAAAATCTTAACACATCCTAACCTGGCCCTTGCCTAATTTTCCTCCTCCAGTGGTACAGCATTCTACCTTTCTCCATCCATACTAACCTTCTTTCAGTTCCTCTTCCTCTCTCAGATAAAAAGCATTGTACACCTGTAATGCCCCTGGCACTGCGTTAAGCATTTTACATACACATTTCATTTAATCCCCTCACAACCTTGTGGGATAGGTGTAGCTATCATTTGCACAAGAGAGTAAGTGCCTTGCCATGGAAGAGCCAAGTACAGTGCTTAATAAAAGGTACTACACCTCAACAAGTGCTTCCTTCGTAGCTTAGCTGTTAAAGAATCCACCTGCAAAGCAGAAGACGCCAGTTCAATTCCTAGGTCAGGAAAATCCCCTGGAGAAGGGATAGGCTACCCAATCTAGTATTCTTGAGCTTCCCTGGTGACTCAGACAGTAAAGAATCCACCTGCAATGTGGGAGACCTGGGTTCGATCCCTGGGTTGGGAAGATCCCCTGGAGGAGGGCATGGCAACCCACTCTAATATCCTTGCCTGAAGAATCCCTACTGCAGAGGAGCCTGGTGGGCTACAGTCCATGGGGTCACAAAGAGTCGGACACAACTAAGCGATTAAGCACAGCACAGCACAGCACATACTTCAACTAAAACCTTCTGCAAAAGAGACTTGCAAAAAATATAAGAAATTTATTTTTAGATCACAAGCAAGACTTGTCTTAAAATGTTTGGTCACGTTTTTTAAAAAATAGTTTAAATATAAAATACAATAATGTCTCCACTTAGGTCACAACTCTGACAATGTATAGCCCCCTATATAAGTTGGTTTAAAGAAAAAAAAAAAACAGCTGGAAGGCCTATTGTGAGACCCATGAACTTTATAGCATAGGACAAGCAGAGTTATTAACACATTGCAGACACCAACAGTCAAGTAATCCATATCATGATAAATGATACGTGGATATAATAGCCAGTGAGAAGTAAAACCAAGTAGACAACCTAGAAAGAATAGACCAGATCTTATCTTTTGGGGGGTTCTTCTATACAATGTAAAGGTGTTCACTTTGGTTTCGGTTTTTTTTCCCTTTTTTTGTGAGGCCACAGCACACAGCTTGCTGGATCTTCCCAGACCAGGAAGGGAACCACAGCCACTGCAGTAAAAACCCAGAATCCTTGCCAATACTCACCAGGGAAGTCCTACGGGCATTCAGTTTTAATGAATAATAACATATTCAACAACGTGTCAGTGCATCACAGTTTAATATTTGAGATTCGAATACCATTTAAGTCAAGGAAGTCAAGCATTGTGCAAATACTTTCATTGTAAATAAGTAAGGTAAAAGCTTTGAAATTTAAGCTTCAGTTATTTTAAACGTCCTAAGTTATCCTATGATACAGGCTAAATGAGGTGTCGTTGTACAATGTAACAGTCAGCCAGTTGTTAAAAATTTAAAGTATAATTTCTTTAAGAATTGAAAATTTATTGCACCAAAAATAGGACTTGAGGATGCCTTATATTTATTTTGCTTGTCTAATTGCCCTAGCTTGATCCTTCAGTATAATGTTGAATAGATGTGAATAGAGGGCACATCTTCAACTTGTTCCTATTCTAGGGGTAAAGCTATCAGTCTTTAACCATTAAGTGAGGTGTTAACATTGAATTTTTTATAGATGCTCTTTATCAGGTTTAGGAACTTCCTTGTATTCCTAATACACTGAATGCTTTTATCATAAATATATATGGATTTTTTTTCAAATGTTTTTTTGTTATTGTTGTTTTGAGATGACCATGGGATTTTACTCTATTGTGCAAGCTCCTCTGTCCATGGAATTCTCAAGGCAAGAATACTGGAGTGAGTTGCCAGGCCCTTCTCCAGGAGATCTTCCCAACCCAGGGATCAAACTCAGGTCTTCTGCATTGTGGGTAGATTCTTAATCATCTGAGCCACCCAGCAAAGCCCACTCTATTGTTACAATCTATTTTATTGGTTCTATGACAGATGGGAATACCAGACCACCTTACCTGCCTCCTGAGAAACCTGTATGCAGGTCAAGAAGCAACAGTTAGAACCAGACAGGGAACGGACTGGTTCCAAATTGGGAAAGGAGTGGATCAAGAATGTATATCGTCACTCTGCTTATTTAACTTATATGCAGAGTACATCATGTGAAATGCCAGGCTGGATGAAGCACAAGCTGGAATCAAGATTGCTGGGAGAAATATCAATAACCTCAGATATGCAGATGACACCACCCTTATGGCAGAAAGTGAAGAGGACTAAAGAGGCTGAATGAAGGCTTGATGAAGGAAAAAGAGGAGAGTGGAAAAGCTGGATTAAAATTCAATATTCAAAAAACTAAGATCATGCCATTTGGTCCCATCACTTCATGGCAAATAGATGGGAAAACAATGGAAATGGTGGCAGACTATTTTCTTGGGCTCCAAAATCACTGCAGATAGTGACTGCAGCCAAGAAATTAAAAGATGCTTGCTCCTTGGAAGAAAAGCTGTGACAAACCTAGAGAGCATATTAAAAAGCAGAGACATTACTTTGCCAACAAAAGTCCGTCTAGTCAAAGCTATTGTTTCTCCAGAAATCATGGATGGATGTGAGAGTTGGACCATAAAGAAGGCTGAGCCCTGAAGAACCGATGCTTTTGAACTGTGGTGTTGGAAAAGACTCTTGAGAGTCCCTTGGACTGCAAGGAGATCCAACCAGTCCATCCTAAAGGAAATCAGTCCTGAATATTCATTGAAAGGACTGATGCTAAAGCTGAAGCACCAACAATTTGGCCACCGGACGCAAAGAGCTGACTCATTAGAAAAGACCCTGATGCTGGGGAAGATTGAAGGCAGGAGAAGGGGACGACAGAGGATGAGATGGTTGGATGGCATCACTGACTCAATGGACAGGAGTTTGAGCAAGCTGCAGGAGATGGTAAAGAACAGGGAAGCCTGATGTGCTGCAGTGCATGGAGTCGCAAAGATTCCGACACGACTGAGTGACTGAACAACAACATTTTATTGATTGGGTTTTGTATGTTGAATCAACTTTGCATTCTTAGGATAAACCCCACTTGATCATAGTATATAATCCTTTTCAAAAATTTGCTTGATTCTGTTTTTTATTATTTTGTTGTGAAATCTGGGGCTCTACATTCACAGAGATATTGGTCAGTAGTTGTCTTTCTTGTAATGTCTTCATCTGGTTTTGGTATCAGAATAAATACTGATTTCACAGAATGATTTGAGAAGTTTTTCCTCCTTTTCTAGTTTTTGTAAGAGCAGAGTAATAAAAAAAAAAGATTTGTAAGATTTTATGTACTCATTAAGAATTCAGATTTTGAGTGAAAAAAGATAAAAAGATAACTATTGAAAGGATTTTCAGGAGCACAGACTTCTGCTTTGGGTCACTGTACAGTAACTAGTATTGTACATATCAATTATAAAACTGGGCAAAATATATGACTACTTCTTTTATAAATTGGACAGCCTGTAATACAAAAGGAATTAAGTCAGGTGTGGCTCTGGGGCTCTTTCTGCACCATGTCACAGTGAGGAGGAGCTCAAGTAGAAAGTATCATTCTCACTGAGCTGACACAGCAAAGACTGGAGATTCCGGTGTTTATGGCAGCAACTGGAATTTATGGAGCAGGAGTCACAGAGGGGGGAACTGTGATGAGGAGGTAACACAAAAGCGTGCACCGTAGTTTCCTTCAGGGCTTTGGCCACAGCCAGAACTGTGCATTTCAAGCTAAGACTCCCTGAGAACTAGCCGACAGTAGCTACCAAGAGTTGAACGGAAAAAAAAGAGAGAAGTAACACAAAGTTAGAAAATGTTTAGAGCAAAGGGAATGGAAAGATCTTGTAAAGTTTCTCAGGTACTCGGTTGCAATTCCCAACAGGATCTGCCTTAACAGTAGGAACCAAAACCCAAAAGAAGAGACAAATGTAGGGCTAAAGACATATCTAAATTGGACCTACACTAACAAACCATTATTCTAATTCTGACAGATCAAAAGGGTCTTCCAACAATTTGTTTAATGGGAAAAACCTTTCTTTTTTTAATGAAGTATAGTTAATTTATAATACTGTGTTAGTTTCAGGTATACAGTAAAGTGATACAGTTATGCATACATATGTATCTATTTTTTTCAGATTCTTTGGCATTATAGGTTATTACAAAATATTGAGTATAGTTACCTGTGTTGTACAGTAGATCCTTGTTGTTTATCTATATTTATATTTTTTAATCTTTTATACATAGGTGTATTTCTATATGTTAATTCCAAACTCCTAAGTTTCCGCCCCTCCTTCCTTTGGCTTTGGTAACCTTAAGCTTGTTTGCTATGTGTGTGGGTCTATTTCTGTTTTGTAGATAAGTTCATCTGCAGCCTTTTTTTTAGATTCCACCTATAAGTGATATCATATGATATCTGTCTTTCTCTGTCTGACTTACTTCAGTTTCTAAGTCTATCCATATTGCTACAAATGGCATTATTTTGTTATTTTTCGTGGCCAAGTAATATCCCATTGTAAAAGTATACCGCATCTTTTATTATTATTTTTTTATTGGGATACAGTTGATTTATAATGTAGTGTTATTGGTATACAGCAAAGTGAATCTTTTATGCATACATATATATGCACTCTTTTTTTAGATTCTTTTCCCATATAGGACATTACAGAGCACTAAGTAGAGTTCCCTGTGCTATACAGTTGATCCTTGTTGTTTACTTATTTTTCATATAGTTGCTCAGTTTGTTCAGTACAGTCGCCCAGTCATGTCCGACTCTTTGTGACCCCATGAATCGCAGCACACCAGGCCTCCTGTCGATCACCAACTCCAGGAGTTCACTCAGACTCACGTCCATTGAGTCAGTGATGCCATCCAGCCATCTCATCCTCTGTCATCCCCTTCTCCTCCTGCCCTCAATCTTTCCCAGCATCAGAGTCTTTTCCAATGATTCAGTTCTTCACATCAGGTGGCCAAAGGATTGGAGTTTCAGCTTCAGCATCAATCCTTCCAATGAATATTCAGGACTGATTTCCTGTAGGATGGACTGGTTGGATCTCCTTGCAGTCCAAGGGACTCTCAAGAGTCTTCTCCAACACCACACTTCAAAAGCATCACTTCTTCACTCAGCTTTCTTCACAGTCCAACTCACATCCATACATGACCACTGGAAAAACCATAGCCTTGACTAGACAGACCTTTGTTGACAAAGTAATGTCTCTGCTTTTCTATTTTTTTTTCTTTTTTTTTTTTACATGCATTCCCAAACCTGAACCCCCCTCCCACCCCCCCTCCCCACAACATCTCTCTGGGTCATCCCCGCGTACCAGCCCCAAGTGTGCCATATCCTGCATCGGACATAGACTGGCAATTCGATTCTTACATGATATTATACATGTTTCAATACCATTCTCCCAAGTCATCTCTGTCTCTGCTTTTCAATATGCTATCTAGGTTGGTCATAACTTTCCTTCCAAGAAGTAAGCATCTTTTAATTTCATGGCTGCAGTCACCATCTGCAGTGATTTTGGAGCCCAAAAAAATTAAGTCTGACACTGTTTCCACTGTTTCCCCATCTATTTCCCATGAAGTGATGGGACCAGGTACCATGATCTTCGTTTTCTGAATGTTGAGCTTTAAGCCAACTTTTTCACTCTCCACTTTCACTTTCATCAAGAGGCTTTTTAGTTCCTCTTCACTTTCTGCCATAAGGGTGATGTCATCTGCATATCTGAGATTATTGACATTTCTTCTGGCAGTCTTGATTCTAGCTTGTGCTTCTTCCAGCCCAGCATTTCTCATGATGTACTCTGCATATAAGTTAAATAAGCAGGGTGTCAATATACAGCCTTGATGTACTCCTTTTCCTATTTGGAACCAGTCTGTCATTCCATATAGTTGTATGTATATGTTAACCCCGAACTCCTAATTTTCCTCTCCCCCCTTACCCTTGGTAATCATATTTACTACATCTATAATCATATTTTCATATCTGTAATCATATTTTCTACATCTATTTCTGTTATGTATATGTTAATTTATAGCCATATTTTTAGATTCCACATATAAGTGATGTCATACTCTGTCTGACTTCACTCAGTAGGACTATCTCTAGGTCTATCCATGTTATTGCAAATGGCATTGTTTTGTTCTTTTTAATGACTCAGTAATATTACATTGTATATATGTACCACACATCTTCTTTATCCATTCATCTGTCAGTAGACATTTAGGTTGCTTCCATGTCTTAAATATTGTAAACAGTGCTTAAATGAACATTGGGGGTGTATGTGTCTTTTCAAATTATGGTTTTCTTCAAATATATATCCAGGAATGGCTTTGTAGGATCATATGGCAGCTCTATTTTTAGTTTTTTTTTAAGGTGCCTCTATACTGTTCTCCTTCCCTGGTGCCTTCCCTGGTGGCTCAGAGGGTAAAGTGTCTGCCCACAATACAGGAGACCTGGGTTCGATCCCTGGGTCAAGAAGATCTCCTGGAGAAGGAAATGGCAACCCACTCCAGTACTCTTGCCTGGAAAATCTGAAGGACAGGGTAGCCTGGTAGGCTACAATCCATGGGGTCGCAAAGAGTCAGATACGACTCAGAGACTTCACTTTCACTTTCATACTGTTCTCCATAGCAGCTATCCAGTTTACATTCCCACCAACAGTGTAGGAGGGTTCCTTTTCTCCACACCCTCTCCAGTATTTATTATTTGTAATCTTATAGCAATTTAACTAGCAAATTTAATGTGTCAGGAAAAACTAATTTGACACCCAAAGGATAATAATGTAATACAAAAACATAATACAGAATCCTTACACCCTACCTTGACAATGTCCACTATCGAATAAAAAGACACTATATTTGAAAAAGGCAAGAAAATCTGGCCCATATCAAGAGAGAAAAGAATCAACAGAAAATATCCAGATATTGAGAGTAGCAGAAAATACTTTATAAATATACTCAAATACTTAAAAAGAGAGAGACACACACACAGTAAGTGAACAGATGGGGAAGTTCTGTGGGGAAATGGAAACTATTCTTAAAAAGACTCAACCAAAAGTTCTAGAAATATAGATGCACACACAGTTATTTAAGTCAATAAAATAGCTGTAATATTAAACACTGTAATATATTTTTAAATTATTGTTAAAATTCTTAAAGATTAAATCAAAGTCAAAAGCGACAGATTCAAATGAGTATGCTAATGTCTAAGTACAAATTAAATTATAAATGTCATTATGCAAAGGTCATTTTAAAAGCTAACAAACTAATATCAGAAATATAATATCCAAAAATAAAAAATACCTCATCAAAATTAAATTTGAAATGCTGGCTAGCATAACTACTAGATATAGTTATGCTATACATAATAACTACTAGAAATTCACCAGTAGGAAGCAATTCAGTGGGTAAGAACTGTTGAAATGTTAACTAGATATTTGTGTTATACATTCTTCATCAGAGGTATGAAAATGGTGGTAGAGACACCAATGTTGTATTATTTGGTATATTTAAATATCAAGTGGAGAATGAAATACTGATGTATGGCTCCTTGCCTAATTAAATTGTGATTTATGACATATTTATATGCCATCATATATGTCAGAATAAGTGATCTCCTATTTTTTCAGTGGCAAATCCAATTTAAAAGATTTTTTCCAAAATAAATATATAAACTTTTATGTAAGTGGTATCCCCATATACCTATTAACAATATCAAATTAGTTCATTTAGTTATATATTAAATTACACATAAGATTACATAGTAATCTAGAGATATTGCTTTGTTCCACCTAGAGTTTGATGAAACAATCTTATTCAAACTCTTCACATGTATGTTCAACAACGGCTTCTTCACTATTACCACAAGATTTCAAAATAGGTAGCTGAGAAATGGATAGACAACTCACCTTTATAAAGAATTTTGTTGATGAGGATTATGGAAGTATTTGCAAAGAAGATTTCCACTAAGAAAGTTGGTATCCTCACTTTACCCCAAGCCTAGATAGATTTGGAAAAAAAAAATACTGGAAATTTCTCAGGTATTCCCTGAAGTCAGGGGACAAAGTAATCTATTGACTGACTTGCTCCTGAGAAAACTAAAGCAGATTATGACAGCAGAATAGACAGGGCTGCATCTGGGAAGTAACTGCACTCTCCTCCAATGAATGACCAAAATGTGTGAATCCTAAAAACAAAATACAGAATTCATGGTAGGTATGAGTTGGACTATAAAGAAAGCTGAGCGCTGAAAAATTGATGCTTTTGAACTGTGGTGTTGGAAAAGACTCTTGAGAGTCCCTTGTACTCCAAAGAGATCCAACCAGTCCATCCTAAAGGAGATCAGTCCTGGGTACTGATTGGAAGGACTGATGTTGAAGCTGAAACTCCAATACTTTGGCCACCTGATGCAAAGAGTTGACTCATTTGATAAGACCATGATGCTGGGAAAGACTGAAGGCAGAAAAATAAGGGGACGACAGAGGATGAGATGGCTGGATGGCATCACTGACTCAGTGGACATGAGTTTGGGTGAATTCTGGGAGTTGGTGATGGACAGGAGGCCTGGTGTGCTGTGGTTCATGGGTAGCAAAAAGTCAGACATGACTGAGTGACTGAACTGAACTGAACTGAACTGAACTGAACTGATGTTGCCTTGGAATCACTCAAACCAAGATCCTATCTAAAAGCAACACTTGGCCCCCTATTGTACTCTGTCCATAGGATCACCTGAAGAAAACTAGAGGAAAGGAGGAGAGGAAGTGAATCGGCCTCTTCCTGTGTGTGCCCTATTTCTGTCAGCATCTTCAAGCGATGACACTTGACTCTCAGCAGAAACAGTTGATCTTAAAGCAGTAGTGGGTAGCAGTTTCACTCTCAAAACCACCTTCCTTGTATCCCTCAGATAGGTCAGTACCAGATGGCCAGTGCCCCTCACCTGAGTTGTTGGTCCAATCTCCACATTCCTAAAGTTCCACAGTGACCCCACCTCAGAGGTCTGACTCCCAGCTCAAGTTCCCTTCTCTAAGACTTTAAGATACCAACCTCTTCCCTTTTGTAGCCCCTGACTTAGAGAGGTTATCTGTTCTCTAACACTTGGTTAATAATTATTTACATAAAACTCTCCTTTAAAAATAACTCTCCTTCATTGTTCCTGCTTCCTGACTAGACTTTGACTGACTCATAAGTTTCACTGTCTTCAGTAAAACCTGATGCAGAGCCCACGAACATGGCATTACAGAATATGACATTATCTCCAAGCTCATGTTCAGCAAGTGGTGACCACAAAGAGACCCACCTGGCATGAAACAGCTGTAAATGGGCAACATCCTGTAACCCCTTTGAGTACTCCCCAACTACACATTGGAAGCACAGAATGGCCTCAATACAACCCTCTCCTTTTGTTTTTCATGAAGACCTCTCCCACCAATCTTTTGACTTAAGACTCTTAGAAGTGAGACAGTCACCAGGCCCTGTATACTCTAAATCTTCAGTGCCAAATGTGAAGTTCTCTAAATGGGTCTCTTCAAGGCCCCATATCTTGACCTGCAGGACAGGCCAGTACCACTCTCCTCTCTGTGGAAATGGTAAGAGAGGAAATATCATTAAACATTGACATTTCTCTCCCAAGAAATATTCAATACAGGCCTTCATCTGTCAATCTTCAAGATTCCTCAGCCTTTTTATATGTAGCATTTATAAGTCTTGATCCCTAGAGCCTCCTCTGAAACCTAAAGTCATAAGGAAAAGTTTTCACTTAAAATCCTATCTGTATTAGCTAGGGTATAATCTTCTATAACAAAAGACCCCAAAATGCAGCAACTCAAATAAGGTTGAGTTTTATACTGCTCTCTCTTGTTAAGAGAGCAATAAACTTCTACCTTATGGAAGAATAAACCTCTACTTCATGGCAGGAGAGCTTGCTCCATGATGTCACCTAGGACCAGGACCCTTCCACCTCTTTTTTTCAGACATCCCCTCAGAGTACTGCCCACACCTGCATAGTTGAAGTTGGCTCACTATTGTGATGGTCAAAGCACAGCCTTCAGAAGAACTGAATGAAACAGGGGGATCTGTGTACCCAATATTTTAAAGGCAAGACTCAGAAAGCATGTTTATAATTTGCACTCACATGGCATAGGAAAAACTTAGACATGAAATCACATCTAGCTCTAACAAGGCTTGGACATGTAATCTCTGGCTCGGGGGCCATGTGTCCAGCTGGAAGTGAGAAGATTCTATTGCTAGACAGGAAAGACATTTGGGATAATTAGCAGATTCTGCTAATGATCACTTATAAATAAGTTCAAAATTCAAATAATATTAAAATGAAATTACTGAAAAAATTTAACATGAAATGTTACATTCAGAATATACTTTTAGAACTAAAAAGTTTTCTCTAAAAATTTAATTCTAAAATATCTTAAACCTGCATAAATTATAATCTACCTTGATATTTAAGAAAATAATATTGCGATCTACTACTGAAAACAACAAAAAAGATCCTCAGATGAGCCAGGACCTTTAGTGCAATGTTTTCAAACTCTGAACCATTTTACCAGAGCCAATAAAATTAAAACAATAAAAATAGCATAGTTTTCACTTCACCTCATTTTTCAATCTACCTACCCTTACTTAAACAGGTAGGAAAATGCCTAGAGTGGGAGCCATGAGGAAAAACTCAAGAAAAGGGTACTGTTCATTCACAAACTAAATAATCAATTCCTCCAGTGACTATAAAGAGACCATGTATTAAGTACTACAAGGTACCACCTCTAATATTTATAGAAATAGTGAAAGTCTTAAAAACTACCAGCTAACAGGTTATTTTTGGCTAAACTATACTGTGTCAGCTTTATTCCATACAGGATTAACATATGTTAAGATGTGTTCAGAAAAACAAATAAGTTCAACATGAACTAATATTCAGGCGGCAACCACAGATCAATTAAAGCCAACTTCTGACTTCCTTGACAGGAAATCCCTCATATGTTAATAAATGAGTTTGGACTATCAGAGTATTAGTGACTATGGTAACCCTAGTCACTTTTCAAAAAGCTAATTCCAAAGTTTCTAGATGTCCTCTGACTATAGATAGTTATGAATTCCAAGATAACTAAACAATCTTATCCTTGGGAAACCTGTTTGAAAAGGGACACCTTTAATAATAAAAGTAGAATGATTTGAACGTGTCTCAAGAAGAGTGGTTTTCCCAAAGGTAGGATGAAAGAATCCAGTGTATAAACTGCCCTGTTAAGGCTAGACTTTGAGAAAGCATATTGAGGTATTTATAAATCTACCTATGGAAAAGAATTTGCAGTATTTGGAGGTCTGGCACAGTTACTGCCTTTCATTAGCTTAACTTGAACCCATTTTCACAACTGGGATCTTAGAGAATGTACATTTTTGGATCATCAAATTTTAAACAAAATAAAAATTTTAGATATATAACTACTTAAAGACAAAATGTAAAAATAAAGCTTTTTCATAGATTATTCTTTATAATAAAGTTTCAAACACGAGTGACTAAATAATTACATTTTCATGTTACTTTATGTCAACAGACATTTCTAAGTACTTTTCAGGTAATTAAACCACTATTGCTCTTTTGAACACTTCATTGTTAATATTCTCTACTTGACCATTTCCTACTGAAAGTTTAATATCACAATTTATATAAAGTCTACTTTCATGAGAACTCCTTGCAAGCAAATAATGTTTTCATGTTAAAGACTAGCATATTAAGCCGTATTAAAAAAGGAATGATAAGAATGTTTAACCAAGTTTGGAAGTTCGGCAGTAGCTTAGACTAAAAATAAAGCTGTTCTAACAGAGAGCCAGTTAAATACCCGATAGTCTGAAGAATATTTTTAAAACTCAGATTCATTATTCAAAGAAAAAGCAATAAAACTATGTAAAACTTAATGTGTGGAAACATTTAAAAGTCCACCATTTGAAAAAGTGACTTGGAATAATACATTAAGTGTTCTAATTTGGAATCAAGATAATTACACTATTTTAGGTAAACCAAAAGCCCTTACTTAATAAAAATCTCTATTAGAATAATGGGGTTGTTTTTAACTCTTACAGACAAAAAAAAACACAACAAGAACAAAAGAGGAGGACTAAAGCAAGGGCAATCATTAATTCAAGTAAGGCAACGAAGTAGAAGATCAAGAGTATGAAACAAGCTATTTACTCTCTGAATCAAAGTACATAAAAAAAAAAAAAATAAGATTTTTACTCAGGTATTACCCTGGGCAGGTCTAAGAGGCAGACAAATGGCATATTAAACCTCAAAAACATCTCAGAGATTGTGTCAGTTATTAAGCTATTGTCTTTTAGCTCCAAACCCACCTTCTACATTACACTTTCTGATGATAGAGCTGAGACCCTGTAAACCACATTTCTGTTTTTCCTGCTGTCTCCACGTTGGATTCTGCTGAAAAGCAATCCTAGAAGGATAAAAAATCAACTTTGTGCATCTAATTTACTTCCTTCAGTCTTTTTAGGTACATTATTCTTGTTAGCATTGTCCCAATACTTCTTCAGTCCAGCAGCAACACCCTTCCATAGCAACATGTGAATCTAGTTTGCAGTTTCTGCCACACCTGCTAAACCAATCCTTATCTTATCTTCCTGGTAGTTGTGGTGTCTTACTGTTCTTTTTTTTCCCTTACAGTTTTCCATTTAGTTTTATGCCAAATTCATTATTCTTAATATTAAATTTTCTTTTTAAATAATGAATACGGTTTCTCTCCTCTGACTGAACCTGGTCTGACTGACCACCTCTCCAGTAATTCCAAAGGAGAATGGTGCTATCAAAGTCATCAATATGAAAAAATATATATTATTTCCATAAAATAAATCTTAATCAAATATTCTTGGTTCCCAGGCATACATAGAAGAGAGTGATTCTCAACCAGAGGAGAATGGAGATTATGGGGCCAATTATGAGGACTTACATTAACCAAAGGTTTAGAAACACCAAGTCCAACCCTTTCACAATATAAAGGAACCTATGAATTTACCATCTATAGCAAAAAAAGAAAAAAACAAAACAAGACTTTGCAGATGTGGTTAAGAATCTGAGAGGGCTCTAAATGTAATAGCATGTATTTTTATAAGATGCAGACAGAGAGAGACACACAGAAGTGGGGAAGTCAATGTGATTCAGAGGCAGAGAGACTGGAGTGATATAAACACAAGTCCTTGTGATGAAACCACAAGGAAAGAAATAGTCACCAAACCCTGGCAGAAACTGGAAGAGACAAGAAACAGATTCTCCTTTAGAGACTACAGATGGAGCATGGTCCAGAACCATAAAAGAATGAATTTTGATTGTTCTAACTCACCAAGTTTATGGTAATTTGTTAACGAGCACTAGGAAACCAACATAAGGATATAAAACAGAAGCTTTATGGAATGCACCACATTTTAAGAATGGCAGGTAGGGTCTACATACACAATGATTGTAAAGAGAAAAAAAAAAAAGGGAAAGAAAGGTGAGAATTAGAAACAGAGGGAAAAGGCAGGGAGACAGAAAACCAAGGGAGCTGTGCAATGTAAAACAAACAAAGTAGTTCAATTAGGTAACAGAACATGCTATTCAGAATTAATGACACAGATTACTGAAGATCTTAAATGGCAGCCTAAGAAGTCTGAACTTCAATCTAAGAAGTCTGAACTTTAATTTCTGGACAGTCAAGATCCTCTACAGCTTGTGAGGACAAGCTCTGTGTGTGGTGGGGAAAAGGGTAGGAGATAGAGTCTGGGAGGAAGAAATAGCGCTGTGAAAAATCCTTTGCATACCTCTATTATACTAGTCTCTAACTTTGTACTCATATCCTTCCACCACAAGGCTTAACGATTGGGACTGAGTTTCCCCAAGATTGAGAAAAATTCTGACACGTACGTTTGAAGAAGGGTGCAGGTCAGGAAGCAACAGTTAGAACTGGACATGGAACAACAGACTGGTCCCAAATAGGAAAAGGTGTACGTCAAGGCTGTATATTGTCACCCTACTTATTTAACTTATATGCAGAGTACATCATGTGAAATGCTGGACTGGAAGAAGCACAAGCTGGAATCAAGACTGCCGGGAGAAATATCAATAACCTCAGATACGCAGATGACACCACCCTTATGGCAGAAAGTGAAGAGGAACTAATGATGAAAGTGAAAGAGGAGAGTGAAAAAGTTGGCTTAAAGCTCAACATTCAGGAAACGAAGATCATGGCATCTGGTCCCATCACTTCATGGCAAATAGATGGGGAAACAGTGGAAACAATGTCAGACTTTATCTTTTGGGGCTCCAAAATCACTGCAGATGGTGACTGCAGCCATGAAATTAAAAGACACTTTCTACTTGGAAGAAAAGCTATGCCCAACCTAGACAGCATATTGAAAAGCAGAGACATTACTTTGCCAACAAAGGTCCATCCAGGCAAAGCTACAGTTTTTCCAGTAGTCACGTATGGATGTGAGAGTTGGACTGTGAAGAAAGCTGAGCACCGAAGAATTGATGCTTTTGAACTGTGGTGCTGGAATAGACTCTTGAGAGTCCCTTGGACTGCAAGGGCATCAAACCAGTCCATTCTGAAGGAGATCAGTCCTGAATATTCATTGGAGAGACTGATGGTGGAGCTGAAACTCCCAATACTTTGGCCACCTGATGGGAAGAACTGACTCACTGGAAAAGATGCTAATGCTGGGCAAGATTGAAGGTGAGAGTAGAAGGGGACGACAGAGGATGAGATGGTTGGATGGCATCACCAACTCCATGAACATGAGTCTGAATAGGCTCTGGCAGTTGGTGATGGACAGGGAAGCCTGGGGTGCTGCAGTCCACGCACACGACTGAGCAACTGAACTGAAAGGCTTAAAATATAGTTCTTGAGATGAGACAAAAATGCAAACATTATCGTACAAGTTTTGCCATCCTTATAAAAAACAGAGTCAGTTCAGTCAGTCAGTTCAGTCGCTCAGTCCTATCCGACTCTTTGCGACCCCATGACTCCCAGCACGCCAGGCCACCCTGTATGTCACCAACTCCCGGAGTTGACTCAAACTCACGTCCATCAAGTCGGCGATGCCATCCAGCCATCTTATCCTCTGTCGTCCCCTTCTCCTCCTGCCCCCAATCCCTCCCAGCATCAGGGTCTTTTCCAATGAGTCAACTCTTCGCATGAGGTGGCCAAAGTACTGAGTAGGCACCCTTTTTGTCGGGGTGCAAGCTGTTAACGGTCCGGCTCAGATTAGATTTCTGTTTTCCTGGGGAGAAGTTCCTGGGCTTGTGTCCGCAGTTCTCCGAAAGCCTTTAAATTAGGCCCTCGGAACCTCGATAGCACCACTGGGAACCGTCCACGTGCGCCCTTTCTCTGGAAAAGCGCAGGAGGGACGCCGACTGCAACCCCACCCTCCCGCGTCACTCCAGACCCCACCCCCAGGCAGCGCAGGCGCAGTGGGGAGTCTCAGGGAGCAACCTCGACCAAGTACGCCGAGCGACGCCCGATTTTCTCTCCCACCTTGGCGGCCCGTCCTGAGCATGCGCAGGAAGACACTGCGCTTACACTTACCGAACAGCCTTGGTTTTCCTGAGTCCTGCTCAGGTTCTTTTTGTCCCTTTCTTGATGTAACTCACTTCATCTAAAGAAGGAGTTGCTGTTTGGAGATAAAACTTGGTCTTCTCATTAAATTACCACTCTGCTCTTAAGAGGCAGGTCGCGGGCCTTTCGACAGCGGTCCTGACAGATGTGAAAAAAAAAAAAGTCTTATGATCTCGAGAACACTTAAAGAGTCAGCCAATTCAGCGACATAACAAAATCACTTTACAAAAAGTACCTTTCTTTGTTCCATACTGTGTGCTTCACCAGACTCAGCAGATGTTTCACTGCCCCAAGTCAGTGAGAACGGAACATCTATTTAGTGACAAGGACCTGTAGGGTAAACTGCGCGTGCGCGAGCTGCCCGGCCGCCGGGAGAAGCGTGAGAAGCTGGGTCAACTCCGCTGCGGGTCTCCCCGGTTTGCCTGAGTTCCCGTCCAACATGGGGAAGGTGAATGTGGCCAAGTTGCGTTACATGAGCCGGGATGACTTCAGGGTCCTGACAGCGGTAAGAAGTACCCCGTTTCCCCCCCGCCTCCTCTGTCCTTTTCCGCCGCGCGTGCCCTTCCTCTTGCTCCAAGTTTGCTGGGAGCTGAGCAGGGCCCTAGGCCCCCAAGAACGCAGCCGACGTTGGGACTGAGGAAAAGAAGATCAGAGAGTCGAGTTTTTCAAAAGCCTTTGTCCACAAGCGTTTATTTTCCTCCACTTGAAGCAAAGGGCCCCTTCTTGTCCTTCCTTTCTGCTCCCCTTCTCCAGAATCACACTCCAGTCTCTGTGGCCTGGGAAGTTTCTCTGACCCCTGGCTTCTTTTTCCGACAGAGAAGGGTTTAAGACTCTTGAAGAGGATTAATTGGTAGCTGAAGAAAAGTTATGACCAACCGAGACAGCATATTAAAAAGCAGAGACATTACTTTGCCAATAAAGGTCCGACTAGTCAAGGCTGTGATTTTTCCAGTAGTCACATATGGATGTGAAAGTTGGACTATAAAGCTGAACGCGGAAAGATTGATGCTTTTGAACTGTGGTGTTGGAGAACACTATTGAGAGTCCCTTGGACTGCAAGGAGATCCAACCAGTCCATCCTAAAGGAGATCAGTCCTGGGTGTTCATTGGAAGGACTGATGCTGATGCTCCGGTACTTTGGTCACCTGATGTGAAGAACTGACTCATTTTAAAAGACTCTGATGCTGGGAAAGATTGAAGGCAGGAGGAGAAGGGGAGGACAGAGATTGAGGTGGTTGGATGGCATCACCAACTCAATGGACATGAGTTTGAGTAAACTCCAGGAGTTGGTGGGGGGGGAGGGCCTGGAGTGCTGCAGTGCATGGGGAGGCAAAGAGACACGACTGAGCGGCTGAACTGCATTTCCTACTCACAAACTCAGTCACATAGCATTCCTTCAGTTTCATTCAATCAAGACATACTTAACGGATTTTTTGTAACGTTTTAGGGAATTGCAGAGGGTACGGGAGAGGTAAGAGGAAGGAGACAAGTCATCCAGTAAACGAATAAATAAGAGGGATATCAGGTAAAAAGTGCTGTGAAGATGATAAGAGGATAATAAAATAGAAACAACATGATGGAGACAAGGGGGCTGAATACTGTTTTTAAACTGATCAGTCAGACAAGACTGCCTGAGTGCAAGAACCTTGTTTTAAAAAGTTTCTGGCACTTGGTAAGTACTGAATAGGTATTTGCTAAGTAAAAGAAAGAATAGGGGCAGGCATAATAGCTGAATAGAAAGGAGCCGGCAGAGTAAAGTCCTTGCAAAGAATTGAAGGGAGAGGAAACTGCAGTGGTTAAGAGCGAAGACTGGGAAGCAGGAACAGTTTTTGAAGAATAGAAAGGCCAGGGTGGCTGGAGCATAGTAAGAGGCTGAAGAGTTGGAGAAGGTGGGAGCCAGATAATATGCTCTAGATATAGAGCCATACAGGCTTGGTAAAGAATTTGGAATAAATTCTAAGTATGGGGAAGCCCCTGAATGTTTTAAGCAGGAAAGTGACCAAAAACTGACTTTATAGTCTTATAGTACAAAGATCAACACATAGATTAGCCATTTGCAGAATAAAACACATTTACTTAGGAGCTGTTATCTTTTGTTTAAATAGGCATTGCTTTTGGAGAAGGAAATGGCAACCCACTCCAGTGGAGCCTGGTGGGCTGCCGTCTACGGGGTCACACACAGTCGGACACGACTGAAGTGACTTAGCAGCAGTAGCAGCAGCAGCAGGCATTGCTTAAGGACTAAACTGAAATGCAAATTCATTGTAAAATTTGGAAGACAATTTTTTGCCCTCCTATAGATTCTGAAATTGAAGTAGATTTCCTCTAAATACCTACTGTCAAAGATACCTTCGTTCTCTACTTGCTTAGCACATTAATTCATCCCTTAATGCCTCTGTCAGAAATAGGGGAGTCAAGAGAATGTTAGAGAAACAGAACAAAGCATGACAGGTGAATTAAGTTTAAAGTGTGAGTTTTGGTTGGACATCAGAATGAATGCCAGATTTCTCTTCCAAAACTTGATTTTTGCAATTCTTAAGTTCTTTTTGAAGCTCACCAAGGAGTGGCCTACTTGTTAAAATAGTTCAGTCTCACTTGAGTCTTACCAGTCTTGATATAAGTGACCACCTTTCCTTGACCTTCTTCCTTTTATTTCTCTGGTACCTCCTATGTCAATAATCATACTTTGACTGGCTGCCCTTAACCTTTTGGTGTGAATTCCCACCCAAGTTCTGTCCCTAATCCCTCCTTTTTCTCCCATTATATTCTTGATTAGTGATCATGCCCTTTCATGACTGTATCTCTTCATCAAATAATTAATCATTTTTTTCCTGTAGCTATTACTTCATTCCTGAATGCAGGTCACCCTTTCCAGTTTTCCTTAAAACATCTTCATTTGAAGTATCTTCTATGAAGGACCTTCCAACACCTCAAGCTCAGTGTGCTCAAATAGAATTAAGTAGCTTTGTCTACCTCCTCACTCCTTTCCCAAACTTCATTAAAATAATGATTATTAATGTCTTGAAACTTGTCCTTCCTCTTCTTCAACTTTCACTCTTCATTCACTACCGTTCCCTATCAAGTGCCAGTCTCTCCTATTACTAATTTCTTTAATTCTTTCCCTCCATTACCATAACCTCTTCCCTATTCTGGCTTCTGTCTTCTCTGACTTAGACTATTGTCTTTGTTCTCCAGTATACCACCTCCAGTTTTTGCCTTCCCTAAACTGCTTTGCATATTCCTGCTAAATTAATGTCCTTAAAGCAACACTTTTCATGAATTTCCCTTGACTAAACATCTTCATGAGTTTCCTGCTTTCATCGACATAAAATATGACTAGGGAAGGTAATAATTGTGTCTCACAATTGGTTCCGGAACTGAGTGGTCAGAGAAGTTTTTAACAAGGTTTTGATAGACAGCAACTCTATGTTGATTATGATTGCATTTTGATTTCTTGTTTCAGGTTGAAATGGGCATGAAGAACCATGAAATTGTTCCCTGCAGTTTGGTTGCTTCTATAGCCAGCCTTAAACATGGTGGTTGTAATAAAGTCTTAAGAGAACTAGTAAAACATAAACTCATAGCTTGGGAGCGAACCAAAAGTAAGTATTTGAGGCACCATTTGTGATTTCCCATGTAATTGGCTTCCCCCAGAGCAGGTATTCCAAAAGGCAGATAGAAGTTGTCAGGCCAAGAAGGCACTAGACCTAGCTAGAACTGACACAGCACACTTTTGCCATGTTCTGCTGCTCAGAGCAATCACCAGGCCCACTCAGATCAAAAAAGTTAGAGATATACCTTCCACTTCCTGATAAGGGATTAGGAAGTTCCAGGTGCGGAAGAGCAAGCAGGAGCTACTGTCTTGGGAAAGTACAGTCTGCCAAAGGACTCTAGAGCATTACCTCTCACACCATCATGGTGAGGGATGAGTTCTCTTTTCTACCTTTATAAAGGGTCCATACCTTTATAAAATAATATAAATACTAGAAAGATCAAAATACAGGCGCATATTCCTTCTTGTTAGGCTTAAAGACAAAATAATTTTGTAATATTGATACAAAAATATTTTAACTTAAACATTTGATTTCAGTTTGTATAGGGCTTCCCTGGTGGCTCAGCTGGTACAGAATCTGCCTGCAATGTGGGAGACCTGGGTTTGATCCCTAGGTTGGGAAGATACCCTGGAAAAGGGAAAGGCTACCCACTCCATTATTCTGGCCTGGAGAATTCCATGGACTCTATAGTCCACGGAGTCGCAAAAAGTTAGACGCAACTGAGACAAACTGATAGAAAAATTTTTTAACTTAACCACTTAATTTCAGTTTGTATAACTTGTTGCAGACTAGAAACAAGCATTGATAGACTGGTGTCAGTCTGTAGATTACCATTTGAGTAACACTGCTCTAGAGAAGAAATAAAAATTACAAGAAACGCCAAAACTCATAAGACTAGGTAGCCAGTCTTTTTCCAGCTAAGACTTCCCAGGTTTAAATTCTTCTCTTGACGTGATGTGACTTGATGGTACAATATAACTAAAATATGATCTTTCTCATTTGATTTTGTCTAGCTGTCCAGGGCTATCGGTTGACAAACGCAGGCTACGATTACCTAGCTTTGAAAACATTGTCTTCTAGACAGGTGGTTGAGTCTGTTGGAAACCAGATGGGTGTTGGCAAAGAATCTGGTAAGTGCTGATAGTACTATTAAGTACATTATTTGCTTTAGTTTATATTTCCCTTTGAAAAGGATTCATCTTTTTAATTTTCTATTTTTCTAACTAAAAGTAAATTGAAAAGTTGTTTGGAAGCAATATGGATTTTGAAATTACCCTTAGTTCGGTAAATTGTGTTTTCCTAAGTCTTTCACTGAAAGTTCAGTTACACCAAGAATTAGTTTTCCTATACTAACTGAAATCTTTGGCAAAAACTTTATTTGTTCTTACTTTAATATCTGAAAAACTGGACATTTGTAATAATTTTTAAAAATACTACAAGGAAGTTCTAAAAACCACATTTTTTCATAACAGCAATATGATGAACAAGGCAAAGTTAAGTATGTGTAGAACACAGAAAAAAATTCTGAAATAGCATTAAATACTTATGTACTGATTTTTTTAACGTGTGATAAAGATAAAGAACGGGATGATTTTCGTTATGACATGCTCTCTTATACACTGCTTTTTGTCCTACATAGTTTATCCTGTATAGTTACATAATTTAAACTGAGAGAGCAAAAAAATTAGAAGCAAAAGAACTATTAGAAAAGCTATTTCAAAGGAACTTGTTTTGGTTACTTCATATGATTTGGATGTCTAGCATATTATTATCCAAACTATTTATATTTAATAAGGCTTCCCAGGTAGTGTGAAGTTCCCTGGTGGCTCAGCAGTAAAGAAATCTGCCTGCCAATGCAAGAGATTCAGGTTCAATTCCTGGGCCAGGAAGATCCCCTCTAATAGGAAATGGCAACCCACTCCAATATTCTTGCCTGGAAAATTCCTTGGAAAGAGGAGCCTGGTGGGCTGTAGTCCATGGGGTTACAAAGAGTCAGAGGTGACTGATCACACACACAGTCAAGTTAATATTAGATTCCTAAATATGAGAAGATATATATAAAATGCTGTAATGAAACACTTTTTTTGAGATACACTTCCTCTTAATGTTTTTTATGTCCAATTTTTTCAATCAAAAAAAATGGCTTTTTTTTTTTTCCAAGAACTTCATTACTTGCAAAATGATGAAGTACAGATGAGAGTACAATGAAAAGTGAATCTTAACTCCTAACCCAGGTCTCCATCTCCTGTTATTACCTCCCAAAGCTATTACTGTTTATTTAATATCCTATATGTCCTAGAAATATTCTGTGTGAATACAAGTATATAATGTTCTAAGGATGTATGTATCTTTTATAATCATAGGTGAAAGCAAGCAGTCCTTAACAATTCTGCACCTTGATTTTTTTTCGTTTTGGTGCATCCATGATATTTCATATCAGCATAGATGTCTTCCTCATAGTTGTCAATATTGCATTCTTAGCAATTATTAGAGCTAAAGTTAGGTACATTAAGAATTTTGGTATTACCAAATTTCCTCCGGTTTGTTTCAATTTATAATCTCACCAACATGAGAGAGAGGCTGTTTGTCTCATGAGTAATTAAGACATGTTCTAAATGTCAATAATAAAATAGAAAATTTATGGGAAAATCTGCTCCATTCTGATTACTTCAGATTATATTCTGACAATATTTATTCATTGAAACAGTTTAAGAATTGAACTTCATATTGCTAAAAAGGAAGGGTTTTTTTGTTTTGTTTTTTAATTTTTTTTTTTTTGGCCTCGCCTCACAGCATGTAGGACTAGCTCCTAGCTAGTAGAGTCTTAACCACTGGACCACTGGGGACGTCCCATGTTGTAAAGGAAGATGTTATTAATCCCTTCTCATACATGTAGGACACTAAAGAACAATTAGATGTATTCCCACTAAATTGAGCATTAAACACCTTTGGAAGCAATAACTTTTGACACCTTTGCACCCCTGTTTTCTTTGTAGTAGATATTAATACATGTCATAACTTTGAGTTGTACTAAAATAAAGAGTTTGCCAAATAAGTATTTCGAGTTATTGAGAAAGATAAAATTTGGTACAACTAAAATCAAAGTTAGAAAATTAGAATTGATTAAACTTAACTGGAATAAAAATATAATAACGATCCTTTAAATTTTTTTATTTTAGATATTTACATTGTTGCAAATGAAGAAGGGCAGCAGTTTGCATTAAAGCTTCACAGACTGGGAAGAACCTCCTTTCGAAATCTGAAAAACAAGCGTGATTACCATAAACACAGGCATAACATGTCTTGGCTTTATTTATCTCGTCTCTCTGCCATGAAAGAATTTGCTTATATGAAGGTACTTTTAATTAACTTTAAACTATTAACCAAACAATATGTATAGTTAAGAGGTTGTAGTGACATGCATTAGTCCGTTGCCACCATATCTCCCTGCTGCCTGTTACAGTCCTTACAGACAGTCACTTTTAACTCTTTTGACTATTTCTGTTATTTGTTTTTCTGGTGTTTTCCTTCTGTGCGAAGGTGTTTTTAGCTGTTACAAATGCATAAAGGCAACTTTTATGCAGCAATGTTAACAAGGTAGAGTAGGCTAAAATAATTAATGATGTAAATGTGTGTGTGTGAATATGTATCTGTTCAGTGTATATATGTATGTCTGTCTCTGATTAAAAATACCAGAGTTACCTTCTTTAGAAACCTTAGTGTCTCAGATAGTTGACTATTATTTTTTTCCCCACGGTAGGAGAAATGTTAATTTATGAATTTGTATTATATTAGAAATGGTAAAAATCTTAGTTTTTAACCTTTTACCTTTCAAAATAAGTTCATATAGATTTATTAAATATCTTTAAAAATAACCAAGTTAATTGCCTTCACTAGTAAATTAAAAAGTAACTGCATTTTTATTATTCTCTCCAGTAGGATTTATTTGTTATAACTTTTTAAAATTTTGAATTATTAAGAGTTATATGACCTGTTGTTTCTTGGGAGTTTCATGTATGTCGGGGTCCAGCCTCAGTGAATCCAGGGTAGTTCGAAGTGGGGACGGCGTGGCAAGGAAAAACTTATTTATTTAATTAGAAAAAGAGAGATTAGGAAGAAATAGTGTAGTAGGAAAATTTAGTGGAAAAAAGAGGCTAAATAACTTGGTTTATGAGGAAAGCCAATAAAACCTCAGGACAAGAAGTTTGCACCATCTACGTTAGGCCGCCGGTGTCCCTTTGAATAGCAGAGTGCGCCCCACCTTGGGCTCCCTCTCTCATGGATCTTAGAAGCGTGGGCAAGTAAGTAGACATGGCGAGCCTCCTTGCTCCAGATGAGAATTCAGCCAGAAAAGGAGAGAAAGAGAATAGACCACACGGGGGAAACCAGTCCAGTGACTGGCCCATCCTCTATTGTCCAGAATAGCCTTTTATACCTTTTTTTTGTACATAGAGATCAATAGATAATATAAAATTATGCAGCGTCAGCAGCCCTGACTCTTACCGAGACCAGGCTTTCTCTCTGCATACCTAGTTGTATGCATAAGTCTTAGGTGATTTACATCATCTTCTAGCCAGAAGGCCAATTAACATTTTACGGCCCTTTTCTGATAAGGGTTTGTCAACCAGAAGACTTATTTGTGTTGTTCTTCCCAAAGTCTGGTGCCACTCTCAGAAAGCGCTAAATAAAGTTACATTCTTACATAGCAAGGATACAACAATTTATAACAAGTAAAAGGAGTACCATGATTTATAAAGAGAAGAGTAATTAACTCAAAAGTCTAGTGTTGCTAACATCAAAGCTACTATATTCCCATTTCTGCATCCCAGTTCCATTGATTGATAGCCTCCCAGGTGCCTAAAAGATAAAGAATATGGAGGCCTGGCAGCAGTCATTGAGTCAACAGTGAAAACCCGTCACCAATATAATTTTTAGCTCTTTAGAAAAGGCTCTGTATCTTTAAGATACTTTAAGCTTTGTGCCTCTCTCGGTTGAGGGGCTGTAAGCAGTTCACAAGCTGCAAAAGTCTGGGGGAACCTGGCAGGCAAGTTAGAAGCCATCGAAGGGGTTTCAGCTGAAAAATTCCTTTCATATGCAGGAGACTGAAGCCCTGAGCTAACTTTTTTCCAGAGAATGTCAGAAGAGTGGAAAGCACAGGACAATAAAATCAGGCAGACTCTGGTTTTGGGGGGGTAGATGTTCAGGAAAACCCAGGGGGAACCCCTGAAGCTAGATCACGCCTTTGTGTTTTGTCGGGCTTCCTTCCTCATGACCTTTGTCATAGGTGGGATTCCTCACACAGGTTCCTGGCACATGTACTTAAATTTTTAGTAATCATGAGGAAAGAATCCTCAAGGCAGTATAAATAAGTGCTACTAATATCATATATACCATGTTTTTTGTCTTATACCAATGGTTTGTGTCCTGTGACTACAAACCATTACTCATCAGTAATGTGAGTAAGCAGTTTGATAGGAATTGTTACACATTTCCCCCAAACTATATTAAATGTTCTCTTGGTGTGTTTATAGGAAGACACAGGAATAGAGTCTGGTTGTACATAAATATGTTTCATAAGTTCATTCTGTCTTTTCCTAAGTAAAAATAAGATTGAGCTTTAACTTAAGGGTTATGGCACAGGGCTAAACCACTATGACATTAGTTAAAGTTGTTATATACTCGTGAGCCACCAAGGCTCAGATCCAAAACCATTTGGATTTAAAAATAAAAAATATACAACCAAGCAAACGGTCATTGGAGAGTGGGAAGTAGTTCAGTTCTGTGTAAGGAAGGTAGGAAAGAGTAGACAGCCTCATAAAAGTAACCTTGTTAAGCATATACTGAGTGTCAGCTATGTGCCAACTCTGTTGAGTATTTTGCAGAGTAGGAGTGGGAGGGTAGAAGTGAACAGTGAATACCAAAGGAATAACAGTCTATCTTAAAATTAGGAAGGGAACATGAACACACACCTGGAGCCTATTACAGAGTGAAGTAAGTCAGAAAGAGAAATACAAATGTCATATACTAATGCATATATATGGACTCTAGAAAGATGGTGCTGATGAATTTATTTGCAGGGCAGCAATGGAGAAACAGACAGAGAGAACGGACTAGGGAAAGGGGAGGAAGGAGAGGGTGAGATGCATGGAGAGAGTAACTTGGAAACTTATATTACCATATGTAAAGTAGATAGCCAGGTGGGAATTTGCTGTATGTCTCAAGGAACTCAAACAGGGGCTCTGTAACAATCCAGAAGGGTGGGATGGCGGGGGAGATGGGGTGGGGGACAGTGGTGAACCTATGGCTGATTCTTGATGTTTGACAGAAAACAAAATTCTGTAAAGCAATTACCCTTCAATTAAAAAATCAAGTAAAAAACAGTTTAAATGTCAAATCATATTGCGTTTAGAGAAACTTCTGTAGAGTAGAATAGGTAGAGTAGAAGGAGGTTTCTTGAATGGGAGTTGCATATGATTTGCAAAAGACAAGACAGTATGCTTTTCTAAAGAAGCCAGAATGACCCAGACATGAATGTGGGTGTGAGCCTTGTGCGTACGGTGACAGTCACTGAGGTGGCCGTTAGGATCGCACTCTAGAGTGTTTATTGGACAGAGCATTGAAGAGAACTAGGACTGGATAGGTGGATTAAAGAGTTTTGAAACTAGGGAAAATTATTCAGATGAAATCAACATTTACAGCATTCTAGGTTTTTTTAAAATGGCGCATTGACACAAGCATCTTAGTTGGTACTGGTACACTGAAGAAAGGTTTGGTGTGCAGAGCTAGAACCATTGTTGATGTGGTTGGGGTACCAATGACAAAGCCCTGTTAGAAATGGCAGCATTCCAAACGGCAGAATGCAGAAAACCAAGATATTTTGAAGGAAGTAATAACACAACTTTGAAAGCAGTAGGATAGGAAAAGTTAAGCATAGCAAAAAAAATGAATTTATGGATGGTGGGTAGTTAACATTTGACTCAGACTACCGGTGTTTTGCCAACAAAGGTCCGTCTAGTCAAGGCTATGGTTTTTCCTATGGTCATGTATGGATGTGAGAGTTGGACTGTGAAGAAAGCTAAGTGCCAAAGACTTGATGCTTTTGAACTGTGGTGTTGGAGAAGACTCTTGAGAGTCCCTTGGACTGCAAGGAGATCCAGCCAGTCCATTCTGAAGGAGATCAGCCCTGGGATTTCTTTGGAGGGAATGATGCTAAAGCTGCAACTCCAGCACTTTGGCCACCTCATGCGAAGAGTTGACTCATTGGAAAAGACTCTGATGCTGGGAGGGATGAGGGGCAGGAGGAGAAGGGGACGACAGAGGATGGGATGGCTGGATGGCATCACTGACTTGATGGACGTAAGTCTGAGTGAACTCCGAGAGTTGGTGATGGACAGGGAGGCCTGGCGTGCTGTGATTCATGGGGTCGCAGAGTTGGACACGACTGAGCGACTGAACGACTGAACAGTGTTTGTGGCTACAGTGACTCTTTGTCACACAATAGATTGATATTGTGGTCTGAAGAAAAAAGTCAGTGCTCTATAAATTAAAGTGTCCGGTATACTGAAATATTTCATTTCCTGATATACCAGAAGACAATATTTCCTGAATCACAGTTTATTTCCATTTGAATTTTTTAAGCACACTCCAGTAAATGACAGAAACTTACAAAATAGAAGTGGATATACATGTCCTAAGAGACTAAACTTCTTGAGGGCAGAGACATTTTCACACTCATTTTTGTAACCCTAGCACAATATATATTTGGTAAATGTTCAGTAAATGAATGTTTGGTAAAAAAGTGAATTACAAAACTGATTTCCAATTTTATTTTTATGTACAGCTCATCATCCTGTGCTGTGAATAAGCCATACGTAACTGTAATTTTGTGAAGGTTATGATTCTTTTTTCCTGGTTTTGGACAGGTACATTTAACTTTATTGTTTCCTAAAAATTAACGACCTCTTCATTACTTTTTACCTATTTTGCTATATTTTAGGCATTATATGAAAGGAAATTTCCAGTTCCAAAGCCAATTGATTATAATCGCCATGCAGTGGTCATGGAACTCATAAATGGCTATCCTTTGTAAGTATTTATTATTCTTAAAACCGTGAATTCTAATAAATAGTTGTAAGAAATGAGTTTTTTTCATTGAATGGAGTATGACTTTGGGGAGGTTAGAAATTAACATAAAGGCAAATTGAAAATTCAGTTTCATTCTGACAGTGTGGATTTTTATTAACAATCTAGTGTGTGCCAAGCACTGTTCAAGGCACCGCAATAAACAAAGTCCCTGTCCTCACAGAGCTTACATTCTGATGGAAGGAAACTTGCAATAAATAGCTGAACAAGGAATTATATGATACATCAGATAGTAGTGAATGCTGTGGATAAAAATAAAGTAGGGTAAGTGGGACAAGAAATACTGAGATAGATGTGGAAGGCTGGGATGATCAGAACAGTTCTCATTGGTAAAGGGACTTTTCAGCAGAATCCTGAGAAGCGAGAGAAGAAATGATGCAGATATCTAAGAACATTCTAGGCAGAGAAAAGAGCAAAAGTCCTGAAATGGGAGCACACCTTCATGTTCAGGGAACAGTGAGGAGCTGCTGGAGCTGGAGCTGAGTGAGTCGGAGAAAATTGTGAGTGATGAGATCAGAGAGGCAGCCAGCTATTTTGGTAGAGAGGATATATTTAAATATGAAAGAAAGTGGAAGTGTTAGTTGCTCAGTCGTGTCGGACTCTTTGCAGCCATATGGACTGTAGCCTGCCAGGCTCCTCTGTCCATGGAATTCTCCAGGCAAGAATTCTGCAGCGGGTTGCCATATCCCTTCCCCAGGGGATCTGCCTGACACAGGGATCAAACCCGGGTCTCCCGCATTGCAGGTGGATTCTTTACCATCTTCCAGGGCTACCAGGGAAGCCCAACACTGAGTAACTTTAAGGTTGATGTGATACACTTCTGTTTCCTCACATGACTGCCATTGAGACAATATTACAGGGACTCTTTTGTTTGAGACAGAAAACAATTGGAGGATTATTTTGGTGGCAGTGACAGTGCTGACCACTGACCTCCAGGGAACTCCCTGCCATCAGAGGATTTTTGAACTGAGAAGAGACATGATCTGACTAATGCTGTAATGGGATCACTCTGGCTGCTGTATTGAAAATATACTAAAGGAAGACTGGGACAGGATTAGGAAGAAAAGTTAGGAGATTATTATAATCCTCGAAAGAGATGATGGTAGTCTAGATCAGAGTGGAGATGTGAAGGTGAGGGAACGTTGTCAGATTCTGGATGAGTTTTAGAGTCAGGGCCTACATGATTTGTTTGAGATTGGATATTGATAAGAAGGAAGTAGCAAGTAAAGATCTGGGGCCTGAATAATGAATTACTTAGAGGGATAAAGTTGCCACTTTTAGAAATGGGGAAGGCTGCAGGAAGACAGTTGGGAGTTAGAGAGTGGGGCAGAATCAGAGGTTCACTTGGGGACATGGTAAGTTAGAGATGCCTAGAAGCTCAGGGGAAGTCTAGATTGAAGTCTGTGAATGAGATCGAGAATGGTGAAGACAATAGGTTTTAGGAGTAGACTTTGAGGAGCTCCAAAATGTATAAGTCAGGGAAAAGATGAAAAACCAGCTAAAAAGACTAAGAAGGAATGATCATTGCAGAAAGAGGACCACCTTAAGAGATAGTAGGCCAAGGGTCAAGTGAAAGGATCTGCTTCAAGGACTGGGAAGGGATTAGCTAATAGACCAGATTATGATAATCAAGAATTGACCATTGGATATGGCAAGTCATTTGGAAGTTATTAGTTTTAGTTTTGACAAGAGCGATTTTCTTGGAGCAGGATGAATGAAAGCCTGTTTGAAATGGGTTCATTAGAATGGGAAGGAAAAAAATTGGAGAAAGCACAACTAGAGGAGTTTGGTTATAAAGAATGCAGAACAAAGAATGTGTATAGTAGTGGAAAGAAAATGAAGATTTGAGTGGGTTGTAGCTTTTTTTTTTTAAATAAGAGGTATATCATGTCTATATGCAGATATGAATGAAGAGAGGCTAGAGAGGCTTGAAGTGGAAATTATATGTAAATACACCCATGCTTGTTTTAATTAAAATTATGAATGAGGACAAATTAACCATTTCCATACTTTCAGATGTCAAATACACCATGTTGAAGATCCTGCATCAGTATATGATGAAGCTATGGAACTAATTGTTAAACTTGCAAATCATGGACTGATTCATGGAGATTTCAATGAATTCAATCTCATTTTGGATAAAGATGACCACATTACCATGATCGATTTTCCACAGATGGTTTCAACTTCTCATCCCAATGCTGAATGGTATACTCTGGACATGGCTGTGTTTATGTGTGCTGCAGTCATTTTTAAATTTATTCTTAAGTTTTCAGCCTTGTCATACTGCCATTTGGGTTAATAACTGTTTTGAAGTGGCTGATAAGGATATCAGAGTGCTAGGATCTTTCCACCTAAGAACTTTTCTTACTCCTCAGTATTTTAAAGGTGAAAAAAAAATGCACATTGATCCAGTTTTTAAAATTTATTTATTCATTAAAATAATATTGTTTATTAGAAGTCTGAGGAAACTGTTTACTTTTATAAATCATCAAAAGAATTTGAATTACTCTTGTAAGTTGACAAACTTGCAAAAGTCAAGCTTTCTTAGTGATGGAACTATCTATCCAAACAAACTTTGGGGTAGAACCCCAATTTTTAAAAAAGCCTGCTCAGAAGTAGGGACACAGAAGCGGGGGACCCTGGACACCATCCTTTCTGCCTTTTTCTGCTTTTCTCTGTTGCATAGTTGCCTCCAAGAGGATTTCACCCAGCATAATTTAATAATTTTTTATGGCCTTAATGAAAGTTGTGGTTTTATACTGAACCTCATTTACCAGTCAGATAATGATACCACCTCCTATCATTTTTAGCTTTTATTTTGTTAAGAGAAAGGAATTCACGTAAAACCTCATCCTGACACAGGGCAGAATCAATTTATATACTGTGGTAATCTTATTGCTCATGTTACTTGACCATCTAAACAAGCCCAATTGTGAAATATGACACAACATTTTCCTTTATGTGTTTGTATTCCATGATGCAATTGAGCATAATCAAATTAAGGTTGAGTACTTTTCTCTCCTGTTCTTTCAATTCCATGTCATCCTGTCTCTCAGTTTTCCCTTTCTGGACACCTTCTAGAGAATTTAATCTGTTCCTGCTACTTTATGGTTACCTAAAAAGCACCCTGATACTCAGAGGTCCTTCTACTCCCAGATTAGCTTGTCTTCAGATTACTATTTATAAGCCATAGCATTATTAATCTCTTATAGATGTTTACTGCATATTAGCTAATGGGTAATAAAGATAATATAACTATAACATTCATTAGTCCCCAAACTTTTTCTTCTGAGTCAGTAGTCTGTTTTTGTCTTCAACTTTCCCAGTTGACTAGAGGTTCTAGTGAACATAGCTGATGGGAACTATAACTAGACAGACTGAAAAGTAGAAATTGGCCCCCAAACTGCAGGCCCATATCTTCTTTTCCTTGTTTCATATGTGTATCTGTCACAGCATGGGGAAACCTTGAGTTTATTCTAACTATAGGAACTGTATGCCCTTGACAGCTTATAGTCCTTGTTAGTTCCTCTGCTTTTAGTTTTAGTTTTTCAGATACTGGAAACTGATTTGTTTTTCTTTTGAGTAACATCCTTTTGTCTTGCATGTAAGGATAAGAGTGTCATAACAAATAGCAGGGATGTGGTCATTGGCTAATAAGGAAAAAGATGAGCAACAAAGTCTGTATATAAAAATGATTCTTGCTTTTGCAGGTATTTTGACAGAGATGTGAAGTGCATTAAAGATTTCTTCATGAAACGTTTCAGCTATGAAAGTGAGCTTTTCCCAACCTTTAGTGATATAAGGTTTGTACACTGTATTGCATAAGATGATAGAATTCTGTTAAAATACCTGATTTATTTACTTAGAAGTTAATGCTTTCATCTAAAAATTTTTCGAATAGTGACCTTTGGTACATTATAATCATTGTTCAGTATCACTGCTGGTAATATACAAAGGAAAGTTAAAACCTATGCCTCCCTGTGGTCCATTAACCTTACTGAATTTGGAGGAGGAACATACTTAGTTTCTTATAAATTCAAGAACTCTTATTCAATAGCAGATGCTCTGTGAAGAACGTATTTTTAAGGAATAAAGTCAAGTGTTTATCAGAATTTGTGTTTTTCATGGAACATAATTCTCACAGCCAAATTTTCTCATTTTATATGCTCAATTAAGATGCTGTTTTCTGATTTGGGATGATTGACCTAACTTAAAATTGTTAGCCCCTTCTGAAAGTTAATGCACTGAAATTTCTATAACTTTTCTAATATCTCTTGCTCTTCGCAGTCCTTTTATTCTTAAATGACAACTAACATATGTCTTTTATATTTGTGTACTTAAAGTGATTTAAGTATTACCTTTTAGGCAGAGAAAAACCTTTAAAATCTGTAAACTGTTAAACTCATTTGAGAGTCATGATTTATCAGAATACTAAATACACTTGCCCACATCAGGTGGATTTTTTTCTCTCTCCTAAATGCATAACGTTCTTTTTTTCTAGGAGGGAGGATTCTCTTGACGTAGAGGTTTCTGCCAGCGGCTACACGAAGGCGATGCAGGCAGATGACGAACTGCTTCACCCAGCAGGTCCAGATGATAAAAATATTGAAACAGAGGAGAGATCTGAGTCCCCATTTTCTGATGAGGAGATGTCAGAAAGAGCCAAGGATTGTAGATCAGAAAATGAAAGTGGACGAAACTGTGTAGGTGAATCAGTTGACTGCTGTTGCGGGTCATTTGAAAACCTTGAGCAAATAAAGGAAGAGAGTTTGTCAGAGGACAATGCTGATGCACACAGATTCGAAATGACTGAATTCAGTCAAGCTTTAGAAGAAATAGGAGGGCAGGTTGTTGAAAGCGGTTCTGTAACTGAATTTCCCGGGGAGAACAGCAGACGTGAACGTGACACCAGGCAAGGTGGTGAGCCGGGTCAAGGTGGAATCCTCGTGGGCCCTGCGGGGGATGAAGCCGAGTGCCCTCATCTGATTGCCTTGTCCTCGTTGAACAAAGAATTCAGGCCTTTCAGGTATAGGTTTTTGTTGATCGTTTTTTCACTTTAATCTGGAGACCTATACTTTGATTCTGGTAAATGAGTGCTTTTTTCAAATGGCATGACAGCTGTATTCTGCATCGGTATGTGCAGATAGCTCAGTCAGTAGAGCACCCTTTTAATCTGAGGGTGCAGGGTTCAAGTCCCTGTTGGGGCGCAACATTCCTTTGGGGCTTCCCTGGTAGCTCAGCTGGTAGAGAATCCGCCTGCAATGCAGGAGACCCCAGTTCGATTCCTGGGTCAGGAAGGTCCGCTGGAGATGGGATAGGGTACCCACTCCAGTGTTCTTGGCCTTCCCTGGTGGCTCAGCTGGTAAAGAATCTGCCTGCAATTTGGGACACCTGGGTTTGATCCCTGAGTTGGGAAGATCCCCCGGAGAAGGGAAAGGCTACCCACTCCAGTATTCTGGCCTGGAGAATCGCAGAGAGTCAAACACAGCTGAACAACTTTCACTTTCATGCACAGAGTGAAAGCAAATATCACTTTTATTGTTAAAATTCAAATAACTCTATCTACCATTGACTTGATGCTACCACATGAATTCAGTTTTAAGCAGTACTGCCTTAAAATTCAAACAATTACTTTCAAATAAATTGATGAGGTTTTAGATGTATGAATTGTTTGTATTTTTTAATAATTATTCATCTAACGTATGTTTGATTATAGTCTAATAAAAATGTAGTAAGTGTGCTCTTAATATACATACTTAAAATGAATTTTCTCTGGTACTTTGAAACTTCTGTATTTATTTGTTAATGTACAATTAAAATTACCATTACATTATTTTTCTTGTAAGATTTTTTTTTGGACACATTTCACATATTCGTGAATCAGCCTCAGCTTAGATAGCAAAAGACCTAAAATTTAACTTTTAGATTTGGGGTAGTTTAATGAAATGGCTTTATTTCAGAATATTGATAGTAATACTCTATAAATTAATCAAGCATAATTAACTCTTAAGAATTAACTAGGTAAATTTTTATTTTATTTTTAGAGATGAAGAAAATATGGAAGATACAAATCGACATAGAACAAGAACCCTGAGTATTACTTCTGTGGGCAGTATTTTAAGCTGTTCAACGATTCCTCCGGTAACTATTCATTCAACATTTCCAGGATGTTTACTGGGTCACTTTTGTGGGCTTCCCAGGTGGTGCTAATGGTAAAGAACCTGCCTATCGATGCAGGAGACATAAATGGCAACCCACTCTGGTATTCTTGCCTGGAGAATCCCCAAGGACAGAGGAGGCTGGCGGGCTGCAGTCCGTAGGGTCGCAAAGAGTTGGACGTGACTGAAGCAACTGAGCATGCGCAGAACCACACGGCCTGCAGTTGGTTGGCTCTGCAGCTGCAGAGGCGCCTCTCATGCAGGCGGCTGACTCTTCAAGTTATACTCAGATTTTTGACTGTAAAGCGGGTCCATGCCCCTAACACAGCCTCACTGTTCAAGGGTCAGCTGTATTTTATTTCCCATTTCATCATTCTTTTTTAAATATGCTAATGTGGATTTTTTTCCCCCTTGTTTTTAACATAAAAGTTAAATTTGTAGGAGTTGTAAATTGTTCTAAATTAGGACATTTGTGCATAGTAATTCATTCTCTCCTTATTTTCTTTAGCTGCTTGATAGGATTATCTTATGGTCTCGCTGAAGTAAAGAACCAAGGGGAAGTTCAAGCAGAATATTTAGAAAACGAATTGATTTTTTCTTTTCTTAGAGCTATCCTGGAGGCCTCTGTCTGAACTGTGGTTTAAACGTGGTACACACTCTACAATATTCCCACTCTCCAATCTGTTGAGTGCTTTCTTTCCTAGTTTTATCTCTTTTTTCGTACCAAGCTTACGTTTTTATGGGACAGTATGGACTTGAATAGTTATTTGGGTGGGCAGGGAGAGGATTTTTTATTACTAGATATGTCTTTTTATACTGTTTTCACACCTGATTGAGAATTTAAGTATTAGAGTTGCGATTTGGAAATAACTGACTTCAGAAGTCTGAAGGTGTTGCTCTGTTGTCTTGGTGATGTTAGGAAGCCAGGCTTATGATGATGATCTGATTCAGGTTTCTGGTCTCTTGGGGTGAGGAACTGTGACAGTTGCCTAGTTTCCTGAGATAGAGAAAAGACACTCCCATGTTAAACTTTCAGCCAGTCCTAATGCTTTCAATCATGAAACTTCTGCAGTACCAACCAGGTGGTTCTGAAACTGACTTTCCTGAGACTGCATCTCATAGGGTATCAGCCTCTGTAGGAACTTGCATTCTGATTCTTCTCTTTCTCTTCTTTTACTTTTCTTCCCATTGAGAATCATCAGACTAAAATAAAGAGGGATAACTTGTTAAAGCCCATCTTCCTAACTATGTGAAATAATCTAAAGTCTGCATTTAACTCGACTCATCCAGATTTTTACACTAATACACATATGGTCCAAGAAACACTGCATTAGGAAAACTAATTTTCTGGTTCCTTTTTACTTCTCACATCCATTAATCTTTACTTTTTAATGACAGATTTTTAATAAATGCTTCTTTGTGCCTAACAGGGTGAGTGAGGCATAGTAAGAAGAGCCCCTTGCTTCAATCCTTTCACCGTTCAACTTCTTTTTTTAGGAGAGCTTGGATGACGTAAGATTATATATGATTAAATAACAGGCTGAATACTCCAGAAGGGGAAGAAAGGTTGCTGTGAACAAAATATTCATCTTGCATGTCATTTGGCCTTGGCAGCCTGTGTCTTAAGTGATAAAGAAATAATTTGAATTTATGATCATTCATCATGTGAAAACATACATTTCTCCCAGAAACTGTATGAGGACTTTTCCATGAGTAATTCCTGCCATCGAGTCGTTTCTATACCTAAAGTTATGAAAGCACTCTTGCGTGTATTTGACCAGTACTAAATGCTTTCAAACATAATTTTCTGCTACAGAACCGTGCCTACTTTTACTTAGAAAGCAAAGGAATAAGCAGATTTTTTTGTCTTGGGGTTTTTTTGGGTTTGTTGGTGGTGGTGGTGGTTTTGTTGTCCAGCTTGACCGGTTGGACCGGTTGTTTGGTTTTTCCCAGTTTTCCTAGTGACACCAGGTGGCACTATGATTTGTTACCCAAAAATTGTGACTGTTCATTACTATACTGCTATACCCTGCTTTTTGCTGTTATCTGTATTTCAGTTAAGAATTTAATTCCTCCTATTTTGTAGCAGTTCAGTGTTTTGTTTTATTGCTGGTTAATATAGTATACTGTCAGTGTTTGGAACTTTTTAAACTCAAGCTTTTAACAGAAAATTTTAAAATATTAGCAATGTAAATCTTTCTTTTATTGACCGTTTACTCCTTATCAAAGTGATCAGTTTTCAGTGATACTGATTCATAATATCTTTCCAGGAATTGGTGAAACAGAAGGTGAAACGTCAGTTGACAAAACAACAAAAATCAGCTGTGAGACGAAGATTACAGAAGGGAGAAGCAAATATATTCACCAAGCAACGGCGAGAAAACATGCAAAATATTAAGTCAAGTTTGGAAGCAGCTAGCTTTTGGGGAGAGTAATATATTTAAGACCTTGACTATATTGCACTATGATCCCTTTTTAAACCACCTTTAGTATTTTTTGGACCAAGGCAGATATATAAATAGGTAAATAAACTTTATTTCATCGATAAACTTGACTCATTCAATACACGTTTTCTAAAAAATAGAGAAGAGTAATTCTCTGCTAAAGCAACACAGTTTTCCGGGTTATTTTTGTTAGGAATATTTGAGTATTTTTTGAAATCTGAATATCACTGCGCTTGTTGTTTCTTTGTTCTCTACCAGTACATTGCTTGGTTTCATATCCCAGCTTTTCCATTTACCAGTGGGAACTTAAGCAGGTCTCATTTCTCTCTCCCTCTTTTTTTCTCTTCCTCTGCCTCAGTTTTCGTACTGTTAAAATTGGGTTTATAACTACTTTGTAGTATTGTTTTGAGGACTGTATGAGAATGCACAGAAAGCACTTGGAACAGTGCCCAGCACTTTAAAGTGTACCTGGACATTGGAATGATAGTTATAATGATTTTTATCTTTCAGAAAATTTGCTAATAACTTGGTTGTGTTTCATGTAGCCACTGGAAGAATTCACTGCCATCTATTTTTTTTAGTCTCTAGTATTATAAGCCAGCAATGTCTGTCTGTTTCCATTTCTTAAATTGGTAACATGATAATGGGACCAGAAACTTGAGACAGTCCCACCATGATTTTTTACTGTTTCCAGATTTTATGCAGCCTGAGCAGAAGTAGACTTAAGGGTGGGGAGGAGTAGAAAGGATGAGAAGTAAAAAATTCTGATATCCTTAGCTGGGTGAGTCGAGAACATATTTCACATCAAAGTTAACAAATGTAGTTGACCCTTGAACAACATGGGTTTGAGCTGCGAGGGTCCACTTGTACACAGATTTCTTTTTTTTTTTTTTTTTTTTTAAGTAAATACATACTACAGTCCTGTTTGGTCTGAGGTTGGCTGAATCTGCAGGTGTAGCAGGCCTGACTAAAGTTACAGGTGGATATTTCACTGCCTTGGGGGTCATTTCCCCCAGGAAAAAAGGATACATAAGGCATGGTTTCTCCCTCAAAGACTTTATTATGCAGTGAGATGTGAAAATGGGTTCTTAGATACACGTAACTAATGATAATCCAGTCCCTTCAGCATCAGCATGGCCAGGAAGAGAGGTGTCCCCTGCAGTGGAGATGGCCACTAGATGGCAGTGTCACCCCGCAGTCGCCAGCCAGGATGACCTTGAATTACTAGATACTTGATACCGCTGGCCAGGAGATGTAACAGCAGATTATTTCCCAAGCTTGATAAAGACAGCAGATTCCCTTTAACCTTTGCAAAACTAGTTCTGCTGCCCATTCCCAGTAAACCTCTCTGAAAAATTCACTTTAATATAGATGCAGGAAAATGTCAAATCCAAGTACCTTGATAATTATACTAATTTTGAAAGTATTTACATAGCTTTGAATTTTAGGTATGTCTTTAAATGCAGGTATTCATTTTTTTATAATCTATCTAAAGCATTTTCATAACAAAGTTGAAGACAATGTAACAGAACCACAGACTATTTTGGAATACATTTTCTTACATTAAAAAGTTTCAAAAACAAATTGGGAATGAAACTATATGTCTTCACCCTACTCAGCTTTATTCAGTATATCAGTCTACTTTTGAGTGCCTGTTACCTAACAGTCTACAATTTGAGGAACTTAGAAGGCAAATAAACATATTCTTATGTTTAATAGCCTAAGATTTCCTATTAGTCAAATAGACAAATTTAATTCTGGGTCCAATCACAATAATGATTCTTAAAAGATGTTTTTAAGTGACCCTCATTTAGAATTTAGAGACTTTGCCTTATCAGACAAGATGTGATGCAGTGAGATTTTAAAGCATCCATAGTGAACAATCTTCCCTGGTGGCTCAGACGGTAAAAGCATCTGTCTGCAAGGCGGGAGACCTGGGTTCAATCCCTGTGTTGGGAAGATCCCCTGGAGAAGGAAATGGCAGCCCACTCCAGTACCCTTACCTGGAAAATGTGCTGGACAGAGAAGCCTGGTAGGCTACAGTCCATGGGGTTGCAAAGAATCAGACATGACTGAGCGACTTCACTCACTCATTCAGTGAACAAATAAGAAAAATTTTAAGTCTACTACTACAAATGTAGTGAAAGTATTGTGATTCAAAACATTTGTTGAACCTGGGAATGTGAGCTATAAATCTTGGTTCTGCCACTTCCCTCCCATACCCTCTCTAACCTCACTTTTTTGATCTGTAAATGAAGACATGTAATGGTGCCCATGTCAGGGTTGTTCTGAAGACAAAATGAAGCAACACCTTATAGGAGCTTAGCACAGGACGTGATACATTACAAGCATCCCTTAGCATCCTCTGGGGATTGGTTCCACAACCACCTGTGGGTATCAAAATCCTCCGTTGTTCAAGTCCCTCATAAAAGTGCAAACGTGGACTCCCTCTCAGCAGTTTCTGCCTCTAAGGATATAGAGAGCTGAGTGGAGTATGTATTACTCGAATGACAAAGTTACCAAAAGGGAGAGTCCAAACGAATCTTTTTTCATGGTGTTTCAGCTGATTTTATCAAGGCGCACAGATGCTTTGCTTGCAGCCTTGTCTACTTGATGTTCCCTTGAAATAAGCTTTTCCTATAAATAACAAAGTTTGTAACTCGGGCTAAGTTTGTGGTGTTGATAGCCATTGGTCTGGTCTTTGGCACACAGATGGCTGGCTGAGCTTTCTCCAGAACCATAAAGATCTTTTAAAAGGTACTAACTGTAAGGTTAGTGTAGCTCAAGATAATCATTCTCTTAGTTAAGCGCTCAGTAAATTTTCTGACAAAACACATAGTTGCCTAATTTAAAAACTCCGCAGGTAAAGCTGCTGCCTCACAGGTTTAATCAGCTGCTTCCGCAGGATAGAGGGTCGAGTTCAGGGTCTCAGGGAGAGCATTCCCCTGCGCTGTAGGTTTGTTTCATGTTGCAGATTGAGTGCTCTGGGTGGGCTAAGGTTCACCACCTTTGTTCGTCATCCCTCCTCAGAACGACTCCCGAGAGAGCATGGGGCCATCTTAGTTAGACCTTGACGTGCTTTATGAAGTACTGAAACCATCTTTCTCAACTGTATAAGGCTGGGCATTGGTAAGGTTCAGAGTAGTCACGAGCTGCACAGTTGCATAATAACCAGGAGTGGGAAACAATACTCAAAAGACTAACATCGATGTATTTAACAATCTTGTTTTTGTCTTAATGTTGTAAATAATGATGACATTAAGTAACTGTATAACGTGGAATCAAGTCATTGTCTGTTTAATCTCATAAATAGGAGCATACCTCATAAATATATTGATTAGGATATTTGTCAAGTATTGTGTACTTCCTTTTAGAAAAAAGTACAACCGCTTAAATGAATAAAAAAAAAGAAAAAACCTGATTACTCTAACTGTGCTGTTGGTAGAAGAGGTGTCTACCTAAGAGTCCTACTTTAGGAAAAAGAAAACGTCCAGTTTTCCAAGTGTTTGATGTGGTATAAAGTGACATCTGGGGAAGGGGTACACAGGTTTTTTTAATGAAATTTTTGTTGACTGAAGGTCTCAAAGTAGACTATACTAAAGAGCCTGATACCATGTATCTAGTGCTGAGGAATTTCTAAGGACAAAAGAAGTCAAATGCCAGAGTGTTTTGGTGAGCTATCTTGGGCAAGGGGGATTAGGTTAAATGGGTAGACTGAAAGCTTGCTAAGGGGAGATCACACAGAAAATTCAGATGGCAGAAATTAAGGTAGAAAGCTTGTTGCACTGTACGTGGAGAAAGGTGGTGTGGTAAAGACGATTTTGAAAATTTTTTTAATTTATTGAAGTATAATTGATTTGCAATGTTGTGTTCATTGCTGTATGGCAAAATGACTCAGTTATATTTTTTTTTTCTTTTTCATATTGTTTCCCATTCTGGTTTATCACAGGATACTGAATATAGTGCTATACAGTAGTTACCTTGTTTAGCCATTGTATATTTATTTTAAAAAAATAAGTCTAACTTGATGTATTAGGAAAATGAATGATTTTAGATTTTTAAGCAGTGCAATTATTTGATTTTAAAGGAGAAGTGGGTGGAACTAAAGGAACTTTGTCAAAGTTAGACAGTGGATTAAAGGAAAACTAAAATCTAAAGTGTTAATCCTGTTGTCAGCCTAAGTATTCCAACTAAGACAATCTGAACTAGAATCCTATCCTACAGAGTTTTAGAGTCTTGATTGTCTTATTCCTATTTTAGAGATAAGAAAACTTTCAGTGTAAACTAACTTCCCCAAAGTCACATTGACTGGATAAGGTTGGAACTGAGAGAAAAGATAAAATTCCTGCTAACAGCTAGGCAAACAGTAGGAGAAGCAGGTGGTTTAGAGCTTTTCAATTCTCCAAGTGATTAAGCTCCACAGACTGTGATTTGTCTTCTGGTGCCATGGAGATACTAGAAAAGACAGTCCTACAGCCAGACCTGGCTTTGAATCCTGTCTTTCACAAAGTTCCTCCATTTTTAGAAAGTGGTTGGTTTTTTGTTGTTGTTGTTGTTTATTTTTCCATAACAAGCCTTTGCATCTTCTCACAGGCCCAAGAAAATCCATGTCAGTAGACTGAAGCCGTGAGTGGAATCTCTCTGATTGGAGGAGGTGGAAGGGAAGCAGGGTAATACCAAAGAAATAGTTCTTTTTCCTTGAGCTGAAGTCTGCTGCAGCACCTTGAGATATATTTCCCTCTAACTTGGTCATTCTCCAGTTTTCAATTTGTGGAAAAATAGCTCCCCTTTCTATCCCTCCTTCTTTAAACAAATTTGGAAAGAAAGAATGTTTCCTCTGTGTCAGCAGGACGCACGCTAAGTGCATTGCTCTGGCGGTGACCGCGTAGGAAGTGAAATGGAAATTACAGTTCACAGAGCAAAATGGATGGGCTTTTATCTTAGTGTAAGCATGTCCATAAGTGTGGCCTGAGTTGAACTGAGAGTATACTAATGATTCAGTCTTTACCGGAAGCTCCATCTGAAATATATGGAGCTGTGAAGTTACTGGCTTGCTTGAACCTCACGTTGCCATCAACTGATCTCAGGTTTGTCATTTGTTCATAGCCAAAAACATTTCCCTTGGTTTGTTTTAATCTAATAACTAATTCTTTTCATAGTCTAGATTTTCATTTTAAATTGCTCACTGTTGCAAAGTTTTAAGCATTTCATGCAATTCACACCCAGAAGTGTGGCATTACATTAAGAAAAAAAGAAGGTAGCTAATTAGCCCATGTAAACTGGTGTGTCTCACCCCCCAGCATACCCGTTACAGAAGACCACATCTCTTCATTTATATAGAGTGGCTCAGAGACTCAAATAGAATTCAGGTAACTCTTTTAAGATCCAGCTGATCATTTATAGCCATAGCTTATGTAGGTTTTTCCCCACCACCCAAATTTTTGTCCTGGACAGCAGGAAGCAGAGGCAACAGGGGTGGTGGTCCTGTGAGAAAGTGCAGGGAGAGGGAGAGGAACCAATAATCAGATTAAGTTTTCTGGAAGATAAAATATTGTCATAAAGGCCACTGGCAAAGTCCACTCTAACAAGCTAAAAGAAAAATTTTAACTCTTCTTTCAAAGTACATATTATCCTGGAAGTACAGGGAGTCAGTAGTCAGTTCAGTTTCCATAGAACACGTATCTCATGACCCAAGGTTTGGCATCATCATCTCCAGTCTTGTAAATCTGAACGTCCAGATTCTTCCACCTTTTAAAAAATTCTGAATTTATCCTGGAACTGTTAACCCGTGAACTAACAAAGTCTTCCCCCAATGATATCTTTGTCCTCCAAAGTACTTCTTAAAGAATCAATTGTACTTCTCTTTAGAGACCAAGTACCAGGATAGAGCTGAGTACTTGGTTACACAAAACAACCAGCATGGCGTCGGCTCATTCAGGATCCTCAAATATATTGAAACATAAGGTGCGGGTAAATGAGGGGTTTCCTTTCACTGTGCTTTTTGGTTAAGAGTTGACTCTGACTGCCCTGGCAAGGATAAAGGGCAGTTCACTAGAGTGGTTCTGTCCACTGGGGAGGGAAATTACTTCAGGAAAGCATTTTTCATAATTTTCTATAAAAATTAGAGAATATACATTCCTTCAATCTATAAATTGGATAATTAATTTTCTAGTTATTCATGTAGTTTAACAGATTAATACTTAATATCCTGAATGTAGAAAAATATCAATGAACAAATAACCTGAGATAAAGTTCTTTCATGTGGCCTGTGTTTTTAAGCTTCTTTTGTCTGGTAAACTGAAGCTGCCTCTCCCAACTGACCCCTCTCATAAATACCTTCCTTGATGCAAACATTTCATTGGTCTCTTCCCAGCTGAGAGTAAACAAATTAACACTGAGCAGCCATTTCATTCCTTTTACTTGTTCCTTCACAGCTACGAGTAAACAAAGTTGATGCTAACCAGCCATTCGTTCTTCCTACTGGCCCCTTCCTAGTTGAGGCTAAACAAAGCTGACACTGAACAGCCATTAGTCATTACCTCTGCAAAGTCAGTTTCTTCCTGGCCTTGCCCTTTTCCCCCTTCCCCCATACCCCCAGCAACACTACACAGGGCTCTGACCCTCTTTGGCCAGCCTGGCATTTCAGACCTTCCAGTTCCCCTACACATCTCCATTGGCATCTGGAAGGAGGTGCTGTCAATCTTTCCCCACTGTTTTTGTTTTGAATAGTCCTAAATTGGCTCAGGCTCACTTACTGCAAGGAGACCCAGCCAGTCCATCCTAAAGGAAATCAGTCCTGAATATTCCTTGGAAGGACTGATGCTGATGCTGAAAGTCAAATACTTTGGCCACCTGATGCAAAGAACTGACTCACTGGAAAAGACCCTGATGCTGGGAAAGATTGACAGCAAGAGGAGAAGGGAATGGCAGAGGGTGAGATGGTTGGGTGGCATCACCCAACACAATGGACATGAATTTGCGTAAACTTTGGGAGTTGGTGATGGACAGGGAGGCCTGGCGTGCTGCAGACCATGGGGTCACAAAGAGTCGGACACGACTGAGCAACTGAATTGAACTGACTCTTTGGAGTTGGCATACATTGTGCTAACATCGTTCAGGACCTGTATTCCCACCAATTGCACTACAGCCTCATCTACAGACCAGCTCTCCTGTTTCACTTACCCTGTCTTCCTCCTCCAGGGCCAGGCACTGTATGAAGTGACACCGCCAGCAGGAGAGTGGAGATACTTCCTGTTTTAACTGAAGATGATTCTTTGTTGCATTTATTCTGTTTATTTTAATTGATGGCTTGCCTCCTTATCAGTTTTACCTGTAATGAGCTAGTTAACAACAAGAGATTGCTCATCTGTATTATTAACCATCCTCTCTGGGAGCTTAGTACATGCTGTGGCACTCGGCCTTCCCCTTTTACCACTGGCTGATAAGTTTTGAACACTGAATATATCAGTTGGATGCCATTTCTCATACTTCTAAGTGGTATTCTTAACAGGATTTCTAAAAACATCATTTTGTAATTTAACTGTAGTCATCTGCCCCGTTTTACTAATTGTGCTTTTGGCGTATGACTAGAGATGGTGAGATCTAATGTGTGAACCATAGAATCTGTACTAACATGGGCTCACAGCACAGGGGCTTCTCAGGCTTTTTCATCTTCATCAGGTGCTTTCTACATCAGAGAGAGAGAATGGTGAGAAACCAAGTTGTTTTTCTAGACTTTCACAATAGTGCTTTAAGGAAGGTAAGAAGTCTTTAAAGGGAATATGCAAAGACTTCAGACTGGACCTAATGAAAAAGAAGAAACTATACTATCCAACTGGAATGTTGTATATCCACCTTTCTAGAATTCCCTTGTTTTATATTATTTCTTAAAATAGAACCCATTAGGGATCATGATTTTTTTTAATAGTCTTTGCAAAGCTGTTTTGGGGTTCTCTAAGCAGTGGAGAGTGAAAACGGTGGCTTAAAGCTCAACATTCAGAAAACTAAGATCATGGCATCTGGTCCCATCACTTCATGGGAAATAGTTGGGGAAACAGTGGAAACAGTGTCAGACTTTATTTTTCAGGGCTCCAAAATCACTGCAGATGGTGACTGCAGCCATGAAATTAAAAGACGCTTACTCCTTGGAAGGAAAGTTATGACCAACCCAGATAGCATATTCAAAAGCAGAGACATTACTTTGCCGACTAAGGTCCGCCTAGTCAAGTCTATGGTTTTCCCAGTAGTCATGTGTGGATGTGAGAGTTGGACTGTGAAGAAGGCTGAACGCCTAAGAATTGATGCTTTTGAAATGTGGTGTTGGAGAAGACTCTTGAGAGTCCCTTGGACTGCAAGGAGACCCAACCAGTCCATTCTGAAGGAGTTCAGCCCTGGGATTTCTTTGGAAGGAATGATGCTAAAGCTGAAACTCCAGTACTTTGGCCACCTGATGCAAAGAGTTGACTCATTGGAAAAGACTCTGATGCTGGGAGGGATTGGGGGCAGGAGGAGAAGGGGACAACAGAAAATGAGATGGCTGGATGGCGTCACTGACTCGATGGAAGTGAATCTGAGTGAACTCCGGGAGTTGGTGATGGACAGGGAGGCCTGGCGTGTTGCAATTCATGGGGTCGCAAAGAGTCGGACACGACTGAGTGACTGAACTGAACTGAACTGAACTGAACTGAAGCAGATGTTCGGGCTTCTCAGGTGGCTCAGTGGTAAAGAATCCATGGATCCCTGGGTCAGGAAGATCCTCTGAAGAGGGGAGTGGCCACCCACTCCGGTATTTTTGCTGGGAAATCCCATAAGCAGAGGAGCCTGGCAGCCTACACTCACTGGGTGGCAAAGCCTCAGACACACTTAGCAACTGAAAAACAGCAGCAAACAGATTCTCATAGTTTACCTTTTTAGAAAAATCTTTGGAGGTTGAGACAGGTTTTAATAAAGGCTTACCCTTCCTTCTAGTTAGCATTAATGGTACCTTTGATTTCACCCTATGAATATGTGTCCCTTTTTATTGATGAAGGGATACAAAGTTGACTATGGAAACAAAAGTGATCTTTATGAAAACAATCTAGCTTTTAGGAAATAAATCTATGACTTTCCAGAAGTTTAGAAAATGTATGTTAATATTTGTGCTCATTTGCAATGTAACCATAGAGTCACAGATGTTGGGTCTAAAAGAGAGCGTCTGGCACAAACCCCTAATTTTTTAGATGAGGATTCCAAGTCCCAAGCAGATGAGTGACTTTCTGAAAGTTACACAGATAACAAAAATCAAATCCCAGATCATACTAATGCCAAATTCAGTGTTCCTTCCTCCACCTTACACATCTAAAGTACTACTGGAATTAAATTTAATCCCATAAAAAGTCCATTATTGATTAAAATCCCAGCATTAATCGTTTCTAATTTTTCTGCTTTTAGATTATCAGTCTTCTTTGAGAATGCTGTACTTTTTGTTGTTGTTGTTGTTGTTTTTCTTCCAATGGGAATGTTTCCAATTCAGTTATCATACTGAAAATATTATGCATTCATTTATACTTCATGTCCAATCAGTATATAATAGTTTTTAATCTACAAGCCATCCAGTTTCTCTTAAATTATAAACTAGATGGCAAGGACATTGATGATTTCATATTACAGCGCATGTAAAGTACACCTGTGTCTTAACGTGAAGTGTGATTCTTTCAACTGATTTTCTTTATACTATCTTTGCACTCTGGGGCAGCCCTTGTGGGATATACATATTCCTGTGGGCATTTACTAAGTGACAGTCCTTATAATAGGCATTACTATTCTAGCCTCATTCCTTCTGTTTCCTTTTATTAAGCCCACCCCTTCTACCAACTAGCTGAAGAAACTGATCACATTGAAAACATTTTATATAGTCTTTAAAGGACTGCATTCAGTTAATCATATGGTACAACATGATTATGGAATCTGGAAATTGGAAAACAATTTCTTGTGCCTACCCTGGAATAATACTTTAAATAAAAGTAAAGAAGTCCTCAATAATCCTTCAACTAACGTGGGTTACAGCCACTGAAATCAATTCTTTTATATCTGGTGTAAAACCTTGTTACTGCAGTGGAATTCTATGACATGTCTCCTGTGAAAAGACTATTTAATATTGTTGTGAGCAGTGTAGGACCTCAATAGAAAAAGCAGCTTTGTTTTCTTCAGATGTTTTTGTAACCACCTATATTCTTTGAAACATATATTTTTACTTCTCCTGGAATTTTTAGTATAAAAAGTTATCATGAAGAGAAGTGAATGATATCAGAATTCATTAAAATCAATCTTGGGAATGATTTGCCTTGAAGGATAAAGAGGGAAACAATGTTCCCAGGCAAAGCCAAAAGACAGACTATGAAATTTTACTTGTCACTGCCCATCAAAAGTGACTATAATTTGGGTGGATGAAAAAATTAAACACTTGGCTCCCAAAGAGATGCTTCTGAATTCAAACTGAAAGCATGATCTAGAGCCTGGCTACATCCACAGTCTTTATAGCACTTTTACCAAAGAAGAGTTTAGATTATATGGATTCTAAGCTGGAAATTCCTTTGCTACTAAGGAAACTTTCTTGAGAAATCATCTTCCTGATTCTATGTACCCGAAGACAGCACATCAGAAGATGAATGACCAAAAGAAATACCGAAGTCAGAAAACTGCACACCATTCAGGCAAAATCTGGTTGGAGAGGAAGGCTGTTCGCATGATTAGTGAGCTTCCCCAGCTAGCCTGTAGGTGGGTGTGTTTAACAGAAGGAAGCAATGGGAACCCGCCTGTCAGCCAGCCTTTAGAGCTAATTAGCTCAGCATACAACAAAGATAAGTGAGCCTGGGAGGAGGGCCCCCTGAGGGGTCTTTAGATTCTGGGAAATGTCTGATTGGCAGATGTTAAAAGAGATTCTTTGGTAATCCTGTGCATCAATGAGCTGCACAAATTCAGACCAGGACTACAAGAATCCAGGCATGAGGGCACTGTGCAGCAGGCTCGCACAGGCAGACACAAGATGGACAGAACCTTGGAATCCCTGAGACACATCATTGCCCAAGTCTTGCCTCACAGAGACCCGGCTCTGGTCTTCAAAGACTGTAAGTACTGCAGGGGAAAAAAGTTTTTTTAGACTGTTTTAGAAAATAATCCTAAATGTCTAGTCACATCTTATTTAAGTATGTTTTCTCCTAAATCTCTGTAGTCGTGTGCTGTGGTCTAAGTGGTATTTAACTTGTTCCTGACTTCAGTCAGGAGAATGATTTCATTTCACCTACGAGTATCAGTCGCTGGGTTACTTTTTTCAATGATACATCTTGCTAACAGTTTAGAAGTCTGTCCTAAAGTCTAAGACTCGCCTCAGACTTGATGAACTTTTCCAGATGCTCTTTAAAATAAATTAAAGCTGATTGGTACTAGGATTAAAACAAAAAATAACTTGAAGACGATAATAAGATATATCCCCTTTTAAACCTGTTTAGTCCTCTGTGCCATGTATTAGTTTTGTTAAAAATGTACTGTGTTTGAACTGTTTTGTTGCAAACAAAAGTTAACAATAAATCACCGCTGAGCTCTTAAATTTTGATAACAAATGATAACACTTTAGTTAAAAGGCCAATAAAATGTCTTCCCACCTCTACAGCAACATGTTCCCCCTACACACACACACACACACACACACACACACACACACACACACAAAACAAACAACTATGCAGGGCAGAGTTATTTCAAAATCTTTTTTTAATGATTATGAAAAGTAATTCAATCAAGATTTCCAATTCTGGCAATACTATTAAACCATTTGTCATGTAACTGTTTCTGGAACCAATTTGACTTCCTGCTGCTGCAAGACAGACTATCTTCGCCTTGTATCTTATCTACAGTGGGGTTCATATTACAAAGGGCTTCTGAAACAGAACTTTGCTATGGAGCTGCCCAAAAGGTAAAATACATATGGAATTTTTTTTTTTTTAACTTCAATAAGTTACAGCTTTCTTCTTTGGGAATCTCATATGTTTGTCTCCATCAAAACATCAATGGTTTGGATTTTTGCTTTCTGATTGCTGAATAATGTTCGTTTCCAGATGTCCTTTTAGTTTATATTTCTCATATGTGTGATGCAGAAATGTTAGGCAATTTTATTCTATAAAATATTCTTCCTAGAAATTAAATTGTAACCAATTTGCCCTCTAAGGCATAAAGTGAGAAATCTGCTCTTTTTTCTTTCTTCCTTTATTTCTCTCTTGTTCTCTTGGTTTCTAATTTTCTTGCTTTCTTTTAAATACTGTTTTCAAGCATGTGTCAATAGCTGTGTTAGAACTGACAAAAATCTCTCCCCAACCCCTCCCGTCTAGCCTGGAATCTATTCAGGTTTGGCATGTTTTTTAAGTGAAGAGGCAAGGAAAGACTGCATATCTCCAACCATAGCACTGAATTCACTAGTGAAGGGTGAAAGGGCTCTCGACTTAAGACTTTGGATAAATTGTAGAGGACCAGGGATCTTGCGCTGAGGGTTTGGATAGTGGAAACAGTAAAAAGAAATAGAGGTAAAATGTTTCACTGAGTTCATTGTGAATTTAAGAAACTTCATCTGAAATTATATGGACCACTTTCTGAATCCAACTAAATCCCAGCAGCTGTTTACGGTTTACCAGAGAAAGTAAGATAGAAAAGGGTTAAAATAAAAAGTAACTTATGCCCTGTCATCTAGGCCTTTGTGGAAACTCTTTTATGCGGCAAAGAAAAGAAGTGTCACACATTTTGTTTATTAACACGGAACTTAAATTTAATCAGAGAGTATTGCCTGCTTACCCTAGAATGGGCTTACACTCTGCGACTGCTTGCAAGGCTTAATAGGCGTGAATTTTAACTACTGAGCCTCTCCCTTCAGGTGTTTCTAATCTGAAAAATGACTAAATGAAAGTAAGCCAAATGGCAGATTTCTGTGCCAGGGATTTTTTTATGTTATCGAAACATCCAACCACTCACCATCCTCGTGGAATAAATGGGAACAGGTTCACGTACTTGCTGAGGCAGACTTCACAAGGGCCTATGCCGTGCCTTGGCAACCTACCATGCATATGCCAGGGTTTAGCACATGGACTCATTTTCTTTGGCACAGCCGTAAGTTGCTACCACCGCACGCCTGCTTTACCCGGCCTGTAAAAAGTCACCATCAACCTTGACCAGCAGGTTCTAAGCAGCCTCCTCTCCTCTAGTCACTCCTGGCTCCTTATCCCCCGACCCCAGACCAGCCGTTTTTTTTGCCAAAAGGGAAGAACTGAGCACCTCAGCACATCACTGCCAACTCCATAAGAAAAATTACTACCTTGCTTTCCTGCAAGATGAAAGGCCAGTTCAATGATGTTTGAAACCATACACAGTTGAACAAAGGAACATAGGAAAATAATAACATTCTGTATTTTTCTAAATTTCTCTTCTGTAAATGCAAAGGTAGTTTTTTTTTTTTTTATCCTTTTATTCTTCTGAAACGTAGAATATAAGAGAGGTACATTTGATTAATTTGTTTCCCTCACTTGGCTTTCAATTTGTGTAAAAACAAGCAATAGTAAATTGAATTTTCTCTTCAAGTTGGTCAGGAAAAGTACCCAGAGAGTTTTCTGGTCTGAGACCAATGCACATGGGGATAGTTATATTCATTTAAAGAAATAAAATATGAATGCTTTTCTCAGCCAACGAGGTCTTCCACGTGGCATTTTGTATTGCATTAAATCTCTAGTTTATTTTAGGCAAGGTGTTCATCTGACAAAACTTGTAATTTGTTTATTTTCTTTCCTGAAAGGAAATGAATTTCATGACATTTTCCCCTTTTTCTCTATTTCGAGTTTCAAATGAAAAATAATGGAAAGAAATTTTAAATGAGGTGGGCTCTAGGTTTGTAATTTGTTCATCTAAGCTGACATGGGACTGTTCTCCACTGCCTGAATGTCTCCACTTTGTAACAGGTATCTCTAGGAGTCTGTACTGCCCAACAGAATCTCTTTGCAGAGGAAGTAAGCCATATGTCCATGTTGCCTTCCATTCTTGGCTTTGTGCAGCATCCAATTTCTTTTCTTGTGTCATGCGTCACAACCTAAGATGAACTATCCTAAAAGCAGCCTTTGTCAGCTTTCTTGAGTTTGTGTGTAAGCTTACTATCTGTTGGCCATAGTTTAACAGATTCTCACATGATTGCCCAAAGGAAGTCACCACCCCCTGATTTCAAGATGTCTTCATTTTCAGATCCTATCCTGTTAACTCTTCCAATTGCAAGAGCATCATAAGCTTATCTGCCATCTTTGGGATCTTTCTTCATGCATCATTAGTAATGCGGGGATGTCAAGTCTTCATCCTATGATTAAGACACTATGCTAAGAATGTTTATTCTTCACAGCATGTCAATAATGTAGGTACTATTGTGATTTATAGTGAGAGAAGTGAAGTTGCTGGAGCTTAAGGTGACCTGCTCAAGGCCACACCTAATGAAATGATACAGCCAGGATTCAAATTCTATATTCCAACTTCTCACCTTTAACTGAAACAAGACATTGGCTCTCGCAAGAGTTATGTTGCTACACCATTTGTGCGGTCATGGCAGTGTCTGTCGGGAAAACAGAGGTGGGACTGAAATGGACCTTTCTGGGTATTTGGAGAGAGTCCATTAAATAAGCTTATCTGAGTGGCAGTGTAATAGGGGAGTGAGAGGGGAAGGGAATTTTTTGAAGAGAGAGAACAGTTTGCCGAAAGGCAGATCAGGCAATACAAGAACGACGCATCAGGGCAGGTGGCGACAAGGCTGAAAAGGCAGGTGGAATCACACTCCAGCGTAGGCAACAGGGAGCTGTTGGAGTTAACAGTGATCCTAGATTAGTTCTGAAAGCATGGGGCATTATGTTGTATTGGGGAAAAGATTGTATTGACATCTGTTGAAGGTACATTTCCTGATATTAAGTTGGGAAGAATTGCAGCTTTTTTACAGCAAGAATCCTTTTGCCCATTCAGGCAAGAGACAAGAGTTATAAATGTAAACATGCCTATAGGGAGAAACCACTTTCACTAAATAAAGCCAAAATTATGACAAACTTTCTCAAACAGATAGTTACAAACTATCTTAGTTGTCACCGAAACCCTGAGAATGTGTTGGTTTCTAGCACTGATTTATAAAGTAATGTGTTAGATTTCACTAATGTTCCCCAAAATTTTGCAATGAAAACAAATTAGGTGGAACCTTTACTAAACATTGCACAATGAGAAGAAAAATTTGTCACATATTTGAAGTCTGTTAACTCTTCCATTTGAGGAGACAACTTTTCTGTATGAAAGCTTATATTTATCCCAGTTAGGTGAATACTTCAAAAAGTACATTTTTACCCTTTGGAAAAATTGGACCAGACTGTAGACCTATTAAAAATGTCTTAGTAATCGTGATTCTGGCTGTATAGAATGCAAGAGAGGAAAAATTCTCAAGAGTCAAGTATTTTCCCCGCCCCATGCTTTTTAGCATAGTTATCGGAAATCTATAAATTTGATGATACATTTATGGTTTCTGCATTTCACGTAAAGGAATGGAGTAGGAAGTGAGAGATGAAGGCCCTTGTGCAGTAAAATCCCTCCACGTATTGCGTTGCATTCCACCACAGAAAGTGTGCTGGAAAGAGCATGGTTAAAACACAAAAAACAAAAACCTCTACTTCTTGCTAGCTCATTTTGGATTAATGACTACATCTTAATTACAATAATTTGAACTCTGATAATTTTAGCATCTAAACTGTGAATGCCTGTTCTACTAGAGAAGCCTATTCAAATGTTAGTTTTACTTTATTGTAGGATACAACTGTTTTTATTTTGACTTATTTCAAGAGAAAAATGCAGATTTCGGTTCAGCTATCTGTGGCATAAGCACTGTTCTCTTCTCCTCTTTTCAGTAAAGATACATTTGGCAGAGTTTAACTACTAATAGTGCCAGAGGAAAATTTTTCAAAATGGAAAAAAAGGAAGAGGCTTCTTGATCACTTAATGGCAACATCTGTCTTAATACATTTATTTCTTAATATATAAATAAGATTTAACAAATCAAAAAGAATATTGATTGACACCAATCCTGGGATCAAGTCTGGTGCTTCTCCATGGTCTGCCGTCTCATCCCACCATAGGCTTCTTTTTTTTACCAGTTAAGATTTGTTAGCCTGAGCTCAACTTTAACAACTTCTGAAACTCATGTGTTAAGTTACAGCCCATAATACGATACAGCTGCACAAGGGTGAGTTTCTAAGTTATGATTTTTCTGTTTAAATGATACGGTTTTACTGATTATGTGCTACAGATTGATTTAAGAAATGTAAGACAACTTTAGAAGCCTTTCATAAAAGAATCTTCTTTATTGAATACATTTCATGTTGACATTTTAACCCCAAAGGCTCTTATTCCTTTTCTTCCATGTTCAAATGCTCACATCAGTTTAATCTGTCAAGGTAGGTAAAACTCCTATTTTAAAAGAAAAAGAGGGTAAAAACAGTCCTACTGAAAGTTTAATAATGACAAAATAGGCAATTCTTACAGCCCCTGTCGTTTTCTGCATTCTCTCTCTGGTGTCCTTGGAATCCTGTTTGCATTATGGTTTCGCTTTGTTTTTCCCTTCCTCTGCAATGATAATCAGTTGATCCCTATTTTGATCCCTTCCCATTACACAGCTGTGGGAACCCATCATTTAGTCACCGCTCCTTTGGCACTTATGGGCTGCATAGTGTAGTTTACATTTTTCGCACAGGGCTCTGCCCCATGAGTTATAGTTTTGCTGGCATGTTTTTTTCCACATCTCAGTTGCAAGGCCCAGGAGGGCAAAGCCATAGCTTGACCTCTATGTAGCCACCAGAGGCATCCCTCACAGGGCCAAGCACCTAGCAGGTGTATAGCAGACTTTTTTAGTCGCTGATTCGCTGGTTTTCTCCCTCTCAAAAAGGAGGAAGACTTTTTCTGTTGTCAAGTGAAATATGCCGAGATAAATGGTACTGGGACTTACTAAGCCATCATCCATTGACACCTTAATCACAGCCTAATTGCACACAGCGTTCAGTGGACAGCTCTGTGAGACAGGAGGGCGCATCTTCTTCTTCAGAAGAAGGGGTTCTGAAAATAAACACAGCCACCTCAGACGACTTCCCCAGAGCGCTGCCTCAGGTTGACCTTGGTATTCTGATATCACTCAGTCAGGTCCAACTCTTTGTGACCCCATGGACTGTAGCACGCCAGGGTCCTCTTTCCATGAGATTCTCCAGCCAAGAGTACTGGAGTGGGTAGCCATTTCCTTCTCCAGCGGATCTTCCCAACCCAGGAATCAAACCCAGGTCTCCTGCATTACAGGCAGATTCTTTACCATCTGAGCCACCCGGGAAGCCCCTGGCCTTGGTAGAGCAGCCCAAATTATCCCATACACCACACTGGCAAAGTGACTCAGATCGCCAGTTCTTATTTTCCTTCTCTCAGTCTACTCTCAACTCTGAATCACCAGAGGCTGTGTACATCAAGCCCTTTAGGGCTGAACTCTGTCTGTGCCTTGTACAAAAACCCAGTTAAATAGCTGTGGCAGGGTCACGGATAGCTTTCTTATAATGACTATACCGGGGGAAAGTTCGTGACATACCTAAAGCCGCGTTTGCACAGATTTGACCATTTTAACTAAACAGAACTGGTCAGCAAAGCAACAGTGTTTGCTCTTTTGTTTGTTTTTTGTTTTCTTGGATCTTTGGTTGTTATCTAAAGTCAATAGTCCTACAAAGTCTCTTCTCTTTTTTAAAAAGATTGGCATATCATTGCTTTACAGTGTTGTGTTAGGTGCTGCTGTGCAACCAAGCGAATCAGCTATGAGTATTCACATAGCCCCACGCACCCCCACCTATCTGGGTCACCGCAGAGCACCCAGCTGAGCTCCCTGTGCTGTACTGCAGATCTCCAGCAGCTAGCTGTTTCACACATGGTCGTCTGTTTATGTCAAGCCTGATCTACCAATCCATCCATCCTCCGCTCCCTTTCCTTCTCCTGCTGTGTCCACAGACCTGTTCTCTACGGCCGTGTCTCTGTTCCTGCCCCGGAACGAGGTCCCTCTGTTCTGTTTTCCTAGATCCCACATACATGCGTTAATATAGGATATTTGTTTTTCTCTTTCTGACTTACAGTGCAAATGCAATGCCCAGTGGTACGTGGGAAAGATATATATTTCCTAGTTGCTTAAGCAGATTACATCAGGTTTTTAGTCTGTGTAGCTTTTGTGATTGGATGACATCATCTGAACCATAATATACATGAAAACCACACTTGGGAGTTCAAGTGCTGCCTTTTAATGGTGGTATATTTAATGACCTTTTATTTTGTCTTTGTGATTCCATCTTGTTCCTTGATATTCTCTCTCTTAAAAAGTTACCTTGTACTTCCAAAGTTTTTTTTTTTTTTTTTTTTTTTTAAGTTTCATTTAACACAAGGAGCCTGGCCTGGTGCTCTGGAGCTCTGGAGCTCCTAGAGCTAGGAGGCAGAAGGGAGGGGATATAGATATAATTATGACTGATTCATGTTGTTGTATGTCAGAAACCAACACAACATTGTAAAGCACTTATCCTCCAATAAAAAAGTATTATTTAAATTTCTCCCCCAAATGATTTCTAGCTCGTCAATTTTAAATTCTAAAGGTGAAAATTAAAGCAAAAACAATGTAATTGGTTTTTTTTTTTTTTTGGAGAGTCTTCCAAGATGTTAATTTTGTAAAGCAACCCAAAGGACTTAATTCCCTCAGAAAACGTGTTCAGGATGGAGAACAGGGACCCGATCAGAAGAAAAGAAAAAGGAAACAAAAGAAGAAATATGATCAGCTGCCCAACTGCTGCAGGAGCTAGGCACTGACTCTGGAGAATAACTAAAAGAAAGCTACTAATGCTGGGAACAAAGCAAGACTCTAGGCTATCTCATATCTGTGTGTGGTTGTGGCTACCTTTGCAAGAGTGTCTACAGAAAAGAAGACGTGGCCCAAGTTTCTTACATGTTGTACACAACACATAAGCGGTGTCAGCAAGATTCCGTTAGCCTGATCAGAACTTGTCAGAGCCTGAGAATGGTTATAAATGTTTAGACAGCTGGCTCTGTTCGTTACTGTCCTGGTGTTTGCCAAGCCAAGCACAAGACCTAAAGGAACCCAATTTTGCATGAATGTCAAATTGGTAAGATGCCTTGAGCTTGCTCCTTAAATTATTTGGGAATCCTTTTCCTGTTTCTCCTCAACAAAACTAGGGGATCACATTTACAAAAGCAAGGTATATGTGATTGAATTGCTAGAACAGAAAATGCTGTTCATTTTATTTAAAAATATCACCTGCTAAGAGTAATTTATAGTTAAAGATTATATTAAATCATTACATATCATAAATCCATCTGTTTGGAGGCAGAGAATCAATTTGAAACTATGTTTCTCATCTTGAAAGCCTCTAACTGGTTTATCCTAAAATGGTAGCCTTTCCAATTTGTCTTAGTTTTTGGCAAAGGAAATTTTTACCCAGCTAGAATTTTTGCTCATGTAAGGCATAAAGAAATAGGCTCCTTTTTTCTGATAGATTTATGACAAGCTTTTAAGATCCCTTATTGCTGACAAATGACTGTCTTTCCAGTCAGGACTTACCTCATATTAGGTAATTGAACTGGGCAATGAACTATAATGTTTCTACTTTCCCGAAGCATAAGAGTTATTAACATTAATTTGAAATAAGTGTTAGTCCCTTTCTGTAGTTTTTCCTAAGAGCAGGTCTGTTACCATTAGCATTCATTAGAAAGTGAAAAATTGGACAAACATCCGTGTTTCCAGATTTTGAGACATGTAGTATTTCTTCCCTTTATTTTTTGGCTATTATGAAGCTTTGACTTTACCAGTGAATGATATTAAAAGAGTTTTCTCATTTCCATCTCTGAATTCTTCACGTATCTTAGACACAAATTAAATAGCCCAACGTGTACAATTAGAGAATTTTCAGACATGAGACTATTTTCGGAATGTTTGATGATACGGTTTCCAATCTAGGAACAGTCAGTTTCAAAGATGCAATGTGCAAGCACATAATCATGCCCTTTCCTTTCTTTCTTCACCTTCTCCAACCACAAATAACAGCTAGCCCTCTAGTGTTTACTATGCGTGAAGCTCTATTCTGAGCATTTTCCATTTTAAGCTTTACAGCAACCCTGTAAATACTGCCTTTTACACACAGAATAGGGGCACTTGGTGGGTATCTCGGCACTGGAGAGACCGGATTCAGACCCAGGCATTCTGACTCCAGTTCAGTTCAGTTCAGTCATTAAGTCATGTCTGACTCTTTGCAACCCCATGAACCACAGCACTCCAGGCCTCCCTGTCCATCACCAACTCCCGGAGTCCACCCAAACCCATGTCCATCTCATCCTCTGTTGTCCTCTTCTCCTCCTGCCCCCAATCTTTCCCAGCATCAGAGTCTTTTCACATGAGTCAACTCTTCATATCAGGTGGCCAAAGTATTGGAATTTCAGAGTCAACATCAATCCTTCCAGTGAACACCCAGGACTGATCTCCTTTAGGATGGACTGGCTCCAGAGTCCTAGCTTTTAACTACCTACATACACTACCTGCCTATGGATAAAATGGGGAGAGCCAAGATGCAGTACACATTTCATTGAGTTTGAACCAAAACCTGTACTTGAGGACTCTCCTATAACAAACTCTATAATCCATGGCACATTTACATCTTCTAAATCTCAGAATTCCCATATGAAAACATAGGTCATGTGTCCCTGTTGGCATCTCCATCATGCCCAATCTATGGAAATGACAAGATTTAAGTTTTTAGGATTCATGGACCTAACATTCCAGGTTTCTATGCAATAACACTGAAGAAGCTGAAGTTGAATGGTTCTTTGAAGACCTACAAGACCTTTTAGAACTAATACCCAAAAAAGATATCCTTTTCATTATAGGGGAATGGAATGCAAAAGTAGGAAGTCAAGAAACACCTACGGTAACAGGCAAATTTGGCCTTGGAATACAGAATGAAGCAGGGCAAAGACTAATAGAGTTTTGCCAAGAGAACGCACTGGTCACAGCAAACACCCTCTTCCAACAACACAAAAGACTCTACACATGGACATCACCAGATGGTCAACACCAAAATCAGATTGATTATATTATTTCCAGCCAAAGATGGAGAAGCCCTATACAGTCAGCAAAAACAAGACCAGGAGCTGACTGTGGCTCAGATCATGAACTCCTTATTGCCAAATTCAGACTTAAATTGAAGAAAGTACAGAAAACCACTAGACCATTCAGGTATGACCTAAATCAAAACCCTTATGATTAAACAGTGGAAGTGAGAAATAGGTTTCAGGGACTAGATCTGATAGACAGAGTGCCTGATGAACTATGGATGGAGGTTTGTGGCATTGTGCAGGAGACAGGGATCAAGACCATCCCCATGGAAAAGAAATGCAAAATAGCAAAATGGCTGTCTGGGGAGGCCTTACAAATAGCTGTGAAAAGAAGGGAAGTGAAAAGCAAAGGAGAAAAGGAAAGATATAAGCATCTGAATGCAAAGTTCCAAAGAATAGCAAGGAGAGACAAGAAAGCCTTCCTCAGCGATCAATGCAAAGAAATAGAGGAAAACAACAGAATGGGAAAGACTAGAGATCTCTTCAAGAAAATTAGAGATACCAAGGGAACATTTCATGTAAAGATGGGCTCGATGAAGGACAGAAATGGTCTGGACCTAACAGAAGCAGAAGATATTAAGAGGAGGTGGCAAGAATACACAGAAGAACTGTACAAAAAAGATCTTCATCACTAAGATAATCATGATGGTGTGATCACTCACCTAGAGCCAGACATCCTGGAATGTGAAGTCAAATGGGCCTTAGAAAACATCACTATGAACAAAGCTAGTGGAGGTGATGGAATTCCAGTTGAGCTCTTTCAAATCCTGAAAGACGATGCTGTGAAAGTGCTGCACTCAATATGCCAGCAAATCTGGAAAACTCAGCAGTGGCCACAGGACTGGAAAAGGTCAGTTTTCATTCCAATCCCAAAGAAAGGCAATGCCAAAGAATGCTCAAACTGCTGCACAATTGCAATCGTCTGTTACTCTAGTAAAGCCTCTTAATGAAAGTGAAAGAAGACAGTGAAAAAGTTGGCTTAAAGCTCAACATTCAGAAAATGAAGATCATGGCATCTGGTCCCATCACTTCATGGGAAATAGATGGAGAAACAGTGGAAACAGTGTCAGACTTTATTTGGGGGGGCTCCAAAATCACTGCAGATGGTGATTGCAGCCATGAAATTAAATGACACTTACTCCTTGGAAGGAAAGTTATGACTAACCTAGATAGCATATTCAAAAGCAGAGACATTACTTTGCCAACAAAGGTCCATCTAGTCAAGGCTATGGTTTTTCCAGTGGTCACATATGGATGTGAGAGTTGGACTGTGAAGAAAGCTAAGCGCCAAAGAATTGATGCATTTGAACTGTGGTGCTGGAAAAGACTCTTGAGAGTCCCTTGGACTGCAAGGAGATCCAACCAGTCCATTCTAAAGGAGATCAGTCCTGGGTGTTCTTTGGAAGGAATGATGCTAAAGCTGAAACTCCAGTACTTTGGCCACCTCATGCGAAGAGTTGACTCATTGGAAAAGACTCTGATGCTGGGAGGGATTAGGGGCAGGAGGAGAAGGGGATGACTGAGGATGAGATGGCTGGATGGCATCACCAACTCAAAGGACGTGAGTTTAAAAGTGAACTCTAGGAGTTGGTGATGGACAGGAGGCCTGGTGTGCTGCGATTCATGGGGTCACAAAGAGTCGGACACGACTGAGTGACTGAATTGAACTGAACACATGCTAGTAAAGTAATGCTCAAAATTCTCCAAGCCAGGCTTCAGCAGTACGTGAACCATGAACTTCCAGATGTTCAAGTTGGATTTAGAAAAGGCAGAGGAACCAGAGATCAAATTGCCAACATCTGCTGGATCATGTAAAAAGCAAGAGAGTTCCAGAAAAACATCTATTTCTGTTTTATTGACTATGCCAAAGCCTTTGACTGTGGATCACAAAAAACTCTGGAAAATTCTGAAAGAGATAGGAATACCAGACCACCTGACCTGCCTTGTGAGAAACCTATATGCAGGTCAGGAAGCAAGAGTTAGAACTGGACATGGAACAACAGACTGGTTCCAAATAGGAAAGGAGTACATCAGGGCTGTATATTGTCACCCTGCTTATTTAAATTCCATGCAGAGTACATCATGAGAAACGCTGGACTGCAAGAAACACAAGCTGGAATCAAGATTGCCAGGAGAAATATCAATAACCTCAGATATGCAGATGACACCACCCTTATGGCAGAAAGTGAAGAGGAACTAAAAAGCCTCTTGATGAAAGTGAAAGTGGAGAGTGAAAAAGTTGCCCTAAAGCTCAACATTCAGAAAACGAAGATCATGGCATCTGGTCCCATCACTTCATGGGAAATAGATGGGGAAACAGTGGAAACAGGGTCAGACTTTATTTTTTGGGACTTCAAAATCACTGCAGATGGTAATTGCAGCCATGAAATTAAAAGACACTTACTCCTTGGAAGGAAAGTTATGACCAACCTAGATAGCATATTCAAAAGCAGAGACATTACTTTGCCAACAAAGGTCCATCTAGTCAAGGCTATGGTTTTCCCAGTGGTCATGTATGGATGTGAGAGTTGGACTGTGAAGAAAGCTGAGCACCATAGAATTGATGCTTTTGAACTGTGGTGTTGGAGAAGACTCTTGAGAGTCCCTTGGACTGCAAGGATATCCAACCAGTCCATTCTAAAGGAGATCAGCCCTGGGATTTCTTTGGAAGGAATGATGCTAAAGCTGAAACTCTAGTACTTTGGCCACCTCATGTGAAGAGTTGACTCATTGGAAAAGACTCTGATGGTGGGAGGGATTGGGGAAGGAGGAGAAGGGGACGACAGAGGATGAGATGGCTGGATGGCATCGCTGACTTGACGGACATGAGTTTGAGTGAAATCCGGGAGCTGGTAATGGACAGGGAGGCCTGGTGTGCTGCTATTCATGGGGTCACAGAGTCAGACATGACTGAGTGACTGAACTGAACTGAACTGAAGTTTTTAGGATAAAAACCCTCTGAGAGGCTTCATGCTCCTTCCTTCCAGGTTGCCAAAGGAGCAGTCTTCTTCCTCCATCTCCTACCCACTCCTTGTAGATTTTTCTGCCCAAGCTCCTACCAGAGAAACATTTTTCCTGGGCTCACCCAGATGCATAAGAGCAATCACACATTTTTTCATGCGTTTGTGCCCTTGTTTTTCATGAATGGAGCCTCTACAGACAGCACAGCACCTCAAAGACAAAGGAAAAGGAAATCTGTGCCCCTGCTTTTCTCACCCACTTGCATAAGGCTTGAGCACTGGAACAATATAATTAATTTCCAGTTACTAAAAGAAGCAAAGTCCCCTTGCCCTGTTGCTTATCAAATTGTACCCCCTTCTTCATGGCATACTTTCCTATCGCTCCCACACACAATTCCTCCACTGAAGCATTACTGTTTTCCCTACTCTTTTTGTCAAATGCCACTCTCACTTTTGGGGGCAGCATAGTTTCTACCCCCTTCCCCATCCTGGTCTAAATCTCATTTTTCTGAGGAGGTTCAGCTTAGGCTCTCTTCGTCTGCATAATTTTTTCTGTCCTTTTCAGTCAACATTTATCTACTTTTCTCCATAAATGTACTTAGTTCAGTTCAGTTCAGTCGTGTCTGACTCTTTGCAACCCCATGGACTGCAGCACACCAGGCCTCCCTGTCCATCACCAACTCTCAAAGTTTACCCAAACCCATGTCCATCGAGTCCAGTGATGCCATCCAACCATCTCATCCTCTGTCGTCCCCTTCTCCTCCTGCCTTTAATCTTCCCCAGCATCAGGGTCTTTTCAAATGAGTCAGTTCTTCGCATCAGGTAGCCAAAGTATTGAAGTTTCAGCTTCAACATCAGTCCTGCCAATGAATATTCAGGACTGATTTCCTTTTGGATGGACTGGGTGGATCTCCTTGCAGTCCAAGGGACTCTCAAGAGTCTTCTCCAACACCACAGTTCAAAAGCATCAATTCTTCAGTGCTCAGCTTTCTTTATAGTCCAACTTAGTTATTGTGCCATAAATTTTAGAGCTCTAAATATTACCTTAAAATCATTCTGTTACACAATGTAGCAGTCTAATATTTTGTTAACAAATTATATTATGAATTCATTATTTCAGCAATCAAACTGTAAATCTTTATGTGCAAAGGCCTATTTTGACTTTTTTTTTTTTCCTTTTTGACTCTATGCCATCAAGGTCAGGGTCCTCAGATAGACCAGGGCCTCATTGCTGGTTAATTGTGCGTTCTGTTCCACTGATCCCAGAGAGACTACTTTCAAATCCTTTTCAACACTATGCTCCAAAAAAAAAGTTAAAAAAAAAAAAAAAAAAAAAACACTATGCTCCAGGCAGTCAACATAAATGGAGAACTGATACTTTAAGACAAAATTACTTAGATCTCTGTTCAGCATACCCATAAGCTCTAGTTATCATGAAAGTAAAACCCTAGCTGGCAAGCAACTAGCAATCACCCTTACCCAGGCTTTATCTTCCTGCACCTACTCAGCCATCTCCAGCTGAGACATGGCTACCACCAACACACCCATGCTGTGTGGGCACCATGGTGGTTCATATAAGAAATCTCCTATTCTAGAAGAAAGTCTTAATCTCTCCATGAATTGTACTGTAAAAGTACTCCAAGAGTACTTTCACCTCTCTTCTGTGTGTTCATTCCATTGCACGGTTCAGATGTGGAGTATTGTTTAGAGTCCAGATGAATTCAGCAACTGCTTCTAGATGAACAGGCCTGTGCTAGATACCAAGGAGGATACAGAGAAGAATGAACCAGAGTCCCTGTCCTCTGGAATCACAATCTGCTGTGAGGTAAATAACATACAGCTCTTCTCTATAAGATGAATTGTTATCCCAAGGCATTTCATTCCTCTGGCCAGAAGTAAGCCCAACCAAGTCTGACTTGATAAATTTAGCCAGGAGCACCACATCCATTTTATTAGCATGGCTTATAGGAGATTAAGTGCTAAGACACAGGGCCACTGATGGAATAAGAGCACAAGAAAGGCCATTCATGTGGGCTGGAATCAGGCAGTAAGGCATGATGGAGGAGGTGGCATTTCCTCTGAAATTTGAGAGTAAATTGGATGGCTAGAGAGGAAGGCAGAAACAACACTCAGGGTAGGAAGGAGGACTGAACCAAAGCACAGGGGAAAAAAGCATGCAGTATGTGTTCAAGCGCAAGTGAAGTCGCTGCCTTTGCTGAAGCTAATTGAGGCTTTCTGCTGGAAAGGGTCAAAGGCTGGCCTGTTAAGGTGTCCACACTGTTGGATGTCTTTATTGGTCAACTGCCTTCTATGAAGCTTTAATGCTGAACTTTATAATCAGAAAGAAAGCTGGAGGAAGAGGGGAACCTCACTTAATGAAAGACTTGCTTAGAGATCTTGTCACTCCTCTGGAGACTCGTGTTCAAATTTCAAAACACAGTGAGAAAGAAAGTACCCACAATAATGCCTATCAACTGCATAGCAAATTGTCTTCTTATTGATAGAAAATTATTCAAAACCACTGAAGAGCTTGGTTTTAGTCAGCTTGGGCTGCTGGAACAAAATACCACAGACTGGGTGGCTTAAACAACAGAAATGTAATAGTATTTCTCACAGATCCAAGATAAAGTTGCTGGCAGAATCAGTGTTTTGGTGAGAGACCTCTTCCTGGTTTACAAATGGCAGCCTTCTTGCTGTGTCCTCACAAGGCTAAGAGAGGAAACTGTGTTGTCTCCTTCTGCTCTTATAAAGATACCAGTCCCATCGTGAGGCTCTAACCCTCATCAGTTCAGTTCACTTCAGTCACTTAGTCATGTCTGACTTTGCAACCCCATGGACTGCAGCACACCAGGCCTCCAGGTCCATCACCAACTCCTGGAGCTCACTCAGACTCATGTCCATTGAGTCAGTGATGCCATCCAACCATCTCATCCTCTGTCATCCCCTTCTCCTCCTGCCCTCCATCTTTTCCAGTGTCAGAGTCTTTTCAAATGAGTCAGCTCTTTGCATCAGGTGGCCAAAGTATTGGAGTTTCAGCTTCAACATCAGTCCTTCCAATGAACATTCAGGACTGATCTCCTTTAGGATGGACTGGTTGTATCTCCTTGCAGTCCAAGGCACTCTCAAGAGTCTCCTCCAACACCACAGTTCAAAAGCATCAATTCTGCACTCAGCTTTCTTTATAGTCCAACTCTCATATCCATACATGACTACTGGAAAAACCAAAGCCTTGGCAAAGTAATGTCTCTGCTTTTTAATATGCTGCCTAGGTTTGTCATAACTTTCCTTCCAAGGAGTAAGTGTCTTTTAGTTTCGTGGCTACAGTCACCATCTGCAGTGATTTTGGAGCCCAAAAATATTGTCTGTCACTGTTTCCACTGTTTCTCCATCTATTTGCCATGAAGATCTTTGCAACCCCCTGGCATTCTCCAGGCCAGAATACTGGAGTGGGTAGCCTTTCCCTTCTCCAGGGGATCTTCCCAACCCAAGGATTGAACCCAGGTTTCCCGCATTGCAAGCGGATTCTTTTTCAGCTGAGCCACAAGGGAAACCCAAGAATACTGGATTGAGTAGCCTATCCCTTCTCCAGGGCATCTTCCAGACCCAGGAATCGAACCAGGATCTCCTGCATTACAGGTGTATTCTTTACCAACTGAGCTATTAGTTTACATCTAACCTCATAAGGTTACATCTAACCCTCATAAGGACTTCCCTTGTGGCTCAGATGGTAAAGCGTCTACCTACAATGTGGGAGACCCAGGTTTGATCCCTGGGTCGGGAAGATCCACTGGAGAAGGCAATGGCACCCCACTCCAGTACTCTTGCCTGGAAAATCCCATGGATGGAAGAGCATGGTATGCTACAGTCCATGGGGTCGCAAAGAGTCGGACACGACTGAGCGACTTCACCTCACTTCAACCCTCATAACCTCATCTAAACCTGACTATCTCCCTGTGTTCCCAAATTCTAATAACATCAAATTGTGAGTTAGGGCTTCAGCATATGAATGTGTGAGAGACACAAATATTTAGTCCAGAACAGGGTCTATTACATGTGTCTGAGAAAGCAACGTGGAGCAATGGAGAGTGATTAAGAAGTCTGATGTGTAAAGTCAACTCAGGGGTTATTTGGTTTTTTTCTTTTTTTAACTCTCAGGTGTTATAATCTGATAGAAGTCACAAAAAGGAACTGGATTTCATGTTATCATTCCTAGGATCTCCCCAACAATTCTCTCTCCTTCCACTTCCTGTCATACCCCCAGCCTCAGCCATTTGATATTCTATTTCTGTATAGTAAGTTTTCCAGTTAAACATCAGTAGCCTTATCAAAGGCAAGACCTATGGATGGCCTATGAGTGTTAAACCCTGAAGTTGGAAGGTCACTCAATTTGTTTTGACTCCAGCATCAGCCAGGTTGTTACCCCTCTGATTTCTCTGCATCTCCAGCTCAGGATTCACTGCCTCTCTCCTGTCTGGTGTCTAGACTCCCCATGAATGATTAGTGTATCTTGTCCTAGCTTATAAATAAAAGCCTTTTTCCTTTAGTGTCCATTCTAACAATGTAGAAACTCTTCAAAAATAATTTCACTAAACTTTGGGAGAAATAATGCATAGCCAAAAAAATATGTGTTCCAGACTATAGCCCCCTGACCCTCAGGGAGAAGGCTCAATCAGGCAGCGAGACTTGACCTTGACTTGTGTTCATGCCCCTCTTCCCAGGAAACTGGCTCCAAGGCCTTCCTCAGTCTTTTGTCATTTGCTGTTGTTCCTCTGCGGTCTCTTCTTTAGTCATTTTTCCTTGAAAGGAGGGACTGGAATGTGAGACTTAATCACAGCCCCTTCGGAAGCCCATGACTGTTGGGTATTTACAGTGTTGCTTTTAGCCAGAGCAGAGTATTGGCTGAAGGTTGATCAGGACACCTGTTGACAGGACACAGACTGACATTCACTGTGACAGTTCCAAGCTGGCAATGTGTCACATCACGTGCGTGGAGAAACACAAAGATTAACCCTTTGCTTTGTTTGGCTGCCAAAGACAAGCATCAGAAAAATGGTCCATAGAAAGTGGTAGGTAAAGTAATTCTTGTGCAGAGTCCCCTACACCTTCCCTGCCAACAGCTTCACAAAGGCAGCACATCTTGCGTAACTTTAATGGCATCAGCTCTTCAACCAACATTTATTATGCTTCTAAAATCCTCCTGATAAGTGTAGACACCCATGAAAACAACTTAAATTCCATTTTAATTAGGAGTGGCTCAGAATGAGCAAAGAGTGAGACTATACATCCAGACCAAATGAAGTTAAAAATCCCAAGGCTGAGAGTTAATAGCTGTGTGACTGGACTGTACCCTGAGCATCTTTTAACTTCTTATCTCTAAGTTGTGGATGATAATACCTATTTCTAGAAGGTGTTGTAAGAGTTAAATGAGAAAATGCCAAATACCTGGCATATAATAGGCACGTGATAAGGGAGACAAGAAAAGCAACTTCTTCCTACCCTACCCAGGGCTTCTCCAACTTTAATGTGTGTTGGATTGCCTGAGAATCTTGTTTAAAATGTAGACTCTGGTTCAGTAGGCCTGGGGTGGGGCCTGAGACCCTGCATTTCTAACAAGTCCCCACATAGTATCCATGCTATCTCAGAGAACTGCAGTTTAGAGATAGGGAAGGGTTTAGAGATTATTTTAGGTTTGTTTTCATTTTTAAGAAGCTATTGCTGGAGGTAGATCTTTAAAAAAAAAAAAAAATGAGTAGGTGCCAGCCAGGAAGATGACAGAGAATGGAAAGGCATTCAAGAGGGTGGATAGAAGTAAGGGGCTTGCTAGTAGCATAAAAAGCATGAGAGAGGGGGGCCTGGGATTTGATTTGAGGCAAGAAGTGTGGAATGAGAAAGAGAATCAAGACATAGGGCCTTCTATGACTTGTCCAGGAGTTATTTGCTCTGCAGGTAATGAGGGACTCACAGAAGGATTTTAAGATGGGAGTGATGTAATTAACCATAAGGTTCTGAAAGATTACCTGGCAACAGCTGAGGATGGGTTAGATGGGAGGGTGGCTGGAGTCAGGAGGGTATATATGGTGAGATGTGAACCCATGAAGCAATGGCAGTATCAACTGAGAGGAAGCAGTGATCAGAGACATCGGGATATGGAAGTGACAGAACTCTAGCCCTTATTAGGTCTGGAAAGAGGAAATTAAGTTGAAAGTTCCTGTCAGTTTTCTGATTTGTGTGACTGGGTAGATGATAATATCACTTTTTAAGTGGCTCAGGAAAAGAGTTTTTGGAAAAGAAAATGGGTTGAGTTTGAGCAACATGTTGAATTTAAACAACAAACAAATGGAAAGATCTACTAACAAAAGCTGAAGTTACAGGAGAATGTAACCATTGGCGTATATTATGGTAGATGGATGAATAGAAATAGGCTCTGTTATTCAAGAGCAACAGAGTGAAGCAAGAAAAGACGAAGACAAACAAGACTCTCACGCAAAACACCGTGAAGGGTGAGCAGAGGAAGAGAGACCCATAAAAACGACTCAGAAGAAATGATAGAAACAGGGAGAATACAGTCAAAAAAAGGCTAGGGATATGAAAGTTTCTAGAAGAAATTTATCAGCTGTGTCAAATACAGTTAGAGGTCAAATAAATATGGACTGAGAGTTAGAATTAGTGATATTTGCCAGAGTTGTTTCAGAAGCTTAATGTAGCAGAACGCCAGATTCTGGTGGGTTAAAAATGAATGGAAGATAGAGAAGCAGAGGGAGTAATACAGAATATTCTTTCCAGCAGCTTGGGCTATATTGAGAAAATTTGAATAGCTAGTAACCAAAAGTAGTCCCAAGGTCGAGTACTTCTTTTGATTGATTATGCATTTATTGTTGTCTTGGGCATACATATGGCTGCTGAGAAGCAGTGAGGAGAAGAAACATTTAAAAATAGAAGGGCAAGAGAATGACTATTAGAACAATGCTCAGTAGAAGAAACACAAATTCATGTGAGACTGAGGGAAATAAGGTGGACCTGAGCACACGCACAGATGGGTCCCTACATGTAAGGAGAGATATTGCATGCTTGGCGGCCTAAGTTTGTAACATGAAAGTCAGGGTCATGGCTGGTCCGTGAAGGTGCAGCTGCAGCTGGAGTCTAAACTGTGCCATGAGGCCTTTCCTCAAATTTGGGTGGTTTTCTTCAGCATACATGACCCTTTGCTAGCGTTCTCTTTGACGCTGTCTGTGAACTTTGTTGTTACTACCTCAAAACAATGAAGAAGCGTGTGCTTCATAAATAAAGCATCTTCAGATATGCTGATGTTGGAAATTCCAAACAAGCTGGCCCTCTTCCCTCTGCACTCCATTCATCTGGTTTTCCAGTTGACAAGAGGAGATAGAGATAGAAAGATGAGTTGTGTGTGTGCATGTACATATGTTGCACTTTTCATATGACATACACAAGACCATCAAAGAAATCCTTCAAAGTTGCAGAATAAAAGATCTGAAAACTGCTACTTTTATTCCTCCATAAATTTTACTTAGTATGTACTTTGAACTCTAATCCACACAGTTTCACATGCCAAAATTCTTGTGTTCATTTTACCTAGATAAGTATGAGTCTTCATCTTCTTACTCTAGGTCTTAGATGAACATCATTCAGCAATGAACTAACTTAAAATAGCAGCCTTATGGCCCTTGCTGACTATCAGAGCAACAGACTGCTGGTTTTGGTTTTAGGCTTCAAGACATCACTGCTTTAATCTTCAAGACATCACTGCTTTAATCTTCAAGACATCACTGCTGAATTCTGGAGATCACCTACAAGTAGAAAGATGGATCAGCTGGCTCAAAAAATACTTGTTTTCCTGGACATGGGAGGGAGTGGAAGTTAGGGAGCAGAAACACAATTTAGGAAATAAAAGTTCTATTCTGAGTGACGTCAACTGGTAGAAAATATCACTTCAAATATTTTTGAATGAATGAAAAATGACTGTAATTACTAAGCTCACCTTGACCAATCAGCCTACATTTTATTGGTTAATTCAATTATCTCCCCTGACAGTCTTATATTTCCCGGTTTATTTCCCAAAATACATCTTAAATACTAAAAACTGCAGTTTTTAAATATACACAGACATCCAATTCCTTAGGCATCTCGATAATTTTCCTGAACTATGCCCTGTAAAGCTGGAAGCTGATCAGTGACCTAAGAATGAAGTAAAAGAGCCAGGTGCTCTATTCAACAGCTTAGAAGGTGGTTGTGAAATATTTTTGCCTCCAGATTAAACTGTGACTCTCCTGATTTCCTGCAAAATAGCAAAGCCCTACATTTTGAAGCACATATATTCAGAAATATATCAGGAGGATGTCAAAGGGCCTAGACACCATACTACACAAAGAATGTTTGAAAGAAAAAAAGCTCTTTAATCTAGAACTTGAGGAAACCTGAGAGCTTTCTACGTTAGTATGCTTTCATATACAAGTGAGAGATACCAATTCAAAATGGCTTAAGGAAAAAGCAGTTGTGTTGGTTCAGGAGCTCAAACTATGACATGAGAACTTAGTCTTTCTTTCCCTGTCTCTTGGTTCTGCCCTTCTCTGTGCCGGCTTACTTTTCAGCCGTGATTTCCTCCTTACTTGGAAAGCACCACACTTGTCTCCCATACCCCCAACAATCTAATGAAAAAGGAGAATCCAGTCTTCCACTATTCCCAACAAAAATTATTGACCCTAAGTGACTTGACTTTGAGGTAATATCCATCCTTCAGCCCTGGAGAAGCCATGATTGAAAGAAAGGTGGTTCATTAAAGAAAGCTTTTAGGCTATTCCTACAAAGAGGACAAGCAAATGCCAGGTAGGCAAAAACAACATATTTCCTATGCCACCTTCCAGTATGTAGTGGGTTTTCTTGTGAAGATGGGGATTAACTTCTCTGAGGTCAGAGTCCCAGAAATGAGAAATAGCCCACTTGCAGGAACATTATAGGAATGCAGATTTCAGCTCATTCCCCAAAAGGACCGATGTACAGTTAAAACCATTAGCATTTGAGATGGCCCACCTTAAGATGTGCCGAGTACCAGGTCCTTCCACATGTTCAGAATCAGGGCAGATGAGCAGCTGTCAGGGGAGCTGTGTAAGGAATTCGGGCATCGAGCAGAGTTTCGCCAGCGTGACCTATAGGGTCTCCTTTGCCTCTACAATTCTATTATCCTTGTTAATTTCCACAATTCAATTTGCAGTAGAGGATAAACAAACCAACCTAATTTGATCTGGAACTTCTGCAGGCTATCACAGGTCATTTAATCCAAAACACATGGCTGTAGCCATTACTATGTTTTCTGAAGTCATCTAACAGACGTGGTCCTTAACAAGGTTTCCATGTTATTAGTTTCACTTACAGTCCCCCCCCCGCCACCGGCCGGGCTCATGCGTATGACACAATTGCTTTCATTCTCCTTTAGATTAGGGTGGAGAGGAGCATGAAAGAGTTTTCTTCTTTCTGCTTTTCTCCTCTTAAATCTTAAAATAGGTGAGTTCCAATGAAAGTTTCATTGCCTGTATTTTTACCTTTGAATTTAGCTTTCCCTTTGCAGGTCTAAGGATCTATGAGAAATGGGATTCACGGATAATCATAGCTCTGGATAGAATTTTTAAGGAAAATTTTCAAAGAAGGAAGAGATTTTTAAATTTGATATCAAAAATTAAATTATAATTTTAACAGGCTGCAATGTCATTAGAATTATGGCGCCAAACCCCTTCAGCCATGCTCATGAAAAATTAAACACTTTTGTGTTAAATAGTATTTGCCTCTTTCACAACGGAAAGCACCCCACCCCCACCCCACCAGAACATACACATGCTCTGTTTTCCTTACACTGGAAATGACATGTTACACGATCCAACCCACAAATAAAATATTGTTTTTGCCAGGGTATGTCCACCCTTAATTACTGATTATTTTTCTTGTCTTTTTCAGTGAATGTTGTGTCAATGTTACAGGAATTTTGGGAAAGCAAGCAGCAGCAGAAGGCTGCATTCTCGAGTGAAGGTGTGGTGGTCTACGAGTCTCTGCCATCTCCTGGGCCACCCTACGTGAGTTATGTGACCCTCCCAGGGGGAAGCTGTTTTGGCAATTTTCAGGTAAGAAACCATAAACTGATCAGTGAAAACTGATGGAGATAACACAGAGTAAACCTTTTTATAAAATGGTAACATCGTTAAGTTTTCTTGGTTGTAATGAAAAAAAGTTGTGCCATATTCCATACATAAGAGAAAAATTGGTCAGAGGTTCTGGCTTTTAAATTGAGTAGTTTTTAATTAGGGTGCTATCCCCTTGCTTTGTGGAAAATGAATTTTATAGCATTTTATTTGCCTGATAGCTGCTGCCTTTTCCCTCAAACATTTTGGAATAAGCCTTAAATAACAAAGGAACTTGGGCAAAGTTCTTCCATCAGGGCCTTTCCATCAGTAGAAAGTCTTCATGTTCATGAAATTTGTAATCAAATAGTAATGAATCCACTACACACCAGAGCATGAACCTACAGCAAAGGTTGAGAGTCACAGGGCTGGGTTCAGGCTGGGTTCAGGCACCTGTGCTAATCCCAAATTCTGCTCTGAATACCTGTAGACCTTGGGGAAATGTTTATCTATTTCCCTGATTTTGAGATAGGGAATAATACCCATGGGGTTTGTTGGGAGTCATATGAGATATACATGCAATGTGTTTATCTGGTTATAGAGGTATTCCAAGTATTGTTCTGATCTTCAGTATAAAGATTCTTCCAGTTGGTTAATTCTTTATTATGTTTATGAAAGGGGTATAAATGATGATACATTTCTAGTTGTACCCCTAGATTGTTTGTACAAACAATCAGCATCTGACTATCTAGTGTGTGCAACAAATACTCATTGAGTGACTAGGAGATATCAAGCACTGGGCCAAGTAATGAGGATATATGGTCCATACTTTGAGGAAAGAAACGTACAAAAAAGTTATAGTAATTACATCATTACATTCGAGGGTCAATGAAGGCACAAAGGTAAGAACTTCTCAGTTTACCAATCACCTTTGTACATAGCCCTTTGGTGTAGTAAACTTTCTTAATTTTCAATAGCTGGCAAAAATGCCTCAATTACAGTTTGTGGACAATGTGAAACTCAGAAGAACTCAATTTTCCCTCTTAGCTTTGACAACTAAGAAGTTCAGAGGCAAGATTTCAGTGTATCTCTTTGTAGTATAAATCTATAAAACTTTGCATCATGTAATTTTTAGGACTAATCTCATACTTGATATTATTTATATCTCCCTTTACCCTCCCTTTGAACTTGGTGTGCCTCACTCATTTTATTTCATCCTGCTACCATGTCTCTGTTTGATATTATTTCAAATCCTTTGTGGAGTGAAGGGAAGATGTAGCTTAATAAGTAGACCCACAACCCTATGTCTGCCTAGGGAAAATCAAAAAAGGATTCACAAGAAGCAATCACAAATGGAGATGTGCAGTCAAGGGTGTCTTTGCCAATTGGTGAAGGCAAGATGACATTCTCAGCCTAGCAAACAGAGTGTACACAGGCATGGAATGAGAGAACCACAGCATTTTCAGAATATGAGGAGCCTAAGTGTGTCTGTGGCAGTGAAATTGTAGAAGATGGTTAGGCTCTCACATCAAGCTGTAAGTGTCTTCAAGCTTTGCAATGAAGAATAGGTTTTATTCTATATAAAATCAAAACCCTTGAAATATTCTGAGCAGGTGCAAGATATATTCAAGCATGTTTCAGAAGACTTACTCTGACAGGAGCATGGGGTAATTTTAAAGAACTGCTTTCAAAACTTCGGACACTGCCAGCCAGTGGGGTCTTGCCTTCTTCTGCCCTGAGCTGTGGTCAGCAGTAAATTTTTACCTCTGACTAGTGAAAGTGAATTGCCTGATGAGGATGATTTGAAAGTGGTCTAGAAGCTTTAGAACAGAACTTGATGTAACCCTAGACACTTAGGCATGAATGAGGGACAGGGGAGGAGAAAGAAAGGCAGCAACTGAGGAGAGGATTCTCTAATCCCTGTGAGTCTGCAGGTCCATCGCTGAGCATTCAAGGTAAAGGCTGCCCATTCATACAGAGCTTGCATCAGACTTCCATTCAGGGGAGGCCTCCTAAGAAAACAGACCTACTCAGCCACAGAGCAAGGTCTTGCCAGCTGCTTAAATAATTTGGGTTTTTTTGTTGTTGTTGTCCGTGAATGTCAAAGATCTAAAGATCACCAAACATCTGAAGAAAAGCAAAAGAAAAAAGGCAAACAAATAAAAGAACAGAAACAATTCAAACAGCAGAGTACCTAAAAGAGTGTTACAAACAGTTTCTTCAGAAAATTATGAAAAGATAAGTTTCCCTAAAATAGCTATGAAAAAAGATGCAAGCAGGAAACAGGAAATTTAAAATGCGATCACAAGATTGGAACAATAAAATAAAAAAGTGAGTAAATAGATGAGTAGACATAGATCACAGACAAACTGATAAAGGATAACAAAGAAAACTAAATAACAAAGTAAATTTTCCGGAACTTAGAGCAAAAAGACAAAGAGATGGAAAAAAGACAAGACAGGAAACGTGGGACTAATCCTGGAGGTAAACATTAATCTAATAAGCGTTCTAGAAAGAGACAAAGGAAATAAGGGGACGAAATAAATACTAAGAGATAAATACAAAGAAGAATTTGTATTAATACAAATAAATACAAAGAAAATTTCTTTGAGTTAAAGCAGCACAGATTTTCATATTAAAATGGTCTACCATCTTCCAAGCAAGTTCATAACAAAAGTTACACAGCTCTGTGACGGTATGAGACTTAGGGACCGCATTCTGTTCATGGATCAAAGGACTTTCGTCATTGATCTCACTCTCTGCAGGGATTTTGTTTCGTTTTAAGGCAGATTGGATTTATATGCAGGATACCTTTGGAGGATCTGATATGAAATAGGGCCAAAACTGGCAAACCCGGTCAACAAAATCAAAAACTATATCTTTGAAAAGATAAATAAGAAAGACATAGTTATGAAGTTCTATCACCGCCTTCTCTTCATGTCTAAACCCTGCCTGCCTTCCCAGACTTTACTCAGATAGCATGTTCTCCGTGAACTTTCCCTGAATCTTCCTATTAGAAGTCTCTACCTCCTCTGATTTTCCAAAGCAGTTATCCTTGTTTCTCTTCTAGTATTTAATGTTTTTTACCTTACGCTACTTATGGGGCTTCCCTGTAGGCTCAGCGGTAGAGAATCTGCCTACAGTGCAGGAGACTTGAGTTCAATCCCTGGGTCCGGAAGATCCCCTGGAGAAGGAAATGGCAACCCACTCCAGTGTTCTTGCCTGGAAAATCCCATGGACAGAGGAGCCTGGTGGGTTACAACCTATAGGGACACAAAGGAGTGGAATATAGCTTAGTGACTAAACAGCAACAACAGCTACTTACGCACGTGTTCGGTCTCTATAATATAGCATAAGTGCCTCAGGGACAGAGTCTCTACCCTTATATCGCTAAAATGTCAAGTACTGTGTTTTGCATATAGTAAGTGCCTAATAAATGTTATTGAAAAGGAAAAAAGTGATAGTTGCTCAGTCATGTCTGACTCCTTGCAACCTCATGAACTGTAGACCAACCAGGCTCCCCTGTCCATGGAATTGTCCAGACAAGTATACTGGAGTGGGTAGCCATTCCCTTCTCCAAGGGGTCTTCCCAACCCAGAAATCAAATTCAGGTCTCTTGCATTGCAGGCAGATTCTTTACCATTTGAACCACCAGGGAAGTTGAATGAATAGCTAAATGATGAATAACAAATCAAAAAAATCCATGAAGTTTATATTTGTCCTTTTTTAGAATATTATCACTATTGACTGATATACAAAACAGTATATACTATTATATACAACATAATACATCAACTAAGGTATTTTACCTAACTCTGCATGGTGGTGGGCTAGGAAGGAAAAATCAGTAACATTAAAGTCAGCTGATATTATTGTGTTCCTATCTGTGATTAGTTTGTAAAGTGGATTAATTTTAACTTATTGGTTTAAAAAAAATCTTCTAATTCTCTCTGAATTTCATTTATGCAAGGTAACTTTTCCTCCACCCACAATCTCACATAACCAATATTTGGCCATACTCACACCCAGGGATGTGTTATGTTTGTTCATATGTAATAACTACATTTATTATAATGTACTTAGAATATAACACATTTGACAGATCTGTGAATGGATCTAGAGGATGTAAGTCTAAGAAATTTTAATGTTTTGTTTTTGTATTTGCTGCCTTGAGAACTATGAATTTCCCAATCATCCCATAAATTTCTATCCCAAATGGTAAGACTTTCCATATGTAGTAAATTTACCATCCTCCTTGTGGTCTCTAAAAAATAGGAAACAAAGTTTTTAAAACTGAACTCTTCAGCAAGGTGGCCTCTTGGTGATTTCTCTGATCATTTCAGGGTTTCCTTTTCCTTATGTTTAAACCATCATATTTTAATGTTCTCAGGAGGATTGTTAACATCCTTGCTTTAAAAGATCCAGAATTTCCTGAATCAAATATGTTTTGAAAATGTGCTTGGGTGATTGGCTGCCAAATCTTAACCCATTTGGCCCCCAAAAATGTGATTTGAGAAAGGAAAACCAGGAAGGAAAAAAGAGAAAAAGAAAATTTCTCCAAAAGCAATGTCCTTACACTTTTCTTGGTTCTTCAGAAACCATCTTAAATGCTATTTTCACCATATAACATTTCATCATATTTTTGCCAGCAGTTGGTCTGTGAGAGCCTACATTCTCATTCCTACAATGCCTCTCACGTAATCAAATGTCACCCTTGTGCATTGCAAATCATTTCACGATGGATTATTAACGCCAAGACCGTGTGCTGGGACATGGAGAAATCATTATGCCAGCAGTAGCCTTCTTACTGAGCCATGGACATCACCTCCAATGGTGCCAAGTAATTGAAAATACTTGAAGTGGAGTATGGGACTGGATTGCAGGATTAATCCTTCTGGTTCATGAAAGCTCTAAGAGATTACGCCCATTCATTCTTTAGAAAAAAGGTATTCAGACTGAGCTTAGTCTTCTGATTAATCAAAGGAAAGCAGTCAAAAGGCTCTGGTGGACACAAACCACTGGTTTTATGAAAAGAAACCTCCCACTGAAGTAAACGGGAGGCTTGTGTCCAAGAAGACTAATTGAAGAATTTTCAGTTAGTTTTGATGCCACAACCCCCTAAAAAACAGCCAGAGGGAGATAAATCAACCATAAATCTGCCTTTTAACCATGCCTTCATAAACTACTTTGGTATAGAAAAAGAGAAGTGAAAATATGATTTGTTTTTGAATTTCTAAACAATAAATAAAACAATCTATTGTTACTAAACTATTTTTCTTTTAGAAAGTTATACTGAAACACATTAGTGCTTATTGTCTTTTATAAAAGAAACTATCTTCTAAGACTGCAGGCATTAAGTATGAATTCATGCATTTTGAATGTATTCTCTCCATGCCATTTTTGTCTAGGCAGTTAATCCTTCCCTAGCCACATATCATGACCATGAAAACTTGCAATAATTTCCACTTTTTACAATAAGAGCAACACAAGAGCCATCAGCTCAACGTCTGGCTCCCCTCTTGATGAACTCAGAAGGAAAGCCACTCATTGTTTCAGCAGCTGTTTTTGTTTCCAAATCCAAAAGGGGGAACTTAATTGAGTATTTTCTCTTATTTTATATTTTGATTAAAAGTTTTGTGATTCAAGTTTTTGTTTTCCAGCCAGTGACATAGTCTTCCCTATAGTCTGCTAGAATGATTTGGGTTAATGCATTTTATTCTTATTTGGAATAAAAAGTAAAAATTCTTTTGAGTATAATACTACACCATTACACCATGTGATTATTTATGTATATGAGTTTTGATTGTATAAAAAATGTATCCCCTGGCTAAAACACTGATGTGATAGTTTAATTTATTTGACGTTTAGGACGCTAATTCACTGCAGTACCATACTTTTTTTTCACCTATTTTGTGGTACTTGGGCTTTTTGTATTGTGCCAAGCACCATATAAAATTGAGACATTTAATATTTCCATAAAAATATGTTGATTGATTTTTTTCTTTTCTTTTCATTTTCAACCAATATATGGCATTATGTAACAAGGTCACAGTTGGGAGAAGTAAGTGGGAAAACACTCAGAGCAAATGAGCTTCTTCCAAAGCACTGTCTGTGAGAGACCTTCCATTTTTATGCCAGTTGGTTTTCACACCAAAGCCTTTGCCTGGAAAGACTACTTTTCTACAGCCCGTCACCTGGAAAAACTACTTTTCCAAGGTACATACTACCTAAGAGAAGGATAGGTATGTTTCATTTGTTTTAGTTATTTTTAGGCCTATAGTATCTCTAGCCCACACCCCTCCCCAAAAGTATATATGTTCAAATTAAGGCTCATAAGTTGCATGATTCTCTTTTTTGTTTTAAAGTATTAAATCACAATGAACTAAGTTTATAAAATTAAGTTTTTCCCAAGAGAGAAGGACTAGGAGAAAATTTGATTAATTCATAGTCATGGCTAAATGGAATTGTAATGTTCTCTTTTTACTGATTATTAAATAAGGCCTAGCCTTAACATTCCATGCTTAATTCCATGTGAACAGAGCACCTAAAAGCACACGTCTACATCATCAGAACTAGGATTCAAGTCCTCCCCTGACTCTAGAACATTATTCCATACCACCACCCATAAAGAAGGCAGAGCGCCAGAGAGTTGATGCTTTCAAACTGATGCTGGAGAAGACTCGCGAGAGTCTCTTGGACAGGAAGGAGATCAAACCAGTCAATCCCTAAAGGAAATCAACCCTGAATATTCATTGGAAGGGCTGATGCTGAAGCTTCAGTACTTTGGCCATGTGATGTGAAGAGCTGACTCATTGGAAAAAAAAAAAAACCCTGATGCTGGGAAAGATTGAGGGCAGAGGAGAAGACGGCAACAGAGAATGAGATGGTTGGGTGACATCAGTGACTGAATAAACATGAGTTTGGGCAAACTCTGGGAGATAGGGAAGAACAGGAAGCCTGGCATGCCGCAGTCCATGGGGTCACAAAGAGTTGGACATGGCAGCAACTGAACAGCAACATTTTTAAGGCAATAAACGCACTTTACTATCAGATATAAAACATATTTTAGACTTTCATAAGTTGCATGATTCTCCTTTTTGTTTTAAAGTGTTAAATCACAATGAACTAAGTTTACAAAATTAAGTTTTTCCCAAGAGAGAAGGTCTAGGAGAAAATTTGATTAATTCATAGTCATGGCTAAATGGAATTGTAATGTTCTCTTTTTACTGATTATTAAATAAGGCCTTGCCTTAACATTCCATGCTCCAAAGAAAGATTTAGTTCCTGCCATAAAATTGAGACTACTGCCTTGCACTAATGCTGTTTTAATGTCTATTACTGTTTGAAATCAGCCATGACCTTTTCTCTGTCCCTAGATTTGTATACCTTGACGCAGACGCACGACATGCTATGCAATGTAACTTAACTTCTAAAGGAGGTACTCCTGGTAGAAATCTCCACAGGAAAGCATCCTGTTTGGCAACTAATGAGACTCAAAGATAGGAAGATTAGTTAAAACCCCTTCCCATTTGAAACTCATATGTCAGCTAATGATCCAGGCTTTAATGGCTTGCCTGTGAAACTGGAAGTGAGTATTGTTTTAATGAGACCTGGTTATCACCCAGAACTCTTTGCTGACTTTTCATCGAGCAAAGTAAACAGAGATAGTCACATATTGCTGTTCCTAAAAGAACCTCCACATATAGTGAAAGATAATGCTTGGGGAAAGGTTCCAGGTAAATAGACTTGGGACAATCTCCAGAGGGGTTCCCCAGCCTTTGCTGTTAAACTTCAGGAAGATGCTCACGGTCTTAGGAGTTGCTGAGTGAGGAAGACAGGCTGACTCCACCTTTCCCCACCCCATCCCTGCATCTCTCTCCACACAGTCAGAGCCAAGTCCTCCTACATCAAAGCAACTGTAAAAATAAACCAAAACTTTGAGCCCTGATCAATCCATCTTGTCTTCACCTTAACTTGAAAAAAGAGAATAAGAAAAAAAGAAAAAAGGGAAAAGAAAAAAAACCTCCAGGAGCCAAGCACAACATGGTTTTGTAATAGTTGCCAGGGACCTGGGTGTAGGTATGTGTGTAGAATAGCATTTGCAGCAGAGGTAAAGGAGGAGGAGGCCAGGTGGTTTATATTATAAAAATAACATTCTGACCCACCATGTGCATGAAACGTTTCTTTCAGTTGACAGGAACTAGGTGAGTTTTCCCTGAAAATTGGACTCGCAGACCAGCCCCTCCCCCACGCCTAGCAAAGACCTCCCCCCCCCCCGGCCCCCGCCCCCATTCCCAGCACACACAGAGTTCCAAATTGTTCCCAATGTATTTACAGCCAGCCTGACCTACGGGGAAAGAGACACCATATTAACTTGGGTGATTGAGTCTTAACGGTTGCCCTTTTTCTCATCACCATCTGGGAAGGGGAAAAAAAAAAGCTAATATATCTACAATTAGATAAATTGGAACACATGCACATGTTCATGCTTAGACCAGGGCAGCCTAGGTCTTAAAGAACTGAGAGGGGGACAATTAGCATCAGGGCCTGGTTTGTGTGGCATTCTGTGTGCTGATGGCTTGCTGTCAGGATGGAACCGAGGTGTTGGTGACACTGCCCAGAGCTGGCAGGTCGTACACACACACTCTGCAAGTCACTTGCTGAGACTTGGACTCTGAGTCACACCAGCAAATGCCCCCCACCACCCGAATGACAGGCTTGACAACCTAAAGAATCTGGGCAAGAATTCTCACCTCGCACAGAGTCCGTTTATTTGGTTTTGCCACCTGTAAAGTCCCAGCTTGGGAGAGCCCCTTGGGTCCAACATGCTATTGAGCAAACGCCACTAAATAACACTGACCTGCTCTTGGCCCCAGAGAAGACGGCGTCTTCAGCTTTGAGTCACATGTGGACACAGTCTGTCAAATGTATAATACATGACGGGTCTTTTTCAAAAAACCTGCTCCTTACCAACCACTTTGCAGCTCCTCAGCTACCACTGGTAGGCACAGAATAAAGTGTACCTAACTTGATTTGGGATCTGCACACTTTTATTTTTCTGGATGTCTTTAAAATGCAAATGTGAAAAATTCTAAAAAGTCTATTGTTTAAGATGGAGAAAAGTCACTTATATTGATATCTTTTCACAGACTTTCTTTTGAAAGCCCTATAGTTGGGGGTGTATGGATAGAAAAATATTAGTATCCAGAAATAGTCACTCAATACATGTTCTAATACAAAGCATGGGAAAAACTGTTAATAAAATGAGGAATACTAGCAAAGTTAATATTCAGAGTATAAACTGTGTCATCCTGGCTGAAAAATGTTTCTGTGAGTAGTAATGCACTTATAATAATTTCAATTTTTATTGTTATCAATAATTAACAATAAAACTAATATCTTATTGGGCATTTATATGTTTACAATATGTACATGACTGCTAAAATTTTATTTCAATGAATTTCAGAAATTTCGGTACATCCTAAAAAATGGACGAACTACCATTTTATTTCAGGACAGCCCACTGACCCACAAATAAATCTTGGTTTAATTTTTCTGTTGTATAGTATGACACATGGAAAATTATCAGGAAGAAATAAGAACTGCTGAGTAAAAAGGAATATTGAGACTTCAGTTAAGTTAGAAGTGCCTATATACTTCCTAAAGGCTTAATTTTAGAAGAACAGTCATAAATGATTTTTTTTTCAACCTGAGTCCTGCTGTCCCTAACTTTTGTGTAAAAGTAATTTCTCCAGTAAGAAATAAGGCTGTTTCATGTTAGCAGAGGTGGATGTACTATTGTGATATTGAGATTCATAATGACATATATATTTGGTTTGGCTTCTGCCCAACAGCCCCTGATACCCCTAGGATTTCCTAAGTGATAAGAGTGATAAAGTTATCTTTTAGTATTCATTACAAATAAAGGGTTATACCACACCTGAGTTTATGTTAATGAAGTGGCTTTTGGGGAAGCTCCTAGTGATGGGGCCTGGTTGCTAGGAGAATAAGCCATATGATGAGAAGTTTAGAATTTTCAGCCCCAACCTCTGATCTGATAAGGGAAAGGAGCTAAAGATTGATTTATGCACCCACCAGTGGCCAAAGATTTCATCAATCACGCTTATATTATGAAGACTCCATACAAGTGCTAAATGGTGGGATTCAGAGAGCTTCTAGGTTGGTGGTGCTGGGAGAAGGCGTGGAAGCACGGAGTCCTTCCACACACACCTCTCTCTATGCATCTTTCTCTGACTGTTTCTGAGTTGTATCCTTTTATAACAAATCAATAATCTATAACTAATTTTTATGAGTTCTCTGAACTGTTCTAGCAAATGATGGATGCTGAGGAAGGACTTGTAGGAATCTGTCATTTTTAGCAGTTTGGTCAGAAACACAGAGGACAGCCTGGACTTGTGTGATTGGTGTCTGAAGTGGGGTCATCTGGTAGGACAGAGCCATCTATGGAATCTGACGCTATCTCCAGGTGGACAGTTTCAGAATTGAGTTAAACTGTAGCATACCCAACCTAGACAGCATATTAAAAAGCAGAGACATCACTTTGTCAACAAAGGTCCATCTAGTCAAGGCTATGGTTTTTCCAGTGGTCATGTATGGATGTGAGATTTGGACCGAAGAATTGATGCTTTTGAACTGTGGTGTTGGAGAAGACTCTTGAGGGTCCCTTGGACTGCAAGAAGATCCAACCAGTCCATCCTAAAGGAGACCAGTCCTGGGTGAAAATTGGAAGGACTGATGTTGAAGCTGAAACTCCAATACTTTGGCCACCTGATGCGAAGAGCTGACTCATTGGAAAAGACCCTGATGCTGGGAAAGATTGAGGGCAGGCAGAGAAGGGGACGACAGAGGATGAGATGGTTGGATGGCATCACCGACTCAATGGACATGAGTTTGGGTGGACTCCAGGAGTTGGTGATGGACAGGGAGGCCTGGCGTACTGTGGTTCATGGGGTCTCAGAGTCGGACGCAACTGAGCAACTGAACTAAACTGAACTGTAGCATACCCAGCTGGCATACGAGAATTAGTTGGTGTGAAGGGGAAACCCCCACATGTGGTGGTGACCAGAGGCTGTTCTCCCTCTTGACCATGAAGCCAGTGAGACTTCTGCTGCATAGGTTACTTCAAACTCACAGGCCAGTTTTTAAAATGTGTGATTTCTTATTGCTTTTCTCATACAAAATCCCTCAAACTGGGTAAGCTTCAGGTCCCACACAAAACCTGGTCCTGCCTCTGCTGATTAGAAATGAGACACGGAAGGGACAGAAGCTAGAGCAACATTCCTCTAAGGATAGTCCTGGATCCACCTGCCTCAGAATCACCTGGCAAGCTTGTTAAAATGCAGACCCGCACTGTGGTCCATCTGAAGAGACTCTGACCGGGAATGTGCCCGTTATCAAGTTCCCCAGACGATCTTACCATGAAAACTAAAGGTTTCGAATTTTTGGTTTGGACTGCTGGCTGAGGCTTAGCAATGGTCTTTATCACATACCCTGTGGGCTCCTAGTACCTTGTCAATGATCTCACATCCAAAATAAAATAAAGAGCCAGAAGGAGCTGGTCTTGGGAGAATTTCTCATCTGGTGGAGCTGGAGAAGTTTAATCTAAATGACTTTTTGCTCTTGAAGGGTTACCAAATATATCTTAAAGTTGTTGAGGTAAAACCCTTAAAATTTGTGTGGTAAAACTCTCAAGTCTCTTGGCTCCATTCTTAACCAAGGGAACAATTCCAGACAGCACAAGAAAATTCTAACAGGGGCTGATAGTTGATCTCCTGTTCTAATCACAGCTGGTCTTTCTCCATTTTCCTTATCCCTACAGTCCAGGTGAATAAAAGAACCAAAAGGACATAGGAGAGAAGATGATATTAATATAACTGTTAGCACATGCCTTCATCACGGGGGACGGTTTCTTGAGACACTGCACTGCTTCTCCCTTGGCCTTTTCTTTTTAAAGAAGTTGAGTTCATCATGTGGGAGTGGGAGGAGATATTCTTGGAATCTTATGTCAAAACAAGCCACGGAGTACCAAGTATTTAGCTTGGGCTAAAGTATGACTACCCTGGTGGCTCAGATGGTAAAGCATCTGCCTACAATGCAGGAGACCTGGGTTCGATCCCTGGGTTGGGAAGATCTCCTGGAGAAGGAAATGGCAACCCATTCCAGTACTCTTGCTTGGAAAATCCCATGGACAGAGGAGCCTGGTAGGCTACAGTCCATGGGGTCACAAAGAGTCAGACGGAACTGAGCTACTTCACTCACTCACTCAAAGTACTATCTATACTGATTTGGGGAATGCTGGGAGACTTTAGCCAAATTATATCTCTTCTCTATTCCAAGGTGGGTGACCATTTCTGTGACAAGCAGAATAGTGTTGTGGTTAAAAATCTGGGCTTTCAAGTCTGACAGACAGGGGATTTAATCCTGCTTTGATAATTTTTTAAGTTGTATGACTTTGGGCTATATAACCTCTGTTTTCTCAAGGGAAAAGTAAGGATCACAATAAAATAAACCTTACAGGATTGTGGTGATAACTAAATGTGACAATCGACATAAAATACTTAGCTTGTGCATGCGTGCCAAGTCACTTTAGTCGTGTTCAACTCTTTGGGACTCTGTGAACTATAGCCTGCCAGGCTCCTCTGTCCATGAGATTTCCTAGGCAAGAATATTGGAGTGGGTTGCCGTTTCTTCCTCCAGGGAATCTTCCAGACCCAGGGATCAAGCCCACGTCTCTTATGTCTCCTGCATTGGTAGGTGGGTTCTTTACCACTAGCACCGCCTGGAACAGCTTAGCTCAGCACGCAGCAACAAGGATTACTATTAGTGAGCTCTGCCTCAAAGAAATGGCACCCCACTCCAGTATTCTTGCCTGGAAAATCCCATGGACAGAGGAGCCTGGCAGACTACAGTCCATGGGATTGCAAAGAGTAGGACACGACTGAGCAACTAAGACAGACAGACCTCAAGGGTGGGCTGAAGAAGTTCCCAATTACCTGATGGGAGCAAAGCTTCTGTGTTAGCTATCTGTGGCTGGGTAACAGATTGCCACAGAACTTCTCATTGTCTCATTCTTTCTGAGGATCAGGGATTTGGAAGCCACTTAGTTGAGTAGTTCTGGCCCAGGGTCTCCCAGAGGTTGCAGTCAAGCCTGGAGCCACAGACATCTAAAGGCTTGATGGGGTCTGGAGGATCAGCTTCCAATCACCCTCAGAAGGCTCTTGGCAGTAGGAATTAGTTAGACCCTTAGCATGTGCACCTTTCAGTTGGACTACTCACAACACAGCAGCTGACTCTTCCTAGAGAGAAAGCAAGTGTGACCAGGAAGGACCACAGTGCCTTTTATAACCTAATATCAAATGTGACGTACCATAGCTTCTGCCATATTCTGTTGGTTACACAGACCAACCCTGTACAGTATGGGAGGGAACTGTACAAGTGTGGGGTTTTCTCAGAGGCTGGCTACCCCCACCTTTAAATAGTTTTCCTGAGCAATGCCACAGATGCTCTTTTTTTTTTTTTTTGCTTTAATTTTAGAGCTGAGAGGCTTTGAAATGATTACAGTTGTTTATAATCTACCGGCAAATGAAAGGCATCCAAGCATCAAGATAAATGTCTGAGTGGGGTCTTCTAGCCACTTGGAAGACATGTGGTTCCACATGCTAAAGAAATCCACAGCTGACTTTAGTAAGATCTTGACTATTAAATATTCCAGCCCTGCACTTTCACGAAGTGCAAAGGACAGAAGTTGTCTCTCTGTGTTAACAAGTAAGAATGGTTAGCGGATAGGTCATGGTTTACAAATCTGTATTTATGATTGAGGTCTGGCTGACAAACAACAAGAATAAACCATACAACCTGGGGAGTCCAGTTCCAGCAGGAAGTTGCTTTGAAATAACATCATACTTCATTCACTCCCCAAATGATGTCTTTGACGACCAGTTTGGACACATCAATAAAACGTCCTGTCACTTACCATATTTTATTTTCTTGCAGCATTTCCCACTGTTTGATGGTAACTCTCACAGTGCCTGTTCTTACAGCAGAATCCACACTTTGATTTAGATTTGCCAAGTAGATTGATTTTGGCCAAATTTCTTGTCCAAACACAGGTCCTTACAGTTTGAGAGTTCCCACTAAAAGATTGCTAAAGAAAAATATGCAGTTTTACTGGCTCGGATTTGTAGCTCCAAAATTTAAAAGAAACCGGCTGGTTAACATTATAGACATTTTGAAATACTTGTCTTTCAGAAATGCAAAGAACAATAGCAAGGAAAGCCTTTGATCGCTCAGAATTTATTTTATTTTATTTTATGTACTTATTAATTGGTACACTTTCTCCCCCATTTTAACCAAAGACTCTGTACATTGAAACAATAAAATAAGTAAAGACATGTGTCTTCTTTAAAAATCTCGATACTGGTTAAGTCTCAGAGTCCTTTTCCATGCTTTCTGGGTAAAGGCTTTTTCTGTTCTCTCAGCCCTGCAGCACTTTGATCTCAGAAGCAGTGCCATTTGGTTGTAAATGTATGTGGCGCCTTTGATCTAGTACTTAGCTGGTCTTATTTAAAATAGATAGCTTCTTTTATCTAAGTCGTGTTTACTAGGTCTCGCTCTATGAAAGATGGTTTAAATTGCTATTATTTAGATAGAAAGTTATATGAAGTTTCGTAAGAGTGCCCAGATCTGAATCTAATTCTCTAAATTTTAAAACCCCAACGGCATTATTATATGTTTCATACAGCAAATTCTTATTAAAATGAGCTGCTTTTACAGATGTCAGGTAATATTTGCAAAAACTCTGTTTGCTTTTTAGCAGGGAACTGATTTTCCAAAGAATAATAAACATATTCTACACTCAGGCAAAACTAGTACTCTCAGAGCGCCTGAACTAAAAGGCCAATTTTCCCCTCTGTAATTCACATATTAGTATATTTTTCTGTTACTGGATTATGAATACAATAAAGAGTATATTGAAATGGGACTTTTTAAAATTAATAAGGATAAGTGTAAATCTTAAATTCTCTTCTTTAAGAGGATTTCTTAAAAACTTTGTCAGTCGCTTTAGTGATGGGTGCTTTCAATTTCCTAGGCTATATTCAATTATTCATTCAACAAACTATGTTGCAGGTGCAAAGACAGAGACTTGATTAAGTCAAAGACTCCAGCCTTAGGTTGCTCACAGCCTGGGGTTGGGCGGCAGAGCGCTAGTAGACAATTACACTTCAGTGTGGTGTGTGCCTTTTGTGGATGCTGGTCCTCCCAGCCTGCAATTGGAGTGGTCAGGGAAAGTTTCCTGGAAGAGGTGGTACCCAAGCTTTAGTGAAAGACTACTGACTCAGAATTCAGTATCCTATAAATTTCCAGCCAAATCCATAATTACAAAGACACCTCTCCCAGTCTCCACACCCCTGGTTTAATGCAGGTGGCCTAAACCTTGAGAGAGGTCTAAAGCTTAAAGGGCTTTGGTGCCTGAAGCTACCTGGAAGGCTTATAGATTGCCATCCAACACTAAAGAGAAAAAGCCCAAACCATCTTTCACAGAAGCCACTTGGTCCTAACCTGAAGGTTAAAACAACATAAGCCTGAGGTACTCTCATAGAGTGTTACCACCTTCTGGGTATTTTCGTGCTTTCTCTATATTAATGAATTGAGCCTATCCTCAACCCTACGACCCAGGGACCACTGTTATTCCCATTTAGAGGGGAGGAAATTGAAGCATAGAAAGACAAGTTTGTCCCTGGTTTTTCAACTAGTAAGTTCCAGAGTTGGAATCAGAACCCAAGGAGTCGGACTCCAGAATATACGTTTTTAATTACTGTGTTAAACGTGTCTCCCATTTTCCTTCGTTCCTTACTTTCTTTTCTCTGAAATAAAGATTTGAGGAGGGCCCTGGTAATGAGTGCAATCACCGAGCACAGAACAGTTGCCATTATTACTTTTGTTATTATTTATTAACAGAGTGTGAAAGCCTCTCATACATAGTAGGCATTCAGTGACTGTGAAATAAGGCTAAAACATTTGAAGACTAACCAAGACATTTGCATGGGCTCCGGGGCTGCAAGGAAGTCTGCATGGTCATCAAGGGGATTAGCAATGGCTATGGAAGAATAGAAGCAGACAGTGAATGTATAAATAGAAATAAATGTCCAGAGACCCATTGAGTTGGGGCGAAATGATGAGATGCCAGATTCTTTAATGACTCCTTTTCTCCTTCCCTTCTTAAGTGCTGCTTAAGTAGAGCTGAGGCCAGACGGGATGCAGCTAAAGTGGCCCTAATCAACTCCCTCTTCAACGAGCTGCCCTCTCGCCGAATCACCAAGGAATTCATTATGGAGAGTGTGCAGGAAGCAGTTGCCTCCACCAGTGTGAGTACCCACCAGGGAAGGGGGAGCTGGCTATACTGAGAGTACTGAGGCCTTTGAATCTTGGGAGATGCTAATGTGTACAAGTTCTTTAAGAACTGTGCAGGTTTGTTTTTTTTCCCCCCCCCCATTAAATCATTAATTTTCAGCAAAAAGAGCACTTAGATTGAAAATCATGATATTGGGGCTGTCTCCCTATCCATGTCTCAGCAAGATTCTTTATCCTTCCTGGATCACAATTAATCAAGCTGTCTATCAAAGTGGATCGAATTATCCATCTTGATTTGTTTATTTGGGTGTTTGCTGTTTGAGGAGCACTGATTCTTTTAGGGCCTGAGGATGCATGCAGTTGAATACCGCTTTAACCTAGACATAAAGAAGTTCAGTTTTTCCCAAACTTGACTAATCATAAAAATTTTCTGAAGCGCTTGTTAAAAGTGCCAATTCCCCAGCCAGCATGAGGTCCTGCAGTCTGTGTTTTTAAGGAAATACTAACTGCTTGAAGTGAAGTGAAATGAAAGTCACTCAGTTGTGTGTGACTCTTGGCAACCCCATGGACTCTACAGTCCATGGAATTCTCCAGGCCAGAATACTGGAGTGGGTAGCCTTTCCCTTCTCCGGGGAATCTTTCCAACCCAGGGATCGAACCCAGGTCTCCCACATTGCAGGTAGATTCTTTACCAGCTGAGCCACAAGGGAAACCCACTAACTGCTTAGCTATGAGAAAAGCTGTATGCCTAATATTTGTCAGATGTTAGAGTTATCACACTTAATGTCGATTATTTTATTCCGAGAGCTCTGAAAATTTCTGTAATAGATGTAATTAAACGCAAAGTGCTTTGAGAGCCAAACTATGTCTTAGCAATTTAGACAGCATATTTTCTCGCCAATCTAGGAGTAGATTATTTGCCCCATGAATTATTTGGTGGTCCTGATCCTTGTACCTCCAAACTATAAATCATTTTCACCACGGAGGAAGCCTTGGGTCTCACCTGGGGCAGGCGTCTCCCTATATATCCTTAAAGTGCAGAAACCAAAGGGCATTACCAAAGAGATAAGCTACCTCCTGCTTCGCCTTTAGCATGGATCAACCCTATCTGAGACTTTCATTCCCTGATTCCCTTAACCTGACTGTGCAAGTCAAGGTTCTGTCATTCTGGAGAAGCTACTGATAAGGAAGATGATATTATCCCACCAGCTGTGACCTTTTTTGCTGCCTTCCCCCCTCTTAAATGCTCTTATCACACAGAGAAGCGATGAAGGGGGAGAGCAGCAGGGACTGAGAGTGGTTGTCCTGGCAGAGAGACTTCAGGGAGCTCTGGTCTATCTCTGCTCTAAGGATGAAAGGAAGCCTTTATTTTTCTGCCCTGTAAATTTCAAGTGCCTTTGAGGAAGAGAAGTTAGGAAAATGATGCCTGATTTATATGTGTGGAATTTACTCAGGAGCAGGGAGGGGTCCTCAGTGTAAATGTAATTTATCATTTTTTTCATGGAAATTTCTAAGGAAGGAGAATATATATGGTTCCTAGGCTTCTGGATGGATTTCCTCTGGGATATTTAAAAAGCCAACATAAATATTTCGGCAGCAGTGTGTTAATGTTATTGCATTCAAAAGCTATAAATTTGCGGCTATCTGATGCTGGCAGTTGTTTGTTCAGTCTTACAAAGCCATTGCCCACCTTCCCAGGAATCCAAGGCCATGGGATATTGAAGGGCAGGCCCCAGTGCCATTCCAGAGCTCATGTTAGCTTTTTTATTGCCGCTCCCCATAACCAAATACTGAAGGGAAGTTTCATTTTCCCCCATCACCCACCCACCTTGTTTCTTAAAGATTAAGTGGTCCAGAATTGAAAAAATATAAACCAAAATCCATGTCTCCAGGTTGAACACCAGCCTATTATGAAAAGCTCCCATTGAGAATCACGGTGGTCAAACATCAACATGAATCAGCCACAGGTGTACATATGTCCCCTCTCTCTTGAACCTTCAAAGAAAAAATATATATAAATTTTTTAAAAAAAGAATCATGGTGGTAAAATATGAATTGTCCATACAACTGGAAAATTGTTTCCCTGTTAATTACATAATTTGCTTGGTGATCATAAGAATCTTATGAAGCAAGTCAGCATTTCAAGATTTCAATAATGGATGAAAACAGCCTCGAAGGGCAACCATTCATTCAGTTCAGTTCAGTCGCTCAGTCATGTCCGACTCTTTGCGACCCCATGAACCACAGCATGCCAGGCCTCCCCGTCCATCACCAACTGCCAGAGTCTACCCAAACCCATGTCCATTGAGTTGGTGATGCCATCCAACCATCTCATCCTCTGTCATCCCCTTCTCCTCCTGCCCTCAATCTTTCCCAGCCTCAGGGTCTTTTCCAATGAGTCAGCTCTTCACATGAGGTGGCCAAAGTATTGGAGTTGCAGCTTCAACATCATTCCTTCCAATGAACACCCAGGACTGATCCCCTTTAGAATGGACTGGTTGAATCTCCTTGAAGTGCAAGGGACTCTCAAGAGTCTTCTCCAACACCACAGTTCAAAAACATCAATTCTTCAGCACTCAGCCCTCTTTATAGTCCAACTCTCACATCCATACATGACCACTGGAAAAACCATAGCCTTAATTAGATGGACCTTTGTTGACAAAGTGATGTCTCTGCTTTTTAATATGCTGTCTACGTTGGTCATAACTTTCCTTCCCAGGAGTAGGAGTCTTTTAATTTCATGGCTGCTCATTAGGGTGGCATTAATGCCACTACCAACAAAAACTCTATAGAGATGTGGGAATTTCTGCTTTAGTATAATTATTCTTTTTGAGTATATAATCAGTTAACATTGTAATGAAAAGCTAGATTCAAATTGACTTCAAAATCCTCTTCACTTAGAGATGGTGAGATTAAGGCTTTTATCCCCAATCAGCTGGAGATGGTTGTAAGGTGCACACCTGAAGGGTTAGAACCACAGGAGTTTCACCGTGGGGCCAGGATTCATTCATGACCCCCAAAGAAGAGGAGGAAAAATCCGTGATGCTTTCCTTTTCTGCTTCCTTCCCAAGGGCACTTTGGATGATGCAGACGACCCAAGCACCAGCATCGGAGCCTATCACTACATGCTGGAGTCAAACATGGGGAAGACCATGCTAGAGTTTCAGGTATCCGCCACATCTTTACTTTGCTACACAGCCCCTAGAAGCCTGGGGGAATGCCAGTCTTATCACAAACAGCTCTTTATTTTGGTCATTTTAATTTAACCCTCTTAGAATCCAGCACTATAACTCTCTTTTAGCAGCACTGCAGTAGGCTAAAACAAACAAGTCAACAAGGCACAATCTTTGCTTCTTCAAAGAAAGTAGAAGACTTAAGCTAAGAAACAAGTAGGGAACATTACCATCTTATGACCCTAATAACACTTTACCAGCTTTTCAGTATAAAGCTCCCCTTTAAATCAAACAGCTTGAAATACTGTTCATGACTGATTCTTAATTTTCAGAAGTTATAGATGAAGGTGACTGCATGTATATTAACAATTTCCCCATCTGTTATGATATTTTTGGTAAACAAGATCTGCCATCTCCTATCATTAAGTAAATAAAAAAATTTAGCAAGCTCTAGCTGTTTTCATTCCCCTGCTGACAAGCAATGACAGAGCTAAGGAACTATATCACCTGCTATCTGTAAATTAATTATATTAGTAGTAAGAAGAAGAATAGCTTACACTCATTGGATGCTTACCTTGTCTGGCACTGTGCTAAGCATTTATCAAGTCTTACCATAATTTAACCTTTACAATAAACGTATGAGTATTTATTATACCCATATCATCATTGAAGGAAGTATGACATACAGCTTAGTAAATGGCACAGCCTGGGTTCAGACCCAGGCAGTCTGATTTCTGAGTTCATATTTTGACTATTATCCTATATTGGGCTCGACAGACAAAAATTCAATAGTGGTTGAGAATGAAAAGTATGCTCTCTAAAAAATTAAATTTGAATACAGTTGACCATCCATATACATCAATGCTACTAAGAATCAATATGCAGTGTTATAATAAGGAGACTTTACTTCCAAGATTTCTATTATTTTAGGTTAGATTCCAAGAAGAAATCAGAATATAAAGTTTTATGGACAAAAATGTTCATCGTGGTATAATTTACAGTGGTAAAGCCAGCTTTCAAATACCATCTTTGGTACCTTTCAAATTCTTTTCCTGATTACAGTGCCACAGCCACTTACTTCTCAGCTGGATATGTCCGTCCTGCCCATTTTAAAATTCATTAATTTCACTCACCACTCTCTTGTTTGATTGAAGCAAAAATGCTCTTTTCTCATCCTTTCCTAGGAAGATCTCAGTCATCCAGATTTCTCCTTAAGCAGTTGTGGTCTCACTGACCTTTGATGTTGCTTGTCTTGGTTTGCAAAAGACCTTGAAGCTCACCTTCTGGTGTAGACAGCGGCTTGCAGCAGCCAGTGGTTCTCAGCCCTGGCTGGGGAGTGGGTTCGGCTGCTCACCTCTGAATCTGTTTCCTCATTTGTACATAAATCAGGAAGAATAATAGTAGCAATAATAGCAGTGCTACCTCACTGTGCTATTGTGGAGATTAAACAAGACTGCATAGGGAGTTCAGAATGGCTCCTGGCATATGGTAAATTCTCAGTAAAAAAATGACAACTGATAGACATATATTTCTGAAGAAGGACTGCTTTACTTGAAATGCCAGAGGCTCCCGGATGGACTCCTCTGACAGCTTTATCTAACCTTAAGTCTCCAGAAGAGGACAAAGTAGCTTCCCAGCAATAAAAGCTTCAGGGCCCTGGGTCTCCTGCATTGCAGGCAGATTCTTTGCCAGCTGAGCTATGGGGGAAGCCCTGCTATAGAATACAAGAGTGAAACTGGCAAGAGTCATTTTTGATATCCCATAACAATCTAAAGTCAAACAGAGAAAACATAAAAAGGGGAGCGCATGACGCAAGAGAAGGAACACAAACTAAAAAAAACCATACAGATCCAAGAGCCAAGCCTGTTCTACTGCTCGTCACCTGTGAACTCAGCCATTCTGAGACTCAGGTTTCTCATCTACAAAATAAGAATTATGATGTCCATTGTGTAGACTTTTTGTGGGACTTATAGAATGTGACATTTATAAAGCATTTAGCACAATGATGCCCTAAGAAAGAAATCATTTATTTTAATTTCTCCTCTCTCCCTGACAGAAGAATATTGTACTTTTTTTTTTCTTACAGAATGAATGTTGCCTGGCCAAGAACATGGTAGCTTGTATAGGATTTAGTAACTATTTTCAGAACAATTAAAAATGATTTTTTTTAATGCAGTGGGTTAGTCTGCCAAATATAGGGAAGGCAAAAAAATTTTTTTTAATTTTTAAATTCTGTCCAAGTACTATGAAAGGCTGTACTCAACCACCTTTTAGTAATACTTTTTTTTTTAATTGCCTTACTATGGGCTGGCTGCATGTTTTCTGTGTGGTCTGCGTAGTAAGGTATTTAAGAATGTGAAATAATAATTTGACTCATATTGTGGAAATGCTTCATAAATTCTCATAAAGGATGCTGGGTGCTGGATGAGAGACAGAAGTAGAGGAAGACGTGAAAGCAGGAAAAATCCAAACTCCCTCCTCCCGGTAGTGATGCTGGCAACCCACAGGGAGGGCCATGAAGTACATCCCTCTTCCTTCCTCCAGCCCCAGGCTGCCTGCTGGTTTCCTACACATTCCTCCATGGCCTGGGTTAAATGCATCAACTTGTTTCTGCTCATAATGGGAATTGACCACAGGCCTGGGCTGTTTGCAGTCCACTCAGCAATTCATTCCCCCCGGTGGGTAATAGATGTGTGTTTGTATCTAGCTACGGATGACTATACAGCCTAAAGACAAGACTGGAGTCTCCTGACTGCCCTCGGGCTTTCCAGGGGGGCCATTAAGCAGGCAGAGCTCAGAAGAAACCTGATAGGTTTCTGCTTACCTTCACTTCGTGGGCGGGAGGCTGGGGTGCCTGTTTAAGGTAGCCTTGCCTCTCTCTGTAGAGAAAACTGCCTCCTGTTTGCAGGGGTGGGATGGCGGAGGCTCTAGCCACTGGGTCTTGTCAAGGTCAGATTCAAGGCAGACTTTGACTGAAGCTGGTTAATATATTTATTCTGAAGCCTAATGCAATCCAAAGATGAGCTGTTTATTTACATCTTTGCTAAATTCTCCAGGTTGCCTTTTAAAACCTCATCCCATAAACAAATTTCCTCTTAAATCCATTCTCTTGGGTGGGGAGATGGTGCCCACCTGCTTTTCAAGTTCTCCATTTACACTGTTTGTTTTTCTTATTCCTGATGAATCACAGAACCAAGCCAGTCTCCCAGAAAGAGTTCCAGAGAGAAGCGGTGTTCATTTTCTCCCTGCGAGTAGCTGGGAGGCCACACATTGTTTCTCATAGGAGGCAACACCAGGAAGCTCTGTGAGGACAGACCCCAGTCGCTGTTGGTTTAGATTTAATGAATGACAACATGAACCAGGAAAGCTGTAGAATGAAAGCTACAACTTGCAATGTTCCTGAAGAGAAAGAAAACACAGGACTCGATTCACCATTTGATTTCGGATTTACTTATAGGGGCTCCCTGTGGCTCAGACAGTAAAGAATCTGCCTGCAGTGCAGGAGACTCAGGTTCGATCTCTGGGTCAGGAAGATCCCCTGGAGAAGGAAGTAGCTTTCTACTCCAGGATTCTAGCCTGGAGAATTCCATGGATAGAGGAGCCTGGTGGGCTACAGTCTCTGGGGTCACAATGAGTCAGACACAACTGAGCAACTAGTACTTGGTAAAGGGAACTGGCTACATAATTTATGGGGCCTGGTGCAAAATGAAAGTTTAAGCCTTTTGTTCAAAAATTGCTATGAATTTAAAGATAGCAAAGCACTAAACCAAGCTCAAAGCCTGTGTGACTGCACAGATCACAAGCTTGTGAAACTGCCCTAGTCCCTGAGACAAGATCCCCAGAACAGCCCAGTCTAGGGTAAGAAGAGTCAAGCATTCAACTGGGGTACAAAATTTGAAGGAGCGACAAAAATTTCAGTAATCAAGGCAAATGATATTATAATGCAATACATTTTAAACTCAAAATAAACGTGCAAAAATCTATGACAAATGAAACATCCAAATTTTAAATAAAGATAAGATTTTAAATAAAAGACCCTGAACTTGTACGACTCACCTTAAGTCTGGCTTCACTCACCTGGCCCTAGTCTCAACCTCACCTCTAGGCCAGCTTCTTGTTTATCTGTAAGCCCATGCAGGGAAGCCAGGCTTCTAGGTCAGCCTATGTTACAAACACAGCTCAAAGACTTCAGTGAGGAAGAAGCAGGACAGATAGCCCACCAAACAGACTTCATTCAAAATAATAGGGTTTCAACAAGTAGAAAACAAGGCTGAGAAGACCAGGCAGTGAGGAGTCATGGGAAAAATAGGAAGTGAGTCCTCACAGAAGCCCACAGCCACCCTCTCCTTGCCAGTCTTTCATAATGCAAGGATTTCCAATGGCATCAATGATAAGCACACAAGGATTTCCTGGGGTTGAGCCAGGGTTCACACAGCTTCAGGAAGATCTGAAGATAGCAAACTTGGTCAGTTCAGGTCAGTTCAGGTCAGTCTCTCAGTCGTGTCCAACCCTTTGTAACCCCATGGACTGCAGCACACCAGGCCTCCCACTCCATCACCAACTCCAAACCAATGTCCATTGAGTCGGTGATGCCATCCAACCATCCCATCCTCTATCGTCCCCTTCTTCTCCCGCCTTCAATCTTTCCCAGCATCAGGGTCTTTTCAAATGAGTCAGCTCTTCGCATCAGGTGGCCAAAGTATTGGAGTTGCAGCTTCAATATTAGTCCTTCCAATGAATACTCAGGACTGATTTCCCTTAGGATGGACTGGTTGGGTCTCCTTGCAGTCCAAGGGATTCTCAAGAGTCTTCTCCAACACCACAGTTCAAAAGCATCAATTCTGGTCATGTGACGGGAAATAAAGAAGTGGGACAGGGAGAACGTGGAAATATCTCAGTAGACTTCATATGATGATGGTAAGGTCTGTTATCTCCAGAGAGGAGGGCAAGCACTGCAGATCAGGACACAAAGTAAGAAGGTAGAAAAAAGGTTCTCTTTCCTGGGGGATTTAGGAACAAGAGCTTCAGGGAAGAAGAGGCAGTTGTGTTACTGCAGAGGAAACAACTGCTTGATGATAGGATAGAAATTTAGACAAACCAGAGCGGGTGAGGAGGATAATCCTTCTCCTGCAGGCGAAAACAGTCCAATCTCAGTGGGGAAGTTTGATGAGAGGGGTAGGTTGCCAAAGGATATGAGAAAGATTTCCAGTTCTGTTCACAGAATTGTGGGTTCCACAGTGTTAGGAGGGTTGCTGAGTGACACAACAGAAATTTATCTGGATGCGGGGCTTGGCTCATAAATAAGAATGAAAGCTTAGAGGACATTGGAGGAAAAATATATTATGAAGGTGACAGTTATCAGAGGATGGAATTAAGAGCTCTGTTAACAATAGGTTGCTTCTCAAACTGGGCCACACAGATGCAAGGACAATGCCAGGAGGGTTACTGAAGTCACAGAATAAACTCCATGCCTCTTTCTGGGTTGTCGACATTGCGTGAGGATTGCAGGATAAGGAAAGGAGTGGAGTGGCATTCATTTTCTGCTTTAAGGAAATGGACATATACAATAAAATGCAAAATTTAAGAGGAGTCTTACAATAAAACATTTGTGAATATTGTAAGTCCTGTAACACCATGGAGACTACTTCATATCAGAACCTAAAGAGCATTCCTATCCTTTTTTTATGTCTGCAAAGCACTGGGTGAGTAGGCCTGAGGGTATAGCAAGGAGAGCAACACAAGTTTGCCTTTCTCAGCCACTGGGGTTATCTTGATAAAAGGCACAGTGGTCAGAGCCAGTTTAAATTACGGATTTGGTTAGGGAACAAAAGATTCTCACTTTCCCAAAGTAGCACAGTGATGTGACAGAGTGGAAATCTAGATGGGGGCAGAGAGAAGTGGAGAGGAGTCGTAAGAGGGGTGAGTTCCCCTGGCACTGGATCCAGGACCCTGGGCAGACATGGGGTCAGAGTGTGGCTCAGCTGGCGTCCATGTCATATTTCAATTAATGGAAACACATGGTTTTGCCCTTACCAAGGCCTCTGTTTTGGGGCTTCCCTGATGGCTCAGACAGTATCTGCCTGCACTGTGGGAGACCCGAGTTTGATCCCTGGGTCAGGAACATCCCCTGGAGAAGGGAATGGCAACCCACTCCTGTGTTCTTGCCTGGAGAATTCAATGGACAGAGGAATGGCGGGCTACAGTCCATAGGGTCGCAAAGAGTCAGATACAACTGAGCGACTAACAATGTGTGTTCTTGGGGTGCTTACCATGTAGTAATACGTACCAAAGAGAAGAAAAGCATTACACTCTAAAGGCAATTTAAACATGAGAATAGTGCTATTCAGACAGGAAACATTTAGACATGAGAATATTTATTCTGATGATCTTATCTCTTTAAATTTTACCTCATAATTTTAAGGTAACTGTAATCTCAAACTGAGCTTATGTCTCCAGATTTCATAGTGAAAACGTTTTCCAGAGCAACCAGACATAAAGACAATAAAAGTCCACTTTTTTTTTTTTTTTTTTGAATGGGCATAAGACATCTGTTCAGATGTTAAGCTTTCATAATTTGTTTCATGACCAGGAAGTTCCTTAACTGTATTGTTATTTTCCAATAGGTATGTGGCTGTGGTTTATACTACCACTAATCCACTGTAGATGTTTCTCTGATCAAAAAAGAAAGAAAAAAAAAATGTAGGTAACTTCAATGGAAGACTGCTAATCCTAATCAGATTGGAAAAACAACATCTTCAGTATGTTGAATACATGTTAGCTTGCACTCAGTATGCAGGGAAAGGATGATGTTGACAGAAAGGCTAAATGCTGTGCTCAGCCCTGGCCGTTGGATGTGAAAACTGTGGGTGGCTTTAATGTCAATTCATCCTTATTGGTCATATTTTAAGGCATTTTCTTGACTGAATTTATAAACTCAGGGGTATTTTACAGTTTCTGTAGTTTCTCCATTATATGCTCCATACTTATTTTTTGGCCTGAATTTTTTAAAATTTAAATTATTTTAAAATGGTATACTGTCACATGGTTCAAAGCTCAAAAGGTACAAACAAGTGTCAGAGGAAAGTTTCGCTTCATTTTTCTCCCCAGAGGCGACTTATGTTCCCAGATTCTTTTGTATCTTGTCAGAAGTCTTCTAGGCATTTATAAGCAAATATTTATAGGCATCTTCTAATTCTTTTTTAATCAAATAGTAACACACAGTATACATGTTGGACACCTTGCTTTTAACAACACGTCACAGAGACTCTTTGCATTAGAACGAGGAGCCTTCTCACCCTTTGTGATTGCGTTGTATTTGGTAGGATGACTGTGTTGTAAGGGAGAAAGAATCATTTTCTTTTTATCCTTCTGAATTCTTAGCCGAGACTCCTGTAATGAAAGACAGATTAGGAAGAGAAAAACAGAAGTACACTTCACGTGTGTGTGAGAGATACCCAGGGAAAAATGAGGACCTCCACAAGGTAGCTTAGAATTCAGGATTAAATACCATCTTAATATGGAAGGGAGAAGGGGTGTAGGCCTCTCGGGAAAGTGCATGTGAGCCTGCTCAGCTGCTCAGTCATGTCTGAATCTGGGTCCTCTGCCCGTGGAATTCCCCAGGCAAGCATTCTTGAATGGGCAGCCATTTCCTCCTCCAGGGGATCTTCCCGACCCAGGGGTCGAACCTGTGTCTCTCAGGTCTCCTGCATTGGCAGGCAGATCCTTAACTGCTGAGCCACCAGGGAAGCCCCTCAGGAGAAAGGAGATAATCTTTAAGAAAGATGAATTGATCCTTAGAAGAATAGATAGGAGATATGATAGTGACAAAGTTTGGCTGAGCATGGAGTGGACTTCAGTTTCTACTTCTGTGATAAGAGTCAGTATACCCTGGTTGATGAAACTTCTGGAGAAGGGAGTTACAACAATTAAGTTCCTTTCGGAGGATCTGTCTTTTGGGAGATAAGGAGAGTTCAGAGAAAGCCTCTTCCTCTGTTTGCAATTTTTAAAGTAGTTACAGCTCAAAATAATCAATATACCAAAGTTGCATATTTGGGGGTGCTATATTCTGCTACACTTCAGGATTTAACCATTCCTTTTTGTAACCATTTCATTTAAGCATTCCTTTAAAAATGAACATTTAAAATATTGCCAGTCTCAGGCAATTTTCTTTAAAATGATGCAATGAATAGCCTTGCCTACACATTATTCGAAGATGTGCTGGTATATTTATATAACTTCCTGGGTGTAAAATTGTTACAGCATATGTGTTTACACTGTTGAGAGGTATTTGTCCATTATTTAATAGTTTGTGCCAAATATAGATAAAACAGAGGAGGGAAGGAAAAACGCTCCGGAAGCCTGCAACTGTGGTATTTGAAAAGTCTCAAAGTGTTCTGACAGTACTGTATATTCCATTTGCCTGATATAGTTGGGAGTTAGAGTTATGACCTCTTTGGCAATCACTGAGGCACTTTCTTTCACATTTCTGCTTTGAGACTAATGACAAGCATTTGGGTTTTATAGGAGCTGATGACCATTTTCCAACTATTGCACTGGAACGGAAGCCTCAAAGCCCTTCGTGAAACAAAATGTTCCCGACAGGTGAGATTTTTCCGATAAAAAGCAGGTTTGTGTTGTATGGCATCTTCCACTGAGGTTCCTTTATTTGAATTTTTCTCTGTTTAGTACCTTATTTATTAAAAGCAGAGGATATATATATATACTGTGCTTAGTCACTCCATTGTGTCCAACTCTTTGAGACCCTCTGGACTGTAGCCCACCAGGCTCTTCTGTCCATGGGGATTCTCCAGGCAAGAATACTGGAGTGGGTTGCCATGCCCTTCTCCAGGGCATCTTCCCAACCCAGGGATCAAACGCAGATCTCCCTCACTGCAGACAGATACTTCACTGTCTGAGCCACCAGGGAAGTATATGTATACTAACATGTAAATTTCTGTGCATCTATGTGCATATAACTATATGTGCAACATCTATAAGTGTGTATATATATATATATATCTGATATCTCTATCTGGTATATCTCTCTCTGATATATCCATCTAGATTTAGATCTAGATATATCAGTCCGGTTGCGTCAGGGACTGACCACATACACACGCTAAGAAGAATGTTGGCTGGCCATAGGACAGATTTAGATACCCGTACTGAACGCTAGAATGGAGGGATCACTAAGACAGACTTAGTTCCTGATGGAGGGATCACTAAGACAGACTTAGTTCCTAAGTCAGATACGCAACTACTCCATGCAGTGTGCCCCTCCCACTCTTCAAGGCAGAAAGAAATGGGAGTCTGCACTGCCTCCAGACCTCCTCACCAAGAACAGGTAGTTATTTGTAGCAGGAGGATTCTTCTCACCCCCACCAAACGTTCCCAGTGGACAACAGAACTGATTATAAAGGTGGGAGACATGGTGTTTCCATCACTTCAATTTTTTGTTTTTGTTTTCTATAAATTCAATTTTTTGCTTTTTCAATCACTTCAGTTTTGGGGTTTGGAAGTTTCTTCTTTATTTTTCAGAGACAGGGTTTCACTATTTCTTAGCTATCTATGAAAAGCATCCTGCCTCCTTTTTTGGTGGCAAAGGCAAACCCCCTCCCATGGTTCTCACGCTACTCAGTGGTTCTCACCCTACTATCACTTAAGATTTATTCTTCCTTTATCCCATTGGATTTTGAGGATAGTAGTTTATTTTTGAGAATTTGCTAACAGGAAGTTGTATGAGGAGCAAAGCCTCTACTCGTCGGCAAGATGAGGGCGGATGTAAAAGCTTTCCATGAACTGCTGCCCCAGGAGTTTTTAGTTGTTCTTTGCCTAGAAAGCCTGGCTTTCAAAATGTCAAAGATGGAAAAGAAATGAGTAGCTGACAATGAATGGCTTTGGCTATTTTTTTCTTTTCCTTTGATTTCATAAAAAGCCTTTGAAACATGCCGAGTTGGTTACAAACACTTTTCCGTGATTGTTTTTAATTTGTTAAGGTCATAAATAAATACCATATGTTCTTGAAAATAAAAATAAGCAACGCATCCACTCCACAAGGTCTTCTTAAAGAGTGTTCATCAAACTTATACATGACATTAAGTGTCCGGGCAAATTTTAAGCATGAGAATTGGAAGATAGTGATGAATTTTGCGTTGTTTGCAGAAAGTAAGAGACAATGCACATAGTTACCATTATGATATCCATGATGATAATACCTATATTCCATAATTTTTAGGGTCCTTCCCATAGTTACTGTGAGCCATTTAGTCTGTCATCTTCCTTATGCTAACAACACAGCAGTTAGGAAGCTGACTCTCCTGGTGTCTAAGTCTTGTCCTGACTCAAAGCTTCCTGTTTTCTGCAGTAAAAGTGAAAGTGAAGTCACTCAGTTGTGTCTGACTCTTTGCGAGCCCATGGACACCAGGCTCCTCCGTCCATAGGATTTTCTAGGCAAGAGTACTGGAGTAGAGTGCCATTGCAGTGGGTGTGACCAAGCCCAGGGCTTCCTGAATCCTTCTGCGCAGCTGTTTCCCTCTACCTTGCCAAAGGAGCTAATGTTGGGCAGAAGGGTTATACATAAAGGAGGGAAAGCTCATACTAATTGTTGTAAGAATGTAGTTTCAAAGGAACATAAATTTTCCAGTGAGGTTAGAGTTCTGTTCTGTGAACAATATTAGGTCATTCCTGGTGGCAGTGTTTTGATTCAACCTGGAGTAACCTTTACTTTGGTTACTTAAGTCATTTTGATCCTTTAAGAGGTGTGTCCTGGGGTTGGGCTTCAGTTCTCGAACATCAGAGAGGCTTGGTTGTCGGTAGAACCCCCACGGGTGTTTGTGTGCTGGGGTGGCGGGTGGAGGCCTAGGAAACGAAGTGTCAGAAGGCCACGAGCCCAGGTACTTCGGTTGCTCCTCACTGATGCTCTGACCTCGTCTCTTGGTTCCCAGGAAGTCATCTCTTACTATTCCCAGTACTCCCTGGATGAAAAGATGCGCAGCCACATGGCCCTAGACTGGATCATGAAGGAGCGGGAGTCGCCAGGAATCCTCTCTCAAGAGCTGCGAATGGCCCTGAGGGAGCTGGAGGAAGCCAGGAAAGCAGGACAAGAACTACGGTTTTACAAAGAAAAGAAAGAGATCCTGAGTTTAGCCCTGACGCAGATCTACAGTGATCCTGACGCTTCTTCACCCACTGATGATCAGCTGAGCCTCACGGCCCTTTGTGGCTATCACTAGCAAGACCAGGTCCCAGCTGCCCCCAAGGTGGGCAGAAGCCGGACTCTCCCATGAGGAAGCTCATGGAGAGGTTTGGTCATCAGAGGCTTTAGCACTTCTAGATGCTACGTGAAGGCGGTAGAAATTCTCCTCACTTATTCCATGTGCAGTATCTCAAGAGTAGTAGGACCCTTGTAGGATCCAATGTGCCCCTCAATGCAATTTCCCCATCGCATTCTCAATAGTTCCACCTCAGGCCAAAAGGATGAAGACGGCATTGTTTGGAAAATATTTCCCAGGCTTGGCTTCAACCTGAAGCCTGGCTGACAGGTGCCCTGCTGGATTATGTATATTGTTTCAAAGAAAGAACCAGTGTAGCAACTCCGAAAAGAACACCAGCCAGGACTAGGGAAAGTAGCATGATAGCAATTAAAAAATACTTGGGATTAAAAAAACAGTATGGATTATTTTTTAAAATTCCAGCGGTCAGAGTTTCTTCTTAAGCTTTGTCAACAGCAAGATCATTTACACTCCACTAGGTGTAACATAAAACTTCAGTGGGGATTTTATCTAGACACCCCACTATCAAAGATTTTGAAGTGGTAATGGCATGAAAATACTATATAAATGTAATGTGGCTTAAAATGTCATTGTCATAATTTTTTTTAAAAAAGCCCGCTCTCCCATATGGGAATAAATGTCACCCAGGATAGCATCCTCACTTATTTTCCTCAAGAAGAATTAATATCCAGTTTTTGTGAGTCCTCAATCAGTCATGTGCATTTTTAATTTGCAAACAGATGAAGTGCTTTATTTTTATGTCTGCCACCTCAGTCATATATCTATAATGGGGACAGTTAATGGCATTTCTAAGATTAAAACATTTTGAAAAATCATTACCACTTAACAGTACTTATACTTATATTTGATTTGTTTCTCCTAGAGAAAAGGAATTATTAATTGTCTTTGTTGTTGTTTAGGAACTTAAGCCACCAGTAGCTCAAACGTAATGTCACTTTTCCATTTAAATTACTGGACTCTTCTTTAAAGGAGGGATAAAATATGGCCATCTCTCCTTTAAAATGGCTTGGGTCAATCAACTGATTAGAAAACCAAAAGCAAATACAAACCATTTTTTATGGTTCTTTGTCACTCAAATTTAAGAATGGTAGCAGTGCCAGTTTTAAACACTTATAAATAGTTCCTTATTTTTAACATGGGATGGATTATCTTGCATTTACTCCAATGTCAAATTTAATAAAAACAGTTTTCTCAATTTTCAATAAGACTTCCTTTTCTTCCTATTTAGGCAAATGCACATTAACTTTCATCAAAGCTGAAACCATTGTAATTACACTAATGTTTACAAAAATGTGATAGTTGTAGCTTCATATCTAAATATCTACAATGCTAATTGTCACTCCTTGAATCCCCAAGAAACTGTATACTGAACATGTATTTTGGAAGTAGCCTTATTAATAAAAATTAACTTCACACATCATATTTCTCACCCCAGGGAAAAATTTAGCCATATACCTTCCCTACTCAAATGTCTTGTAGAGGTAATACTATATAATACATTTTATTTAAAATATTGTTTTAACAAAAAATATCACATCCCTCCCCACAATGAGGCTAAATGTCACCTAGAAGAAATTCCCAAATAGAAATTAGAATTAATATCTGTAAGTGAATACATTTTAAAGTTAAATCACTTCCTATTTAAAGCAATGTTTTCAAGAAGTCATTACTCTTTATCATTTCAGAAAAGCTATAGCTTCCCATGTTAAGCGTGATGAAAAGTAGGTACGTTTGTACTGCATTTGCAGTCTGTAACAATGACCACCTCAGGCCGACACTATCTAACTAGATGCAGGAACAGGAATCCACTAGAAAATATTAAATGTAGCCTCTGCCCGGCAATTAGAAAAACTGTACCCATTCCGTACACTGGAAGCAGAGGCTCTGGCTTGGCCGCTATCAACTTTTCCTGGCTGGTCAAAACTGCCCACTCTTCCCGCCACGGTGTGGGAGTTTCAGCAAAATAAGCAAAGGTCAGAATCTTTGCCACTGCCTTTAATGTTCATTTATCACAAATTAGTATCAGCTAAGACCTAATGTCTGTTGGTATATCACATAAGCATCTGTAATTCTGGCCTTGAGACTAGCAGGGTTGAAGAGCAAAGTAGACTATTATTTTTCATTCTCTATATCTTGTTCTCAATAACACACTGTGTTGAATGGGCCTGGAGTGGAGGATTCTCTACTTAAATAGATAAAACCCTGGGTTCTAACATTTTGTGTTTATAAATTCTTTGAGAATCTGATAGAAGCTATGGACCTTATCCTAGGAAAACCGAATGAAACAATTATATTCAAAACTACACAGACTGTTTCAGAGTGTATGTGAACCTCCCCCAAATCCATATATTGCTCTGGTGAAAGGACCCCCAGTTTAGAACTCTTAATTTTTGCATATCTACTTACAGTTTCTTAAACTTTTCAGCAGGGCTCCAACCTAACTCAGACATAGTCCCATGAACCTATCTCTGAGAGAAATGTCATCATCCTTAAATACAGAATTGCACTGATTTGTGACAAGAGATAGTTTAATTTTCACAAAACCCAAATACCCCAGATTGTTATGAAAAAAAAAAAACGCTTAAAGAAAATTAGTCACTTAACTTGTATGAACATAACAGAATATCACAGATTTAATAAAGTCATTGTTCCTCTAATGATCAGAATTTGGTTGTCCATTTGTTCAATACGTTTGCTGTTACATTCATTCACCTATTTCTAGAAAAGGAAAAGAATCAAGCCATAGATATTCTTGAAATGCTGTACCTACATCAATGATAAATCTGATCAGCTAGGTCTCAGGAAAACAAGAAAGAAAACATAAAACCTTAACACCTTTCAATTTCTTTAGAGAAAGTTTCTGATATCAGGAACATTGTTGTAGTTGACTTTATCTCTGAAATACTTTAGAGGGTTCTCAGTTATGTCATGCCATGCCTTTCTTTCTTGCTAAATGACAAAAGAAGCCAGATTAAGAATATTTTTATTACCCTTGACTATGTTTACAGGTAAAGACTATTTAAGACATTAGCTCTTGTATATCGCTGATTTTTGTTTTGTTTTACCTTGCAGAAATGCAAAACTCAAGATTTCTTCTATGGTGTCCACCATGTTAAAGGGTAAATATTAAGATTATTTTTAGCCAGGGCTCCAGGGAAATGAAAATTATTTTCCCTTCCCCAGTAGTTCTCAACTTTGGCTCACATTAGAAATATTCAAGGAGATTTAATAGATCCTAGCTATTCAGACTGGAGAAGACAACGGCAGCCCACTCCAGTACTCTTGCCTGGAAAATCTCATGGACGGAGGAACCTGGTGGGCTGCAGTCCATGGGGTCGTAAAGAGTCGGACACGACTGAGCGACTTCACTTTCACGTTTCACTTTCATGCGTTGGAGAAGGAAGTGGCAACCCACTCCAGTGTTCTTGCCTGGAGAATCCCAGGGACGGGGGAGCCTGGTGGGCTGCCGTCTATGGGGTCGCACAGAGTCGGACACGACTGAAGCCACACAGCAGCAGCAGCAGCAGCAGCTGTTCAGACTATCCGCAGATCAATGAAATCAGACTCTCTGGAACTGGGACCCAGCCATGGGTATTTTTTAGAGGTCCCAGGTAGTTCCAGTGTGCAATAAGGTTGAGAACCATGGTTCTACCCAGGAAGCTCTGGCTCAAAGGCCTGCGGCCTAACTAGTGGGAGCTATTACTTACCTTGGCACTGGCGCCAAATGGAAAACATTGAGCTCTTCTGATCTAGGTAGGGGCAAAACCTTTTGCTTGGGCAATAGGCTTTCCTGGAGCCAAAACTAAAGCAAGGGCAAATAGGTGTTCTCACACACACATACAGCTTATCTTAGCAGGAGAGCCAGATTCTGTTCCAATCCAGGATTTTTCTCAAATATGCCGCACAAACTACCTGTACCAGAATCATCCTTTAAAAATACAAGTTCCTGGTCCACACCCAGACCTGCTAACCAAATTCCAGGAGAGAGTCTGGATTATTTACCATTTCACCAGGTGTTTCTGATCACACTTCAGTTTGAAGAGCTACTTCTTTAGTAGGCAGCACAGCCTTGGCCTAACATCATCAGCCTCTTGGTGGAGAGTACAAAAAGGAATAAGGGAGGATAGGGGAGGTTGCCTCTTCACTCTCCTGGAGCTACAGAGAAGCAGAAGGGCTAGCTGCCTTTTCTCTCCCAAAAGAGTAGCTCCCACTCTTTTTATAACTTTGGCTCCAACATTTGGAATTAGCTTTAATCTCTTTACTGGAAACCGTGAAAATCTTCTATTAGCTTATGCTTAACATCATTTCTTTAAACCTCACCCAACCCTGGTAGCACATTCTCTCTTGGTGCAAAGTAAGTTGTGGGAAAGGGAAGCAGAAGTTCTTCCTGAGAGCTGTTGATTCTCTAGTGATCGTTGGTTCCCAAGTGAAAGTCCTGGATTGCTATCTATTTATAGGCAGTTCCCAATTTTAGCAGCAAACATGTTTCACAAGTCCATTTGTAATTCAGTTGTTCAGTCCTAACGATGCATTTTTCCACAGGAGCAAGGTCATAAATGATAGCAAGTTTCCCAGATGAGCCTATGTAAACAAATATATATAAGCAGTATGCATGCATGCTCAGTCGTGTCCGACTCCTTACGACCCCAGGGACTGTAGCCCACCAGGCTTCTCTGTCCATGGGATTTCCCAAGCAAGAACACTGGGGGACCTTCCCAAGCTAGAGGTCAAACCTGTGTCTCTTGTATCTCCTGCATCGGCAGGCAGATTCTTTACCAACTGTGCCACCTGGGAAACCCCATATAAACAGCAGGGTAACTTACAAATGGATCTATGGGACACAATATGGCTCTAGGTTGTAGGCAGGGGAGAGTAGAATAAGTGAGACAGCTGTGGGTCTCAGGCATGTTACTGAAGACCTCCCTAGGGCATATGTCTTCATCTCACACTGGTTCTCCAGAGAGTCCCTTTGTTTTCTCTTTGCTCCCCACCCCCACCCCAAGATTAGCTTGACAATACCCCACCCCTTGCCATCACTTGTTTCTTCTTCTGATCACAGCTTCTTCTACTTGCCGACTTACTGAAGAAGTGCTTTCCTTCCTGCCTATCCCACAAACACTTTGAAAATTTCTAACAACTGGCATCACTAGAAATAGGAACATTGGATGATCTAAAAATGGCAGCTACTAAGCCTCTGTGCAGGTCCTGCAGAGAAAGACACAGGCACTGGATGTGGGGCTTCACTCTCCCACCCCTACGCTTTCCCTACTTCCTTGGTCCTCAGTGGACACCCCCATGGCATTGCCCCATCCTGAGCACGGATGCCCCATAGCTAGCCAGTGATTCTGGGTAATCTGGCTCAAAAGTGCCAACTGGACGGATCAGTCCATCCCCCTCAAGAATGGGGAACCAAGAAACATGAAAGGAATTTGGCAGTTCGAGATGGGAGCTCAAATTGGAAGAGTCAGGTTGACGAGTGCTGGGCAAGTGGAAAAGATGAGGAAGATGGAATGATGCCTCAACAGAGGAAGCCGGTCAGTAGGACAAGAAGAAGATGGTCAGTGCAGACAGCAAAAAGAGGCGGAAACACAAGTTGAAGGTGAGACTATGAGGCCCGCGAGGAAACAGGAAGAGCGGCTGGCCCACACCCCCTGCACTAAATTCACTTCCTCTTTATCTGACTGGATCAACACTTTGCAACCAAAGAAATCTCACCTTACTAATTTCAGAGCAAAAGGACTCTAGATTTACCTGGACTTTTCCTCCTGAGAAGAGACCAAGAAAACTGACATGAGGCAAAACAATAGAAATAGAAGCAACTGAAATGCTGCTGAGGAAACTAGACTTAGGACTGGCAAGAGAGTTAGATTTCTGTCCACTCATTGCCCCTTCCACTCCAATGTAAGCTCTCACACCAGTCAGGAGTCCTTCCCAAATCTGCAACAAATTTACGTATTATGTGCTAACCCTCGTGTTTTTCCTCCCCTTCACAGAAATTCCTGTTTTCATGTTCCACAGGAACAGAGGGAAATAGAATTCTATGTTTACAGATAGAATTCATAATCTCAATTAAACATTGCCTCTTTAAAAATTAATCACCTTGTGAAACTAATAACATAATTTGACAATGCTCAAGAGTGCTGTCTTTGCCAAAGACATTTCTGTCACGACGCCTCTAAGTCCATGTAAGCAAAGGAATAAAATCAGTTTCTTTTGTCAGCGGAAAGCACCTTACCATCCTGAACAGACTAGTTTATTTCAGTATCTCAACTATTAGTCCTAATACTTAGCAGGTAGTAAGTATAGTTGAATCCAAATTTCTACTCGAGGAACACTGAGTGAATGTTTGTCATCATGCCTTGGTGCCTTCCTTACTCCTTGCTTGGTCAGTTAATTCCTTCATCAGACATGGCTTTGATCTACGGGATTAGTTAGTGATCACTCACTAATTAGTCAGGATTACCCAGTGCCTCAGCAGTAAAGGATCCACCTGCAAAGCAGGAGACACAGGTCCGATCCCTGAGTGCGGAAGACCCCCTGGAGGAGGGCATGGCAACCCACTGCAGTATTCTTGCCTGGTGAATCCCATGGACAGAGGAGCCTGGCAGACTACAGTCCATGGGGTCGCAAGGAGTTGGACACAACTGAAGAGACTTAGCATGCACACGTGCAGCAAGGCAAACCCAAAAAAACCCTACTAGCCAAAAGGGGAGTCCATTTGCTGAAAAGGGGGAGTTTATTGACACAAGTCCTGGGACAGTGTTTACACCAAGTACGTCTGGATCCCAGAGCATAAATCAGTACTTGATCTCTCACTGTACAGATGTGAGATGTGTACAAGTGTACTGTGCAGATGTGAACATGTGTGCACACTCATTTGTGTCACTACTCGTTTCTCAAATCTCCTTTCTTTTGTGTTGGCTCCATTTTAGCAAGGCTCTCTCCCCTTGGAGCAGCAAGATGGTTTCCTTCTCACACCAGAGCAGAGTGAGCCATTCTCTTCCCGGCAGTGGTGAATCCAGAACTGAGGGCCACAGTGGCGTTTCCATTGACTCATTCACCCAAGTCTCAGGTCCGCCCACCTGAACTAGTGAAAAAGCAGTCCTACCTCCATGACCTGGACCAGGTTGGGGAGCCATCGTCGCCTCAGGCAAATATGGGTTCAGATAGGAACACAGGGGAAAATGTGACCATTTCCCAGGCCACTTTTGAAACTGTTTCTCCTCAAGAGACTTCAGAGACAGAGTGAATAATAGAAGAAATGCCGCCTCTCCAACTACTGGTTGGGAAACAGGATTCTGGGTAGACCAGATGTTCACTCTGAATACATTTGTACCATTTCCAAAAATCAAATTCACCCTCAAAGGACAACTTTTGTCACCATTAAGGATGTTCAAAAGAACACTTTCCCCCTGGAGGGGAAATCTAAAAGTGTTTCCAGGCCAATCACAGCACTGCCATAAGCACACAGGCTCTCTGAGGACTGGCCTGAGGGAATGGTGCTCATCTGTATGCAAAGAGTTCTGCTGTGTGGAGAGGCCTAATCACTGGCATTACTCTGCAGTCACACTTCATATATCTTCAGTGCTGATGAATTGTTGCTATGCTGGGGAGTCAGGAAACTTCCTCTGGTCTATTTCTGGTGGGCCCTGGCTTTCATTATCAGTGGCTGCTAATGCTTTTAATAAAAAAGAAAACAGTGGATCCCAGCAATGAAAAACAGTTGTGGCAAAACTGGACAGCGCAATAGCCCAGAGGGTTTGCTTGCCCAACTCATGGTTGAGCACCGTGTGGCCTTAAGTACGGCTCCACTCTGACCTGGGAGTTATGACGCAGGTAGCCATAAAATGCTTTTGGAAACAATTCCTTCTGAGGCAATCTCTTGTGTATCTCTCAGATATTTCCATATTTCCGTGTAGTCATTAGCTAGAGGATGTCTGGAAGTAAATAGACAGTACTTTGTGTGAGCAGATTTTCATAGTGAAAATTCTGAAAATGCAGGTGACCCAGGGAAGTAACTGGTTGTCAGAATTGAAAAGTTAACAGGAGTGACTTCCCTGGTGGTCCAGGGGTTTAAAATCTGCCTTCCAATACAGGAGACTTGGGTTGGATCCCTGGTCAGGGAACTAAGATACTACATGCCACAGGGCAACTAAGCCCCCAAGCCACAACTACAGAGCCTGCATGCTGCAAGAAAGATCCCTCATGCCAGCACTAAGACTGATGCAGCCAAATAAATAAAATTAAAGTATTAAAAAAGAAAAGTCAACCTGAAACTTTAATGAACTAAAACTAAAAAAGGGGAGCTATTTTACCCTTTCAGTTAATCCTCTCTCAATGGATCTGGGGATTTTATTTATTTGTTTACTGTCTACACTTGTTTTTTTTTTTTTTTTTTATGTTTTCTGGTCACAAGGCCACCAAAGCAAGTGAATCCAAAAAATGGGGGAGGGGAATTCAATTCTCTTAAAGGCTGAAGCAGATCCCTTTATCTTAAGCGATGTTTATTAAAGATTGGGTACACTAAAGTGGTGAATTAAATTTAGACAATTTTCATCACATTGCTTTTCATCCAGAGTGTTCTTGGCAATATGTTTTGAACCATTTTTATTTCTCCATAGAAATGCAAGCACAGTAAGGAGCTCCTCACCCAGTTTACCAGGCATCTGTGAAAAGCCAGGGGGGCTCAGCTCTCACTCCGCTGAAGAGAGGCTTCCCCAAGCTGAGTTTCGCCACATGGGCAACTTCATCCCAAGCATTGCAGGTGTCACACACGTTGACAGTAGGATTTACAGGGTCTAAAATGAATGGCCTAAAACAAAGCAAAACAAACCTCCCACTCTCCATTTCTAAACCAGTTGCAATTTGCCGGATGGTTGTGCTCTGTGCTTAGTCGTGTCTGACTCTTTGCAACCCCATGGACTGCAACCCACCAGGCTCTTCTGTCCATGGGATTCTCCGGGCAAGAATCCTAGAGTGGGTTGCCATGCCCTCCTCCAGGGGATCTTCCCAACTCAGGGATTGAACCCAGGTCTCCTGAGTTGCAGGTGGATTCTTTACCGTCTGAACCACCAGAGATGCCATATTTGTAGAAGAGGAGAATGCTGGAGTTAAGGATGGAATTCTGTTAAGAAAAGGAATCTCCAGGAACCATGGGAGGACCAGCCATGCCTGTTGGAATCCCACTAACCCTGACCCCTACTCATTTTCCCTTCCCAACTGAGGAAGTCTGTCCTCCCTGGATTAGGTCTTCCATTTCCACTTCACTTGTTGTCTATAACCACATTCTATTCGTTTTGCTCAAATTCCTCTTAATTCGCACTTTAGAATTAAAGTTCTGTGAGAAGCAATTAAAGGAAATGACTTTGTAGTAATCAGGACCGTCTCATTTACACTGAATCCCATTAAAGCTACTCTTTGCTCCAGACTTCCTTCCTTGATGACAAACCCATTTCCTATATCCTAAGGGGGTAGGGAAGATAAATAGTTACCTTGTGCGCTTCTGGTTAACTTTTACAAAAATGGGGAACTTGCGATGATAGTGTCTGTGCCAAACCACGTCGATATCTGCATATTGAACCAGAAGTTTGAGGACTGCCCTCATTCCCTGCACCAGGCTGAAGGACAGGGGCTTCTCCGCCCGTTCCCAGATATATATGGTGAGGAGCTCCACCGTGTAAGAGGAGGGAAGTCTCCGAAATCTAGACACAGAATGAACCCAGAAAGTGAAGACAAGTTTATTCAGTTATCAGAAAAATCCCAGCTCTAAAGGCAATTAACAGAGGAAGAAATTTCATTCTCAATCTTACTACTTAGCAAATAATAACAATATTCCCATCAATCTGATTGGCGAAAAGCAGGAATTATAATATCCAACATTGGTGGGTTTGTGAGGATATGAACACTCTATAGGTGAGACTCTAAATTAATAAAGTATTTTTTGGAGTCAATTCTATTAAAATTTGACTTGTTCCATCCTATTGACCTAGCATTTTTCACTTCGATGAATTCACTCTGTAGAAACATCTACAAGTACTCAAAGACAGATATAAATAAAAGTATGTTTTTTATTTTATTGTTTGAAATAGTAAATATTGGAATGTTCATCAGTAGGGAACTAACTAGATGATTTTATGGTACATGTCCTACTGCACTGTCCAAGATGGCAGCCCCCAGCCATATGTGAATATGAGCATTGTTAGGACCAAACTGAAGCCAGGACAGGCTCTAAGGGGCAGGCTAGGCCTGAGGTTTAGTCTCTAGGAAAGCTGAGGCACTGGGAACTCCCTCAGGCAGTGTAGGTCAACCAATCAAAAAAATCCCCATAGCCCCCCGCCCGCGCCAGACCTGAGCCAATCCAGATAGGGATGCGAGGTTAAAAGTCCCGTGCGCACGTACGGTTTAACCAATCAGCTATGCTGTTGCAGGAACAAAGAACCGTCTGTATAAAAGTAGATGTGATTCAGAACTCGGGGCTCTCATCAAGACTCCACTGGGCTGGATGAGACTTGAGCCCTAGCTAGCAATAAACCCCTTCATGCTTTTGCATTGCTATGGACGTCTTATTCTCTCAGTTTGGGGGACTCGGACTCTGGGCATAACATTTGGGGTCTCGTCTGGGATCCCTTTAACTGGGAAGAATAACACTCTTCCTCACTAGGAGGAGAGATATCTGAACACCGGTGTTAGTTCTGGTTAAGACCAGCGTAACGCCGAGGCCCAGCATTGTGCTGGGGAGGCGGCTGGCTCTGTGGACGCCTTGTTGGTAAGATTACCTCGAAGAAAAGAAAGTTTCAGGGGGGCCCAGGAAGACCTAGTGCTGTGTTCTCGGCCGATGTGTATTTGTTATCTGTTTGTTGTGTCTATGTGAGTGCCGGCATTGCCTCTGCTCTTTGTGTGTTCATTTTGTCTCCTGCGTTCTTCTCTGTAATCATGGGGCAAGCGACTTCTACTCCTTTGTCCCTTATGACTGACTATTTTTCGATTTCAAATCTAGGGCGCAAAATCTATCGTTATTGGTGAAAAAGCCAAGACTGACATCCTGACCACTCGGGGTACTCAGGGGCCAGCTTGCCTGCCAATGGACCAGACCCAGTGGCCGCAACCGGGACCCTTTTGTCCCTGGTCTCCTCCTGACGCGGACAACTGGCCAGAGTGCCCCGACTGGTAAGGAACAAGAGACTTTATTGACCTCTCTCCCCTCCTCTCTCTCTTTCCTCTCCTTAACCCTTCCTATCCTTCCCTGTTTTTCTAGTCCCTCCCCCGATCCTGGACGCAGGAATCTGGTCGAAGGGCCCTCAGCCTGAGCTGAGGATTGGAGACTGATCACCTCATTTTGGCAGAGAACTCGAATCCTGGTTCTGATTTCTGGTAGGGCCGAGTTCCAGTCCTCCCTTCTCTGGAGGCCCAGGGAAAAGTCCCGTAATGCCTGGGTATCTGTAGGTGGCAGGAGACATTTGTAAGGCCACTCCTTTTGTCCCCCTCTCCTGCCTCCTCCCCCTTCTTCTTTCAACCTGGCTTCCTTTCCTCCCTTGAAATCTTTGATGTTAGTACTTAGATCTGAAGTTCTGTGTCTCTGTAGGAGGTTTCCTGAGAGACTATATTTTTGTATTTAAGAGCTTCCGTGATGGAGCCGAGGTTAAAGCGTCTGCCTACAATAGTCTGCCTACAATATGGGAGACCTGGGTTCCATCTCTGGGTCGAGAAGATCCCCTGGAGAAGGAAATGTTGCTTTGTCTGGCCACCATGTGGTTTAGACTGCCGTCGTTTTGTTAGAACTTGATTTTCTTTCCCTGTGCCTTGAGACCAGGGCTCTCAGGAACACTTATCTAGACCATCTCTAACTCCTGACACTGAGGAAAAACAGAAAAAAAAAAAAGACTTAAAGCTAGATCTTGCACTGTGTCTGTCTAAATATGTCTTGGTAATATTTTTGTAGTTAATATGTATATGAGCTCTATTTATTTGGCTTAAAAAAATAAAAAAAGGATAAGCACTTACAAATCAAGTAATTCTAAATTAAACAATAAATTCCAGGTTCATGTGAACTCGGAAATATTCAATGTTAAATACCTGATATTAATGTTTGTTAACCTATCTAATATAGACATGTCTTAAAATAATTAATGTTAAGTAGAATATTTTCATTGTGCCTAGGATTAATATAAGTTAAATATTATATCTGTTATAAGTTTATCAACAAGGAAATTACCTCAAGTGAAGAAACTTCTAAAAATGTAAATGAGATATGAGCTTTTATATCTCTAGCTAACTTTGGGGTGCTTCAGAGGGCCCCTGGAACATCCCAAGGAGAGATATTAAACTGTGTTTATTTGGTTGGTTAAATTACATGGAAAAGATTATCAAATGAGTAATAATAAATCTGCTCATGTTATCATATATGGTAAATTAACTAGATATCCTAGAAATTATATGGAGTTTTTAACATTCTGATATGTCCTGGTATTTTAATGAAAAACCTGATGACTTCACAAAAAGTTAGCAAAAGGACTGAATGAACCAGTGAATATGCTTATAACTTTTATGGTTTCTATCTGAAAAATTATGGGTTTGAATCTTATGTTTTCAGAAAGTAGGGAAAATCTTCCTCTCAAACTAATTATGACAATACTTTGGTAAAATTAAACGTTATAAACAAAACAATTATATTTTCTGACTCCTCTAAAAATTGGAAGTTCTTAGGTTTCCAGTAAGTTCATCAAATGAGTTAGGAAGGTTATCTCATGGATACAAAAATCTCAAGAAATTTTTGAGACCTTAAAAGGGAAGAATTCCCCTAGATTTGTTAGGCAGAATCTGTGATAAGCCTTTGGTGTGAGTTTCCCAGCCCTGTTTTATTTTAAAAGTTCAGTCTGAGACTCTATAAATGTTTCAGAAAAATAAAAAGCCTATAATCAATTATGGTTATAAAAATCATCAGACCAAAATCAGTGAGAACAGACCTATTTTGCAAATAAACTAGCCTTAATTTGGTTATATTTAATAAAAATAAGAGTAACTATAAAGAAAAAAAGATATTTCAAAACGTTAAATCCCAGTTTGTTAATAGAGGTCTGCATCTAGTAAGACTCATCTCTTAGATAGTTCTTTGCTGTTATGTGATATTGATGTAAAATTTAATTGAATTCTTGAAAAACACCCTAAGCTTGTTTCTGAAGTTTATCTCATGGATGAAGATCAGATGCCTCATGACCTGCAACCATGACGGGAAAAAGTCATAATTTAAGGGACTGTCTCCAACATGGATGGAAGGACTTTTTTATCAGGAAAAACTACAGTACACCAGGATGAGAAGATGATGACATCAGAGGGAGACAGCTTCCCCAAGATGCTGGACCTGATTTGTATGATCATTTATGTTTTCTTGACTTCTTAGACCTTTACATACAAGTCAAATGCTTTTCTATCATAGGCCTGATCCTATACTAGTTTTAAAAATCAATCCAATTGTTGGGTTTGTGGCCAATTATCTGTGTCTAGTTCCGGGTTACCTTGGTAAATTTCTCTACTACCAGACTCTAACTGGTTGGCCCTGAGAAAATTTACTTAAAAATTATAGTCATATTCAGGTCACTATGGTATTACTAGATAGGATCCCCTCACCGGGCCAATTAATAATGCCTGCTCTGACTCTGGCTATAAATTTGAACTTTTTTCTACTACCCAAGCTCAATCAGAACAAGAAAAGTTTCCATAAAGAAGGGAAAAATCTCCCACAATTATGGGATGGATTTATATAGATAATACCAGGCTACAATAATTTAGGTTTAAAGTCTCCTCTGTTAAAAAAAAATAAATAATTAATTAAATCATACTAAAGATAATCAGTCTAGTAACACTAAAAAACTGGGCTATGTGCCTTATAGATGGTGCCAATATATAATTTCCCTAAAAGATAAAGATTCTACAGGACAAAGTCAGATGACCTGAAGATATACTGGGCTACATCTAATGGAAGTTCCTAACATAAGTCTTACTTGTGACTTTACTAATACTGCTGGCTATGTTATTTTTATTTCCCCTGTCTTACAAAATTGCTGTTTCTTACACTGTCAAATGTGTGTATTAGGCCTCTAATAAAATAATATACAGTCCCATATGAGATCGATGATGGTAACAGTGTAACTCTAGATATGGCAAGAAGCAACAAGAGGAAATATTTTCCTGGACCAAGAAGCTAATAAGACAGGTGGTCCAGAGAATTTTGGATACTGTTTTATGGCCTAATCCAGTAACAGCACATTGAGTGGCCTGTCAACAGAATCTTTGCCAAACCTGAGAATAGACATTCTCAGCACCATGGGATAAAATGGTCATGAAGTGCCCCCCCTCATAATCATGGTCAAGTTTATAAACAAAAAGGGGCTCTGCCAACTGAAGACTGACACTCGTTATCTGCATCTACAAAGATTAAATCATGGCCACTGCAACTGCTGACTTTCAACGCCCCTGAAAAGAGTTCAGGGTAAAAGTCAGGAATGAGGCACTCTGTGTTCTGGGAAAAACTGGCAGAACAGGCCATCAGATAGTTAGATCTTTTCAGGAGAAGATTTTATGAGTCCCAATTCTTGCATCTTCTCATACCTAGAGAAACACTGACGTCATTAACGGTAAAATCTGCTTTGGCTACTAAGGAAAAGTTTACAATTAAAAGTCAAAATAGAATAGCTATGGTTCAGATATCCTGGGAAATAACTAGGTGATGCTATGGGTGTACTTTCAGATTAGAGCTTGTATTGCTCCAAGCTGGGGCAGTCCTATGCCCCATTTTGACAGGAAGTTATCATAGTCATTGTTGCCTAGTTCCCTAAAATTAAAACTGAGCGGGACTCTCTGGGGCTCTGGAGTACAGATCTGCTCTGTGTTCTCCATTTCTTATCGGTAGGATATAGACTTTGTTCAGCCTCCTTGCCTTCCCTGAATTCCAACGTGTGGATTCAAACAACTGCTAATCAGGGAAGGGAGGGGATACAAAAACAGAAACAATCAAAGGTTGGTACAGCCTCCAGACAGAGTCCTGGTTCCTACTCAAAGAAATATGCATAACAATGTCTTTGAGCCCCCACCCAGGTGGGAGATGGTAACTTCAGACTGAACACAAGATTCTTGGAGCACTGCTCTGTTGCCTCACCACCAACCAATCAGAAGGGGTCACAAACCCTGTAACCCTCACCCCAAATGTTGCCTTCTGTTTCCAGGGACCAGAGATGACCATCCTATTAGGTCTTTTGTTTGGCCCTTGTCTGTTTCATCTCTGAGAGGGGCCAACTAAATTGCTGCAACTACAAGGGTAGAAGCTGGTTTCAGATGTGGAAACCCCGACTTAGATCAGGTAGAGAGACTTCTGCTCTGCTAGGCAGGCCTACGCCCATGCACAGCAGGAAGAAGTTACAGAAGAAAGAGACCTCCGCCCCAATTCCCAAAAAGTATCTTGAGTATGAAGTCTCTCAGGGGGCCTATGTGCTGTGTTAGGGGAAAAACGTTGTTTTTCTGTGAATCACTCGGGTAATCAGGGAGTCCCTGGCCAAGATAAGAAAAGGGCTAAATCAAAAAAAAGAAAAATGTCTCAAAATTAATTTGAGTCCTGGTTCCAACAGTCCCTGTGGTTAACAACGCTAATTTCCACCCTGGTGGGCCCTCTAATAGTGCTACTATTAATACTTACTTTTGGTCCATGCATAATAACTAAGCTTGTTGCCTTTGTAAAAGACCGAGTCAATACTGTCCAACTGATGGTACTGAGGCAACAGTAGTATCAGGCCCTGCCCCAAAATAAAGAGGAAGATTCCTCTATGTAGCTGAAGACAGGGGGGAATGTTAGGACCAAACCGAAGCCAGGACAGGCTCTAAGGGGCAGGCTAGGCCTGAGGTTTAGTCTCTAGGAAAGCTGAGGCACTGGGAACTCCCTCAGGCAGTGTAGCCTGACCAATCAGAAAAAAATCCCTGTAGCCCCCCCGCCCGCGCCAGACCTGAGCCAATCCGGATAGGGATGCGAGGATAAAAGTCCTGCACGCATGTACGGTTTAACCAATCAGCTATGCTGTTACAGGAACAAAGAACCGTCTGTATAAAAGTAGATGTGATTCAGAACTCGGGGCTCTCATCAAGACTCCACTGCGCTGGATGAGACTTGAGCCCTAGCTAGCAATAAACCCCTTCATGCTTTTGCATTGCTGTGGACGTCTTATTCTCTCAGTTTTGGGGACTCGGACTCTGGGCATAACAGCATTTGACATGTGGCTAGTTTAAGTATATACTATATTTTCAAGAAATATAAAGAAAGTAAAATATGTGAGTAATTTTTTCATTGATTTCATATTATAAAGATAACATTTTGAATATACTGGGTAAATATAATTACTTTCGCCTATTACTTTTTACTTTTTTAATGTGGCTACTAGAATATATCATATTCCATATGAGGCTCATATTTGAACTTCACATTCTATTTTAGACAGTGTTGTCCTGTACAAGAAGCAAGGTAGCTCACAATGTACAGATCTAAAGATACAATATAGATTAACTGAAAAAAATTTAAAACAATAAACAGCAAATACATTTTAAAAAATTAAATATACACAAAAAACAAACTTGGAGAATATGCTCTAAACACATTGTTGGTAGTTGGGGATTGAGGATGAAGAAAGAAACGTGTTTGCTTTTTTTACATTAAGTCTTTTAAATTGTAGTTTATTTATCAGTGGAAAAAATGAAAGTTGATAAACAAACTTGGGAGGAAAAGAGGAAAAAATCCAACATGAGAATTTTAGGATTTCATGGTGGTTGATATCCAAATATGTGTTTTTACTGCATTGGCATCCATTAGTCATAGAAATATCTTTTGATGATATATTGCAAAATTATGCAATTTTTTTCCTCTAATAGAATTTAGGGGAAACAGAGTAGCATTTTCCTACTATTACATTAAACGTTTGTTTTTACCTCAATGAAGGAAATAGAAAAACTAAAAGTAGACAAAATCTCTTGTCCTGGTAATGAATAGTGAATCATTTCAGTGATTTCAGATGATCAGTAGCTCAGTTCCTGTGATTTTTCCCTCAGGGGTTGTCAACAATGAACAAGATTTAAAATCCATTTCTACTGATGCTCCCAAATGCCCAAAGTAAATCATGGTTGAAAGTTACTCAAGCAGGAGATGTTCGTTACATTTTATGAAAGAAAATATAGTGGGGGTGGGGGGAGACTTAATAAGCACTGAACTATCTTACTTCACATTTTTATACCATTATTAACATATATTTATATAGCTCTGATATGTGTTCATATTATTTTGTATCCTGTTTTAGTCATTTGAAATTGTTTCATGTAAATGTTTCCATGTTTCCCAAACTTTTCTTGAATAGTAGTTCATCAAAATTATATGACAAATTTACTTGCACTTCAGGGGAATTTTCCTTCCCAATTTTCACTATCTTTAGTGGCACTATTCTGAGTATGCTTATACAAATTACTTTTTTTATGTGATTTATTTTCTGTAAGGGTAGTTCATTTAAGCATTTCTGATCTCTCTTTTTAAAATCTTTATTTTGTATAAACTTTTTAAATGATATTTTAATACAAATGGCCTCAATTCTTCTTTTAAAAACCAAATAATAAATATTTTTCTTTTTACTTCTGACTTTTTTCCTTTTTTTATTTTTAACTCAGAGGGGAATTAAGCTGACAAATGGTTCAAATATTTTAAAATCCTTAACACATAATAAATACTTAATACACATTGCCAGATTACTTTCCCAAAATAGAAAACCAATTATCGTATTGGAACATATGTGGTCCAAATTCCCCACAATACCACCTTTTTTAAGCCTTAGAATGATTTTTCTGCTTCACTAATAGATAAGTTTCTTCTTGCTTTCCACTACCAAAAATAAATCTGTTAGATTTCAAAACCAGGCTTGTCATCTGACCAAGAATCTCCTCAAGGTATGAAGGTTTATTTCTTTTTTCTGTTTTCACTAGTTTTTTCTATTTTCACTAGTAAATTTTTACTCAACCAAAAGAGAAAAAAAATATAGGATGGTTAGAGATGCATAGAGATAGGCAGTAACCACACAGGAGTAACGTCTGTTTTAACAAACCGCCTAATGTCATCATCAATATTAAACAGAGAAACATACAAGAGTAAACAGAGCGTGTGATTCAGATGAACAAATCAAGACTGTTAACAACTTCATATAAAGATGAAGATTTATTCCATGTAGAAAATGGCCGTATATAAATATGTTATAATAAACCCGCTGTCTCTGCTATTACTGCCAAATGGAGAATTCATACAACTATACTCTAGCTGTTTTTCAAAAGTTTATCTTAAAGTACTTAAAACCAGTATCTGAGTCTCCCTCACATCCCTTTACTGTACATTAGAGTCTGTTGCTACCGAAGTGAGGGAAAAAGACTACAACAGCCATATCATTAGCTTTGGAGGCGGCCCGTCTCCACAGAGGACGCCTCTGCTCTGTTAGAATCGGTTACAGGGGAAGGCACCCCAAGGGTGAACACTGAAGGACGCGTGCGGATCATGCTAACAGTTTCCCTGTTCCTTTCCTGTGCCTTCCTTCCTTGCAGAAACCCATTTGCTTATGCCACTGAATATTTTGGTTTCTACCAAATCGTTATGTTATACCCGGAATAATAGAAGACAGATGTTCCATATTTTATAACAACCTTCATTCTCTCTCTCTCCTTTCTCTCTGTCTCTTTCCCTCTCTACACGTACTCGCTCTGCCTACCAAAGAAAGACGTGGGACCTGAAAGAGCAGAGCAAAGGAACGTGAAAATCGAAAGGCTCACGGGTACCCGTGTGCTGGTTACATACTTGTTCTCTTCGGTGGGGCTGGCAAATGATGTCTTGAGCCAATGTATCATTAAACGAATGAGCTCCTTCACCCTTACGACAGAGGCCTTGACGAAATCCACTTGGTATTGTAGGAGGGCCAAGGCACACAGCTGGGCCTCGTCACCGTCCTTACAGAGGTATAGCTTGCGGTAAAGGTGAAGTTTTAAATCTGTTAACACCAGGGAACAAAGACAACTGTGAGACTTTCTCCCTCCTTTCCTCTCCTGGTTTCCCGCGGTACCAACGAGCTATGTTACTCTGATTAGTTAGAACTTCAGCATTTGGAACAAAACCATTTCTGTATTTAGGAGAGTTATCACAGTTTACCCAAGTGAGCCAAAGAGAAAACTCTGACATTATGGTGCCAGAGCAGTTCAAACGGAGCAAATGCTAGTGCAGGAAAATCTTTGTCATCTGAGGAGGGAATTTTTCTATCAGCAGAGGAAGTTTATTTCTCAGAAGCAAATTTCATTACCGTTTGCAAATATCATCCAGCATATAAACTAAATACCATTATGCTCTGTGCACAAGAACCTATACAATCTCTTCTGTTTAATTATCTAAGTGATTATTATCTGTATATATATTTTCAGAAGAGAGTCTATTACCTGGACACTTGAAGGAATTGATTATATTTACAAAAATAGAGATGGCTTTAAAAGATGCCTTTCGGTCACATTGAAAAGAATCAATGGCAGTTAGCACTACATTAATGAGGGAGGAAGACGAGGTTAAATAGCAAGCATGACCAAATAAACATCTATATCTTATTACTACTCATAAAACATCATAAAATCTCACAAAACATCATTAAGTCAGGTTGTGCTTATTCTAACTGTATGATATATAAATGTGCAGTATCTTTTATCATAATCTACTTAAATTTTCCCAATTAGATACAATTAGCAGTTCTAATATGAATCTATTTTATATACCTGTCCTGCCCAATTAAATTGTCACACAATGACACACTTGTTAATCATGGCAAATTTAGATTCTGCAATACACAGTATTAAATTAATTGGCAAGTAACTATTTTACTTGTAAAATACATTAAAATACTTTAAAAAAAAAAAAAGCTTTATGCCTTTATCTGGATTTCTAATTTTAAGAGTATCTGTACAGTCCTTTTATACTGGTCCAGTTGTTTAGGCCCAAATCAGAGACAGAATAGTAGGCTGATTATCAACAGAACTGAGAGTAAAATCAAATTCCTATAATAAATATAGATGAACAAATGAAGCTGTTTATGGCACATATTCTTGCAAATGCTGTTAGAGCAAATATAGTCTAGTCCTAAACTCACAAGGCAACAGTCATTACAACTATTAAAATACCCTTTCAATTTTACTGATGGTCTAACTTTTTTTAGCAAACAGACTTAGATAAAAACTCAGGTTTATGATGATAAGAGATAGAGAAGCAATATTTTAACTTAAATTTTGGTATACAATAGGCATATCAGATATTTGATGACTTTTTCCTATTATCTGATAAGATGTCTTGGCTGACCCAGAGATTATCTACTCAAACCCCGCTCTGTATCAACATTTCCCCTACTTCAAGATTCTTCAGGAACCTAAGCTGGTGGTCTCTAACTTAAATTATTTTTGAGGCTTGTAACTGTCTGCTTCTACTCTGTTGTGACTTAGATGAGTTTATTTTATCACCATCATCTTTTGTGAAACAGTCATATTTTTGGGTCCCTTGCCATTAGTCAAGTAAGTATTCTAAGCACTTTACATTTATTAACATATTTACTCTTTAACAACCGTTGATAGAGGAACTATTATTATCTCCCATTTACAAATAAGGAAATAGGGTTGGAGAAATTAAGTTTCCCAAAGTCACACAGCTAGGAAGTCAAGCCATCTATTGCCATCTTACTAGCCTATGTCACAGGTTAGATCTGTGCCCAAATGCTTTCTAATCAGTGGCTAATGCCATACTTCTCAGACTTTAATGAGTACAAGAGTCGCTTGGAGACCCTTTGCAATGCAGTCTCCAACTTAGTAGGTCTAGGGTGGTGCCCAAGATTCTGTATGTCTAACAAGTTCTTAAGTGATGCTGTTATTGCTGATCTGAGAATCCTATCTGGAGGAGAAATACTGTCACCCACACCCTTATCAAACCTCATGGCTTTGGGCTTCATTGTGGCAGAAGAGGCAAACTATTAATTGTCTAACACAGATGTGAGATGTGCAGGGAATAATATTAAGGTGCTTATGAGGATTTGACATGATCATCTGAGTCTTGCTCTGACAATTACTGGCAACATTTAGCTGCCCATTAAAATTCCCTGGAATCCTAGGACTTCTCTGAATTGCTCATCTCCTGTCAAACCCATTCCCTATCATCAGTGGAGAGAAGCAGGGTTACATAATAATTTCAGTCTTTTAAAAATTCATTTCACACAAGTGTGCTCAAGAACTCAGGGGAATAAGAAGCCAGAGTAAAAATATACTTATGCCCCACTGGGAGACATTCTAGCTTCAGAGCTACTGATATAAACTCAGATTCTCAAGACGACCCAAGAGATGGCTAACAACTGTGCTTTTGAAGTCTGCACACAAGGAAAAAAAAAAAAACATTTTACACAAACACGAGAACTTCATGGGCCTATGGTGAGACCTAAGGAGAAGGAAGTATCTTTTCTTAATAAATATTCATTGAACTAAACACAATTGCATGCTATGTGATTTGAAATTAAATCTCATATTTTAATTCTTACAACTGTCCTGAGGTAACTTTCTTATCTCAGTTTATAGATGAAAAGCAAGGCTTCAAAGTTTCTTCAGAGTGACTTACCTAAGTTCACATAGATAATATGAAACAGTTGAGATTTCACTTCAAGACCAGTATGTACCATCTATTATATAACTTTGATGTCATGTCAGTCTACACAGAGCCTACACAATGAGAGAGACCTGGATTTTCATCCTAGTTCTTACATTTACTAACTATATAAATGTGGGCAAGGCTCAGTTTTTAAATATTCAAACTGGGAAAATAGCTTATTTTCAGGTTTCTTGTGTAGGTTCATTTATCAGATTAATCTTATGGCAATGAGAATTATATATGTCATGTAATAGGTGTGGGATAAATCACATTTTTAAAATATCATAGGTTCAGGAAGAGTATCATAGGGTTACTAAAAACTCAGGTTGGGCTGAGTTCACACCGTCCTTCCTAGTAGCCCTTCTTATCTCAGATTTCTCCTTATCTCTGCCCAATGTAGATGATATTATAATAAAATGACCTATTTGTGTGTCTCCAGACTGTAAGGCCCTCCAGACTATAAAGTCAACTATGTCTTATTCATATTTGTGCCCCCAGGCATAACACAGTTCCTAGAACATGGTAGGCATGCGGAACATACGTATTGACAAATTATAGCACAACAGAATTTTAATATGAGCAGCACATTGTCCAACAGTGCTGATATGTAAAGAACCAGATTAAGAAAGTCAACATATTCCACTGGAGTCTGGCTGAGACAAGGTAGGATCAATGCTATGCTCATTCATTCCCTTTTCCAATACATATTTATTGAATAATAAAGTTCTGGGCACAAATGTGGGCTCCCTGGTGGCTCAGTTGGTAAAGAATCCACCTGCAATGCAGAAGACCCCGGTTCGATTCCTGGGTCGGGAAGATCCGCTGGACAAGGAATAGACTACCCACTCCAGTTTCTTGGGCTTTCCTTGTGGCTCAGCTGGTAAAGAATCCTCCTGCAATGCAGGAGACCTGGGTTTGATCCCTGGGTTAGGAAGACCCCCTGGAGAAGGGAAAGGCTACCCACTCCAGTATTCTGGCCTGAAGAATTCCATGGACTATACAGTCCAAACAGTTCAAAGGGTCTCAAATAGTCAGACACAACTGAGTGACTTTCACTTTCACTTCAGGCGCAAATGCAAACGTTATCCTCAAAGATCTCCGAATGCAATGTACAACGGCAATATAAGGGGATCATGTTCCAGCAGCAAACCATGGGGGATTCCATGGGAATGCAGAAGAGGCAGGTCCAGAAAGGACTGATGAGGGAAGGAAGTTCACCAGAGGTGCACCAGGTCTTGGAAGGCTAAGGAGAAACTTTCAAGGCTGAGTGTAGGATGGGACAAGAAACGTTTATCAGGAGACACATAGTACAAAGACACAGAGAGAGGAAGGAAATATTTAAGGATTAGTGGCTCATGAACCTCTCCTCTACCAAATGTGAGCCCCAAAAGAGCAAAAATATTGAGCTCCTAAGGAATTCATTGTTAAGTATTTAATGGTACGTGGTAGGTATTCCAGAAATGATGGTTGAATGGAGTATATGAATCAATAGATCAATGAACATACTTGATACCTTCTGCTAAGCCAGAGCAGGGCTCACAAATTGCTATGGCCTTTTCCATTCTGCATTTTGCCCTGCAGAGAAGATACCAATGTTTCAGTCAAACAGACGCTTACATTCAAGCTCCAAGTTTTCTAGAGGGTACATTTACTTCTATATAAATCCCTTAGTTATCTGAGACTCTGATTGGGCTACTAAAACAAAGATACCACAGACTGGGTGGCTTAAACAACAGAAATAATTTATTTTCTCAGTTTTGGAGACTGAGAAGTCCATGATCACGGTGTTGGAAAATTTGGTTCCTGGTGAGAGCCTTCTTCCTGGCTTACGTTGGAGGTGAAGGCTGACTTCCCACTCCGTGTTCATGTGGTTGAGAGGGGAAGTTCCAGTGTCTTCTCTAACAAGAGGCATGAATCCCATCATTGGGGCCTCACCCCCATGATGTCATCTAAACCGAATTGTTGATACCTCTCAGAGGCCTCACCTCTTAAGACGATCACATTTGGGGGTAGGGCTTCAAAGTGTGAATTTTGGGGAACACAAACAGCCAATCCATAATAGGGCCCTCATATTTTTGCCTAAAATGGAGATACTCTATCTCCCCTTTTATGAGTATGATTAGGGGTTATACTTCATATCTCACTCTAGATACCACAAAATCTTAGGGAGGAGGGTTCAAAAGAGAGGGAACGTATGTAAACCTATAGTCGATTCATATCAATATTTGGTAGAAACCGACACAATTCTGTAAAGCAATTATCTTTCAATTTAAAAAATAAACAAATAAATAAAAAGCAACTCCTTGCAGGCCAAGTCCAAACTTGTTCTGTGTTGTTTTTCCACTCTGTTATACTGGCGTGCATGCTCAAGTCATTTCAATTGTGTCTGACTTTTTGCGACCCTGTGGGCTGTAGCCCGCCAGGCTCCTTTGTCCATGGGATTCTCCAGGCAATAATGCGGGAGGGGTTGCCATGCCCTCCTCCAGGGGATCTTCCCAACCCAGGGATCGAACTCAGGTCTCGTATGTCTCCTGCATTGGCAGCTGGGTTCTTTACCCCTAGCGCCACCTTGGAAGGCCCCTGTTATACTGGACAACTAGTTAATACTTGATCCTACTTCTTAAAACTGGTAGCATAAGGATAACTGGTGTTAATACATTGCAGGGGGAAAAAAAGTGACTTCCAAAACCAGTAAGAAATTCAGTTCTGCCAGAAGCCTAGCTCAGTACTGTATCTGGATGTGGTCAGTCCCCCATAGTTCAGTTCAGCTCAGTTCAGTTCAGTCGCTCAGTCGTGTCCGACTCTTTGCGACCCCATGAATCGCAGCACGCCAGGCCTCCCTGTCCATCAGCAACTCCCGGAGTTCACTCAGACTCACGTCCATCGAGTCAGTGATGCCATCCAGCCATCTCATCCTCTGCCGTCCCCTTCTCCTCCTGCCCCCAATCCCTCCCAGCATCAGAGTCTTTTCCAATGAGTCAGCTCTTCGCATGAGGTGGCCAAAGTACTACATATTAAATCAATAGCCATTTTAAAGGTTTCTTGTGAAACCAAACAAATAAACCTTACCTGTGGAAGGTGTAGGTCCCAGGATATCATAGTAGGCCATGATCTCAAAGGAATGGCTGTGAAGACTTTCAGTACATAAAAAACTGAATCTTAAAGACAGTGGTGTTCTCTTTCCCATTAGTATCCTTAGAAAAGGAGCATGACATTGTATGAATGATTAGAGAAAGAAAAGAGAAAAACAAGGTGAGTTTTGACCATCCCTCACCTAGTTCTGGAGAAGACAATGGCACCCCACTCCAGTACTCTTGCCTGGAAAAGCCCATGGATGGAGAAGCCTGGTAGGCTACAGTCCATGGGGTCGCTGAGGGTCGGACACCACTGAGTGACTTCACTTTCACTTTTCACTTTCGTGCATTGGAGAAGGAAATGGCAACCCACTCCAGTGTTCTTGCCTGGAGAATCCCAGGGACGGGGGAGCCTGGTGGGCTGCCGTCTAGGGGGTTGCACAGTCGGACACGACTGAAGTGACTTAGCAGCAGCACTAGTTCTGGCCTTCCTGCTCCCTTGGCTCTTTCTTGGACATGCCAGGGGTGTTCCCTTCCCTGGACCTTTGCAGTTTCTGTTCCTCTATCAGGACTACAATTAACTCAGATAATTCGCACAGCTGGATCCGGACTTCATTCAGGTCCCTGCTGCCTCATTTGGCCTTTTCTGGCCATCCTTTAAAACAAGAACTCCTTCCCTATTCCCTATCTCCTTACCCTGCTTTATGTTTCTTAATAGTATTTAATTACCACTTGGCATTGTATTATTTATTTCTCTCGCATGGGGGTATAAGGTGCACAAAGGCAGGAACTGTTTGTTTTGTTCACTGTTCTGTCCCTAGTATCTGACATATAGTAGATGATGAATAATTTTTAAGTGAATTATTATCTAAACATGGATTGGGGCATAAGATACTGTTAATTATGAGTATGATTAGATGAAATAAGACAACTAAACTTCTGAGTATAATGGAATAGTGAATAGCCAACCAATGCTCATTGGGAACAACTGGGAAACTGGATTTTAAAAATTACATGCATGTGTGTTTTAGAGGTATTGGAGGGCTGCTGACGCTAGAAAGGTCAGGATTTAGTCCCAGGATTTGGACTGGGGCAGCAGATTGTGGAGAGATGGACTAATGGTCAGCTGCCTTGTTTCCTGAGGACATACACCGATTTGGGAAATAGACAAGAAGCTGAAAATAAAAACTTTGGACAAGGAGAAGCTTTGGGGGTTCAAGAAACAAGTAGAACTTCGTCAAGCTTATGGGGCTGAAGGAGTGCAAAGACTTGGAAATCACAAGCATGATGAGAAGGGAAGGGTGGAGAACTGAACTCAAGATATGACCTGCTTTTCCCTCCAAACATCTGCTGAATTCTGAAGATGCCTTGACAGGTATGGTTATGAAATGAAGCAAAATGTCATCTTGAAAAGTTGAGTGGAGGTGTAGGTAGTCTGTCCAGGCTGAGACAAGATGTATCGGGGTTTAGTCTCGGGGACTGTGGAGACCAAGGCTGGAGGAGAGGACTTGGTGAAGCTGCTGGGCTGTAATGCTGAGGAACTCAGCTGCATGTTGGAGACAGCTGGAGGTCCTTAAAAAGTATTGATGCCTTGGCTCACCTCCAAATAGTTTTAGTCGATGGGTTTGGGGGTGCGACCTGGGTGATCAACTCTTATTCTATCCATTTGGTGAGGAAAGGATACACCTCTCTGGAAAAAGAGACCATCTCAGCTAAAGCATCTAAGATGTTTAATGCACAGGGCCCTGGTTTTAATCTTTCAATCACTAGAAATGAAATTTCAAATCACTAGGAATTCCAAGAGACAGGGCTATAAGATGTTAAACTAAGAAGAAAACCAAACTATAGAAACAGACCCCATAGGTGATCCAAATATTGGCATAAATGTGTGAGGATTTTAACTGATTAATATGTTCAGTGAACAGAGGAATAGACAGCACAAGGAGACAAAAAGATGAACAATTAAACCAGAGATAGATTTTCTATATATTAAAAAATAGAAATTATAGAACCAAAAAAAAAATAGTTGAACTTAAGAGATTTATAGAAAAATTTAACAAAAATTACATATAGCAGAAGAGAGTTAGTGACCTGAAAGACAAGCCAAAAGGCATCATCCAAAATTAAAAAAAAAAAAAAAATTGCATATATAATGTCCTTTCATTTAAAGTGAACAGAGACTTCTGAAATTTTAAAACCCCGCAGCACTTTTCTCTAAATGTCAAGAACATGAAGGTGGCTCAAGTGGTAAAGAATCCATACACACACCACCAAAGGTATGTTAAATCGTTATTATCATGAGTATATCCTTCTCTCTCAGTCAGGAAGGGCGAAAAGGAATGAAACAAGCCAGTAGCCTAACACTCCTGTCATCATTTAGAGGCAGATTTTGCTATGCTCAGTATAAAAGCTCTGTTTGGTAGGCACTGTCCTACGTGGGTAAAGTTTACTCTTGTGGATGCCAGAGGGCTTAAATGAGATATTAAATCAATTGGGGAGTTCAGATCACTTTTAGAATGGGTCGAGATTAATGAGAATGTCAGTACTATCCTAGGCTAATTTACATGAAACTTACCATCCAATGAGTATCTCAAAATATGTTTGCTATTAATATCAGTGGCAATGGGACATGGACCCTAGCAGTGCTTGGTCACGAGTCCTCAGATGATGTATCTGCCACTGTCCACTTTATCTCAGCCTAGTCCATCAACGTGTTTTGTCTTGGCCATGTCTTGGCAGGACAACTCTGACCTGTCATGTGGCTTTAAAAGGATCATGTATCAGAAAAGGGTCTTAAGTTATCCGACTGGATAATATAAAGAGAGCTTCTTGTTTTTCTAAGATCTCTAAATCAAAGAAATTAGAAATAAGAGCTAATGGGCAGAAATCCCAATCACAAACATAACTTACAAGTTATAGACATGATGCATTTTTTACAGCAGTGTCTTATTAAAAGCTCAGAATATGTTTCCCCATTGTGGTTTTCAATAATAAACACACCAGTGTGTGCAGAGAGGAGCCCAGTGCCTCTGGCGCATAAACGATTTCTAGTACTTTGGGCTTATGGGGCAAGTCTCCTGAGGTTTCATTCATAAGCAGCGCCCAGAAAATGACTGACATAGAACAGTTGCTGTTACTGGTAGGTTAAGACGTGGACTTGTTCCAAAGGACAAGAAAGGCTTTTCTCACACTCATCTTTCAAAATAAAGTAACTGAATAGCTTTAAAAATAACAGCAACAAACAATATATCACCAAAAACCAGGTATCAACTGAAACAATAAACGTTTTTACTCTCTCAGTGGGTGGGAGTCAAAACCAACTGTCAGACTCACATATCTGCTTCTTTTCCATTTTTAATTCAATTTGCCCCTCAAGAGAGTCACAGTATGGTCTTGGTTGCTCTGAAAAGCAGAGAATAAAGCCAGAAAAAGCAACTGCTGCATACAGATATTAGTGCAAGGGAACATCCTGGACAATCTACCTCCTTTCCTGACTTCATAATCCTTTCCACTCAGGCTGCCTTAAAGTCTCATTCTTCCTGCAAATATGCTCCTTTTTTTTTTTTTTTTTTTTTTTGCCAAAATCGTTTAGCAAAACAAAATAGGGGATAAGGCATATTCTGGGCTGAACTAAAACCATTATAGCCCCTTGAAAAATCACTCTGAGAAAAATAATAGGCATTTAATAAACATGAAGGAAAGAATGGTGGTTACCTGGGAATTCAGTTCAACTTTAAAGGCTTTTCAATTAAATTATTTAATGAGTTGAAAGCATAGAAGGAATAGAGCTTAGAAAATGAGATTGCTTGTTTTCAGGAACAATTAGAACAAGTCAATGAAGGTTTTCAGAGCTGTTCTTTTTTATAGGCTCTACTTCAAAATTCATTCTAGAAATCTAACAAAATAAAAGCTTCAAGCATATTTTGTCCAGGAGAAGGGTGCCTGCCTGAGATCCAGAGGAGAGGAAAAGGAATTTGGGAGAGCTCATCAATTAGGGTCTTTGACATTGAGTGGGCAGGGAGTATAGAATTAGGACATAACAATGAAGGACAAAGATTTTGATTCCAAATAAGGTCACCAGGGAAACAATATACCCCAACTCTTATTTTTAATGTGCCTTGAGAGTACTTTAACTGTCCTATTTTGATAAATAATAATAACAATGATATAATGTAACCTATAGTTTACAAATTTAATGGGGAAAACTTGGAAGAAGCAATGGGTAAAAATGAAAAACACATTCTCCTATTTCTTCTTTTTTTTTTCTTTTCTTAAAGGTGGTCTTTCCCTGTTCAAAGTGTAATCATATGTGAAACTCCATCATTTCCCTTTTTGCCTTTCCAACCCCTTCCAACCCCAGTGTGTTTCATTATAGTCACCACCATGCCATTCATCTGACGTCTTTGCTAACTACCGCAATTTAGTAGGTGTTTGGTATTCCTCAAGGTAGTGTTTTTCATTAAAAGACACATTCAAACTAGTTCTGTATACTAATTTGAAGCAAAGGCTTGGTAATGAATCTATTATTTAAATTAATAAACATTCTGGGACGTTGTTTTAAAACATGCATCTTATTTTAGGATTGAAGTGGCACACAGCCTGGTCTATTTTTCTCCCCCAAAAATGTTTTACTCACTTTACGACATAGTTTTTTGCATTTTTTTTCATCCACAATTCATTAGACTGAATAAAATAGCAGAAGATGTAAAATTGAAATAGAAAAATAAATAGCAACGTGTCAAGTTTTTTTCTTTCTTCTTTTCTTTTTGTAACTCACCAAAAAAAAAAAAAGTTCTGTCTAGCTGGCTAATTCAACATTGAGGGCAAAGAAAGCTTGCATGTAATGTCAGCAAAGCCAGTTCAGCAAATGACCCCAGGACATTGCTGAAGGGAATGTTTATCAGACAAATGTGTCTCCAAAGATTCTTCCTTCTTGGAGGCACCTTTCTCAGTCCTTCCTGTTTGCATTCCTCAGGGTCAGATTTCAGCTAAGAGATGGAAATTGAATAAAGGTGCATTGGAGAAGATATAATTAGTCCTTAAATCATAGGATCTCAAATTCATGAATTTCCTTGAAAGTTTAGCTAGAAGTCTTTAAAAACAAAAAAAAAAGGCCCTGGGGCAATCTCTCCAAGTTTTCTCCCAAGAATTTAATGTTCACTTATACAAGTAACATTACTCAATAATAGTCTCCTGTGCTAAGAGTTTCCTCTGGCAGTCTTTTTCACCTTTGAAATGAAGAATTCACAGAAACGCATTCAACCAGACCTGTTCCCATATGCAGTTCGTGTCAAGCTTTCTCTCAGAGTCTCCAAGCCTTCTCTCAGTTGTTTCTTGAAATGGTTCACATTGGCAAACACCTCACTGAGCAGCAGGACGTCAACCTCCGAGCATCCTTGGGTGTCGGTCCCTTTCACATAAGAACCACACTGTGAAGACAGAGGGCACGATGTGGGCAAAAGCTCAGCCAACCTTGAGGGAAGTGCAGATTCCTGGCTGTAGCATGTTTTAGGGTCAATTAACACTGAATCAGGGAAGGCAATGGCACCCCACTCCAGTACTCTTGCCTGGAAAATCCCATGGGCGGAGGAGCCTGGTAGGCTGCAGTCCATGGGATCGCTAAGAGTCGGATACGACTGAGCAACTTCACTTTCACGCATTGGAGAAGGAAATGGCAACCCGCTCCAGTGTTCTTGCCTGGAGAATCCCAGGGACGCGGGAGCCTGGTGGGCTGCCGTCTATGGGGTCGCACAGAGTCGGACACGACTGAAGTGACTTAGCAGCAGCAACACTGTGAATAGCTTAAATATGTGCTACTTTATCTTCCCTCAACTTGGGGGAAAAAAAAAAGACAGGAGAAGAAAGTCATCTACGATGGTTCACAACTGAACTTAGGTTCAGTTATGGGAAGAAAGCAGAATTTGCAGGAAAAGTCTGAAAATCCTTATGAAAAAAGAGAGCTAGAAGTTCTCAGACTTTCTGCTTGAGAACCACTCGATTGTGAGGGGTCCACAAAGGTGGGAATTAAATTCACCACTAGTACATGTGGTACCTACGTGTCCTGAAATAAACCTGTTCCTACCAGTTAGAACCTTAAGTGACTGGTGCTTCAGGAGGGCATTTGTTTGCTATATTTCCAAATAGATCATCAATGAGTTTAATAAAGTATTCTGTCATAATTAATGAGTACTTATTGCAAATCTCTTAACTAAATATAATTTTTATAAAAGTAAAAACTTAAGTTAGTTAGCAGCACAGCATTGCTCTACTTAGCATCAAAGAAAACTTTAGGTTGCAAGTTCCCAAAGGAAGCTCTTTAGCAGTAAAAGAAGCTGTTACCTATGATTTGGGAAACATAACGTCCACAAGGTAAAAGCGACCTGTCAACAGACTGTGACAACACAATTTCTCAAGAAGTTTAGAAAACATTGTAAAGCTCTGAGTCCTCTGCCATTTACTGCATGTTAATTTCTTAAGGACTTCCATCAGGCACCATGTGGCTCCCTCAAGCAAGCAGCAATGTGCCAATTTTACTCTTGGCACCGACCTAGCCCACCTTTTACTGTTTTTTGGAGCATAATTGTTTTACAATGTTGTGTTAGTTTCTGCTGTCAATGACGTGAATCAGCCATCAGTTCAGTTCAGTCGCTCAGGCGTGTCCGACTCTTTGCGACCCCATGAATCGCAGCACGCCAGGCCTCCCTGTCCATCACCATCTCCCGGAGTTCACTCAGACTCACGTCCATCAAGTCCATGATGCCATCCAGCCATCTCATCCTGGGTCGTCCCCTTCTCCTCCTGCCCCCAATCCCTCCCAGCATCAGGGTCTTTTCCAATGAGTCAGCTCTTCACAGGAGGTGGCCAAAGTACTGGAGCTTCAGCTTTAGCTCATTCCTTCCAAAGAAATCCCAGGGTTGATCTCCTTCACAATGGACTGGTTGGATCTCCTTGCAGTCCAAGGGACCCTCAAGAGTCTTCTCCAACACCACAGTTCAAAAGCATCAATTCTTCGGTGCTCAGCCTTCTTCACAGTCCAACTCTCACATCCATACATGACCACAGGAAAAACCATAGCCTTGACTAGATGGACCTTAGTTGGCAAAGTAATGTCTCTGCTTTTGAATATACTATCCAGGTTGGTCATAACTTTTCTTCCAAGGAGTAAGTGTCTTTTAATTTCATGGCTGCAGTTACCATCTGCAGTGATTTTGGAGCCCCAAAAAATAAAGTCTGACCCTGTTTCCACTGTTTCCCCATCTATTTCCCATGAAGTGATGGGACCAGATGCCATGATCTTCGTTTTCTGAATGTTGAGGTTTAAGCCAACTTTTTTGCTCTCCTCTTTCACTTTCATCAAGAGGCTTTTTAGCTCCTCTTCACTTTCTGCCATAAGGGTGGTGTCATCTGCATATCTGAGGTTATTGATATTTCTCCCGGCAATCTTGATTCCAGCTTGTGTTTCACATATATCCTCTCCCTTCCTCCCACCACCCCTATCCACCCATGGATGTCATCACAGAGCACTGAGCTGAGCTTCCTGTGCTATAGAGCCTGTTCTGAAAGCTGTGATGGCAACTGCTGACTCTAGGATTATATGCCTTAGTTGACATCTAAGGATCAAGAAGCTGCCTGTCCAATGCCAGAAATGCCTGCCCTGCTACAAATCCAGAATTCTCGGCTTCAAAGTCACCCTGCACCTACTGCATCTGGACTAGGTAAAATAGGTACCCTGTGCCCTCCTGCCTTGGCTCTGACTTAACTCAGTTCTGGACTCAGTCTTGTGGTAGTGCAACCAATTGAGGAAACCCATTTTGTCACAGTAGCAAGGGAATGTGGGAAATGTGGTTTTTAGTGCTTCCTTAACCAGAGAGAGTTTGTAATGTGCTAACATGTACAGTCAACCTCCAAGAATGGAATATAGGGCACAGCAATTTCACAACTTAGTTGATCAATGGCCCTTGTTTTCAGCCAGCACCTCATGGGACTGAAATAGAACTCTGACTCCCCATTTCTAGCTCCTGTGATCATGCTTTATTTCTGTAGAAGAAAATATGCTGTTTCATATTCAGGCTTTTTCCGCTGCTATATTAGGTAGCATTTAATCATACTCTTATATCATCTTTGCCATTTTTACATTAAAAGTTAATATTTTTATTTTAAATAAACAAGGATTTTCACCTTTTATAACATTTTCACTTTTGTAACAATCATGTGTGCACTTTAAAATGAATAAATGGAAAAATGGTAAGAAAAAATGCCCTCAGAACTATGTCCTATATATTTTTTTCCCTCTAAACACTGATTAGATAGCATGTAGTGGTGATACTAATGTTACAAATAATAACGATAGAAGGGAAACCACACCATCGTTGTCATTGGGATCCCTTCATTGTGTTCAGGGTATTTTCCTTCAAGGCAATTTTCACAGAATGATCCTGTGCTCTGTGGACAACTGTTCCCGGACACAGTGAACTGTCTTTAGGCTGAGAGGAAGTCCATCAAGACAGCACCTAATCACTTCCATAGGCAGGTTGCTCAGGCATGAAACAGGGCTCTGGGGTACAGGCCTACCTCCTTTGCCTGAAATTCCCTCAAGCATTTAAAAGCATCGGTCTAGTGAAAGCCAAGTCCTTGGCCCTGCCAATGTAAAGGCACTTTCGCCCCTGGGGCAAAAACTGCCAACTGTAATGGGTTCCAGCTGTCACATGGTTGAGTGCCTGCCCCGCTAGCCGGCAGCCTGCCCTGGCATTTCAAAGAGCTCCTAGCGGGCCTCTTACAGCCACTGCAGAAGGCGAAGCTGGCCTCTGAACATGTGGCCCTGCCCGATTGATGTCCATCACCTCCAGGAGAAAGGAATGGCTTCCTTAGTGCTGCGTGGTCCAGCCTGAGGGCTGGGGGCTCAGATTACCTGGATCACTTGGGAGGCCGGCACCGGAAAGGAAGTCTGGATCAGCTGGAGCAAGGCACCGATCTCAGCTGCACAAGCAGCTCTTTGAGAACCAGAGGCAGGGCAGATTTTTCGGTCTGCAAATCTCTGTAGCTCTTGGGGACCTTTACACTCCAACATATTATGAGGTGAAAATCCTGTGGACATTTGGGCTTCATAGAGAAAGGATCAATATTTGACATTTGCTGCACAGAAATGGATATGTGTGTGTCTAACACAAGCATCTACTTTTGTACACAAGTTATGTCTAGTTAATTACCAGGACTGCCTTGTTCTGTCACAGGGAGACCTACCCTCTCTGCTGGTAGAGTGTGAAGGGAACCAGCAGAGTTCAGTCCCTCTGGAATTAGCTGGCATGTTAACCCTAAGTCCCAACAGAGAAATGGCTGAATTTCTCTGAGAATAAATTGAGATATCCATTCTTATGTCAGGAAAAGATCTTTGCCTTGATTCATAAATCACTTTAAGTTTCTAAATGGAAAACGTGTATGTTATCAAGTTTCAATAAAATGATCTCAGGATAAAGCACTCTAAGTTAAGCCATCTATTCTAAAGGTCTTAAACTGCCAGCCCACAGGCCAAATTCTACCTGAGGAATGTTTGCTTTAGACCTGCACAGCGTTTTCAAAATGAAGAAACTGAGTCAACAGCTAGAAATCAAGAGATAGTACATTTTTTTAAATGAGGACATTAGAGGTATGTGAGCTAGTGGATGTATGTGTTTGTGTTTTAAGACAGAAATGCTGACAAGACTGGCCACACACTTCATGGGAAGGAACTGAATAACTGAACTCTTAAGTTCAGTAAATGGGGCATGTGAGCAAAACTGACAATAGACTGATTAACCAGAGGAAAAGCATACAGATTTTATTGATTTTTTTTTTTTTTATGTGCACAGAGTCCTTTCCAGAAAAGAAATGAAAACTACCAAGAATCAGACTAGAGTATTCTGAAGCTCCAATACTTTGGTCACTTTATGGAAAGAGCCAGCTCATTGGAAAAGACCCTGACGCTGGGAAGTTCAAAATAATCAATATGCTGAATTGGTACATTTTGAGATGGCATATCCTGATGCCTTTCAACAGCTCAGAAGATTTCATAAATTTGCACTCGATAGATCATAGTGTGTGCACACTGAGTAGTGTTTGACTCTTTGCGACCCCATGGACTGTAGTCCGCCGGCCTCCTCGGTCCATGGAATTTTCCAGGCAAGAACACTGGAGTGGGTGGCCATTTCCTCCTCCAGGGGATTTTGCCAATTGATGGTTTGAACCCGCGTCTCCTGTGTCTCCTGCATTGCAGGTGGATTCTCTACTGCTTTAGACATCAGGATAGATCATACACACACCAAAAAAATCCCTGAGAATTTGCAATAATAAACTGGCTCTCATTTAGGTTTACATAACAAATTCATATTATCATGGAGAATTAATTTTAGAGAGGCCTCTGGCAAATGCCTTGAAGAAGAACTCACTAATCCTTTCTGGAAATGAACTTTCAATTGATCCTTCCCTTTTAAGCACATATGGAAGTTTCATAGAAATTGAATATATACTCAGCTATAGATGAAACTCAATACTTATCAGAGAACTGATATCACAGATTACATTCTCTGACCAATGTGCAATTAAATGAGAAATCAGTAACAAGATAGCTAACATATCCCATACTTTAAGAAAGTTTTAAACACACATACTTCAAAAGAGTCACAGATCACAGAAGAAATCACACTATAAATCAGAACATAGGACTAAACAATAATAAATTTTACATCAACACTCAGAGGATACACAGCCCCTTCTTTAAATTTCATCGATTATGCCAAATTAACATATTGGGGTTTTTTTGTTTTTGTACATTTTGATTCCTTTGCTTGAAACATAGTTACCATTCCTTTTGTGGACATTTCACCAAAAACTGATCACTTTTCAGTGACTATTTTATATTCGGAGCCAATTATTGTTTCCCGAAAAAAGCTTTCTTATCTTAAAAGACTTTCATAGAGCAGCAACCACCAGTTACTTTAGGGGACAGAACCATAAATATGAGAGCAAAAGGTGTGTTACGTTAGTTTTGTGGTAATTTCTGATGGACAGACCATAATCTGACTCCCACTTGGATCCTGACATTCTGTGCCATTTTGGCTGCTTCTGAGTCGTCTGTCTGCACAACGCCTCAGTTTCCCAGCTTCCTCCTCCAATGAGGCTCTACAGAATTACCCCCCACCCCCAAGAGTATGGGCTTCCCAGGCGGCACTATCGGTAAAGAACCCGCCTGCGAAGGCAGGAGACCTAAGAGACATAGGTTCGATCCCTGCAACAGGAAGATCCCCTAGAGGAGGGAATGGCTACCCACTGCAGAATTCTTGCCTGAAGAATCCTGTGCACAGAGGAGGCTGGCTGGCTACAGTCCTTAGGGTCACAGAGTCAGACGCAGCTGAAGTGACTTAGGACACGTGCAGGCCCCAGGAGTATACAATCTCAAGTCCATACTAGCTCCACCCTCTGCACTCTCTATTTGCCATTCTTGGAAGCAAGCTGTAATGCTCTGACGTAGGGAAGCCACAGGATGGTTTCTATGCTGCGTGAACATCCATACAGGGAAAGTACTGGGCATCTCTGTTACCTCTTTTGCGGGCTGTAAAGTGATGCTCTTGTATTTCGTGGTTCTCCCGACTAAGGACTGTCCCAAAGCATCTAGAACACATCCTACATGTTTTCGATATTTTTGTAGCCATATATTTTACATTCCTTTCTTCTAGATTTTCCCAGTGTAGCTTGTGTGTCTCCATGGTTGACCTGTCACGTGTAGACTGAGAAAAAGTAAATACTTAATCCAGGAATTATAAGAGCTATTTCAGAGATCTGCTGGTTTTCATTTGGCTTCTCGCTAAATGCTCCCATTCATGGGCACAGAGAATTCTCATTCTATGTTCTTAAAACATAGCAAAGTCCATTAGTTTGGGTTTTTTGTTTTTTTTTTTTTGACACAGATGGAAAACTGCTGTAGATTAATAAAGCAATGAACCATGAGAACCATACTGCCGAAAAGAGTATTTTTAAAAAAGCACTAGTTTATGTTTTATAAAATCAGAAGAATGAGAGCCCAGTTCTTTTTCTGATGTTTACTTTTGCAGGCCTTGGGCTAATCACTCAACCTAATTGGGTCTTTGATCCTTCATTTGTAAAATGGGGGAGGGGAAAGGAGGGAAGGGAAGTCAATTAGTCTACCTCTAAGGGCACATTAAAAGTGAAAAATTCTAGGGTTGCAAGGACTCCATCCCCACATAAGCGCTTTGGAATAATAATTACAACAGCGCCTGCCCTGGATATAACGCCTGGGTCCAGGGGATTCTGCCCAGTGCCCTTCACAGCAGCTCTGCAGGATGGGTTGTTTAGAGCCAAGACTGAGACACACAGCTTTAACCACAGCATCTGACCTGTGGCCTGTGGCCACAAGTTCTTCCTTTCAGTTTTCTGTTAATAAATCTTCATGAGAGAATGAAAAAAAACAAAGCCAACAGACACAAAGCATGAGTATTTTAGGTAAAGGAGGGGATTCTCGCTCCCTGCCCCCCCACCCCCTTTCATTCGCTGTACCTCACTGTGACCTTGTTGCTTCCCCCTCAGGACTTCTTGGTCATATTTTTCACGGTGAACTTTTCCAAGATGCTTCTGTTGAAAGTGATACTTCAGAGCCCTGCCGCTGATAAAGTCACTCCCGCAGTGCTCACAGTTGTAGGATTTAAGAGTCCACATCCTTTCCCAGTGAAGTATCAGATTAGATCCTGTTGAGGACAAAGCAAAAAGATAATAAGCCCTTTGAAGAAAATCCAGTCCCTCAGAGTTAACCAGAATAAAGATAATATTGTTTCTAGTGTGCTAATTTGTGCTGTATCAGATGAATGTTTTCCAAGAAGTTTATTTCTCGCTGATATCAACTATGATATCATGAAAATAGTCATTTAAACCAGCTGCTGTAACTCGAGTTGATAAACATTAAGGAGGCTGTAAAGCCAGCAAAACCAAGTGCAAAGCTGTGTGTGTAGGTATATAAGTACATTTTTTGAAAAAGAGTTTCAAATGAATCTGTGACCTAAGAGATGTTAACTGTGGGTTTAGATATTATCTCTACTCGGGGACTCTAAGAGGTGTCATTTCTTCCATTTTTATCACTCAGTGAATTCCCATAAATGAGAAACTTATCATGAGTGATGATTTCTATGTCTTTCAAATTAACTCTGTTCTTTTTTAAAGTTAAAAAAATGCAGAAGTTTGTACCAAGGGACACAGTTTGGAAGATGTGGGCGATTCTATTCTCCACCTGGCTGCTTCTGAAGCTGTGTATATTCTTGTTGCTAAGTAACTCGACTTGCATTTGTACTAACTTGTCTGAAGCTTAGAGCTCCTTCCTCAGAGGTAAACATTGTGGCATTTGTAGTTACCGGTTTCTTAGCAAGTGGTCAGATTAAATATTTCTAAGTGCACTCAGATTATTTTGAAGCTGCTACTGCAACAAATTATCACAAACTTTAATGGCTTAAGCATATAACATTACTCGCTTGTCGTTCTTGTCGTTCTGTAGGTCAAAAGCCTGACATGGGTCACGCCGGGCTAAAAGCAGGCTGCATTTCTTTCCGGAGGCTCTGGGTAAGATCCACTTCCTAGAGAGTGACCCCCATTCCTTGGCAGGTGGGGCCCCTTCCTCCATCTTCAAAGCCAGCAAAATCCAGCAAAAGCCAGTAGGATCCTGTTCACATCCAACCATTCTGATTGGTTCTCTTCCCCTCTTAAGGATCCTTGTGGCTCCATTGGGCTCAACTGGATAATCCGGGATAATCTTCCCATTTTAAGGTCTGCTATTAACAGCCTTAATGCCATCTGCAAACTTAACTCTCCTTTGCCTTGTAAGGTAATAAACTCAGAGCTTCCCAATATTAAGATGTGGACATCTTTGGTGGGGGCGCTGAGGGGCATTCTTTTTCACCCACCACACTGTAGCTCTAAAGTTCAATCAGGAATAGAAATGAATCCAAAATGTATCTGTATAAGGTGGAAAAAAACCAAAATGTATTCACTCCTTACAAAATCTTTGGTACTTAGTGGGCTCTAGAGACTTTGTGTCAAACAAGTTTGGAGTTGCTGGGTGATCTGGTACTGAACAGATGCTGTTTCCACTGAGAACGGCATGGGTCCTGTCACATAAGGAAGATGTGAAAGCAATGTAGTGGTTCATGGCAGCACTTTAAAAAGATCAAATAGAATAAAACTAGAGAATATTGAACACAGTGAAGGTAAACGATTTGTGAAACATTCTTGGACGACCAACCACCAAGTTTGCCTAGGAGTAAGGGGGTCTCTGTTAAACGCAGGATTTTCAGTGCTGAAGTCAGGAAATTCTCAGGCAAATTGGGACACATTGGTTACTCTATCACTACCTCAGAGACCTGGGTTCGATCCCTGGGTTGGGAAGATCCCCTGGAGAAGGAAATGGCACCCCACTCCAGTATTCTTGCCTGGAGAATCCCATGGACAGAGCAGCCTGATAGGCTACAGTCCATGGGGTCGCAGAGAGTCCGACACGACTGAGTGACTTCACTTCACTTCACCTCAGAAACCACCTTGAAAATCAGCTTCTTACCCAGCCCTAAAGCTCCTCTGAATGGATGGATTGAGTCCCTGGAAGACCCAAGGTTGCGGAGTTTGCAGAACTTGATTCGATCTGCCCAAACTGTGATGTTTGCCCTGCCCTAGGTGTTCATTTCTGGGCCAGTCAACCTGGACTGAGATACAGTGAACCCAGGCAGACACATGACTCAATCTTACGTGCCAAGTTCTCTAAGGGGTGCTGAGGCAATGTTGGGCATTTATGGTTTACAGAAATGAAAGCGTATCAATCAGAGCTTCCCAGCACAAGCTTTCTGTCCAGGATCAGAAAAGCAAAAGGATGAGGAAAATGGCGGGATTTCTAGGTTTCCTCAATGAGCTGCGTCTCCACCCTTCTTTCACTTGGCATGATGTTTTCAAGGCTCACCCGTTTGTAACAGGTATCAGTACTTCATTCATTTGCACAGACAAATACTACTCTATTGTATGGACATACCGCTTGTTTTGTTTTTTAAACCACAAATTAGTTAATGGAAATCTGGGTCATTTCTACTCTTTAGCTATTATGAATAATACTGCTATGAACATTCATGCTTTCATGTACAGGTTCTTGTATGAACATATGTTTTGAATTCTTGGATAGCTGAGGGTGAAATTGCCAAGTCCCAGGATAACTCTATGTTGAACTCTTTGAGGAACAGCCAAACTGTTCTCCATATTTAATGCTGCTGAACGTCTTCTCATGTACTTATTGTCTATTTGTACATCCTTCTTAGAGAAATGTCTATTTACTTCGCTCATTTTAGAATAGGATTATTTGTCTTTCTATTGTTGAATTGTATGCATTCTTTATATTTTGAAAATCAACCTCTTATCAGATGTATGATTTGAAAATTGTGTGCCATTCTGCGGTTCGTCCCTTCATTTCTCGATTCTGTCCTTTGATGCACAAAAGTTTTAAATTCTGGGACTGCCCTGTTGGTCCAAAGTGGCAAGACTCTGAGCCTCCAATGCAGGTGACCTGAGTTCCATCCCTGGACAGGGAACTAGATCCCGCATGCCATAACTAAGAGTTTGCACGCTGCAACTAAAAAGTTCTCATGTGCTACAAACTAAGACCTGGCGCAGCCAAATATATAATTTGTTTCCGGTTTTAAATTCTTATGAACTCAAAGCTATTTCCTTATGTTGCTTGTGCTTTTGGTGTGATACAGTGGAAAAAAAAAACAACCGTTGCCTAAGCCAAGGGAAACCATGGGTAATCAGTCAAATTCCTTTCACCCACCCTACCTAATCAAGGTTGCCTTTCCCTCATAGCTCAGTTGGTAAAGAATCCGCCTGCAATGCGGGTAGACCCCAGTTTGATTCCTGGGTTGGGAAGATCCGCTGGAGAAGGGATAGGCTACCCACTCCAGTATCCTTGGGTTTCCCTTGTGGCTCAGCTGGTAAAGAATTTGCCCGCAATGCAGGAGACTCCGGTTTGATTCCTGGGTTGGGAAGATACCCGGAGAAGGGATAGGCTACCCACTCCAGTATTCTGGCCTGGAGAATTTCAGAGACTATACAGTCCATGGGGTCACGAAGAATCGGACACGACTGAGCGACTTTCACTTTCACTCACTTTCACTTTCACAAAAGACTTGCTTGTCCTCCAAGTAACAAGCAACAGGTAGCCTAAGCACTAAGTTGTTTGACTGAGTTATTTTCCAGAAACTTGAAGTCAGTTGCATCTAGTTGGAGGTGAGCTGGTTAAGACTGAACAGGACAATCCATCCTCCAACTGGGAATGCACAAGTGTGTATGCTTACTGACTTTTGTTGTTGTTGTCGTTGTTTGCTTAGTAGCCTTTTGATGGGCTTCAGATCCTGTTAAGCACTTCCATCTCTGAACCATAGCCTACTTACGCCTGCGCAGAACTACACCAGTGGAGAACTACGCCTGCGCCTAACTATAACCACCGGATTTTTTTCCAATCACCTTTCTCCATTATGTGCACCCCAGTGCCTCAGAGCCCCCATCAGACCGCTGTTTATTCCAAAATACCCTGCCTCTTGCCTTTCAGGGAGGGCAGTTTGAGGTTTGTTTTTCCTTCTTACTTAGCTGCCTTGCAAATAAATACTCTGCTGCAAACTGAAGAGACTTAGCAAGCAAGCACTGTATCTCAGAGTTTTGCCTTGGTGTGTGTTGGGTAGAATAAGACAGTACCTGGTTCAATGACAGGTTTGATGAGCCAGCCAGAAGGTAAGTCCAGACACGCCTTTCCTCTGTGGTTCCTTGGCCCTTGTGGGTATTGAGAGTCCAAGCAACTACCTGGTCGATTTGTTCCAGCAAGAGTCCTCCTGATTTCCCCAGCCAGGTGCCGCCAACGTTCAGAATTTAGCTTTGTTTTGCAGTGAAGAAATGGTTTTGGAGTTTGGGGTTTGGAAGACGTGTTTGGGGTGAGTAATCTTGTTAAAGAGACACACCTGTACTTTGATTGTCTGGCTGTCCCGCCCAGATGGTGGGTTGGAGGCCCAGCTTGCTGAATTCAGATAGACAGTATAAAAGTTTACAGCTGCTGAAGCGGTCCACATCCGGGTTAAAGGCCCAGGGCTGTGATTTTTGATCTTTCTTTTCTTATCTACATCCAATTGTCTGAAGTGTTAAGGGTTGACTCTTGGAGACTGAGCTTCTTGATGATTATAACATGTACTCTAAGAAAGATTTCTTTGCAGCAACCATCTAGAAACAAAATGAGATTTTTTTTCCCCATTGCAAAATGAGAAATGTTAATTCAGTTCCCCCTTGAAGCCCTCTAGGCCCCATTCTCAAAACTGGATGACTTTAAGTTTAAATCTATGGAAAAGACAAAGATGGTGTCTTTTGACACTTGCATAGTGCAAACACCCTTTAGGCTCAGAGAAAAATGGCCTTCAATTACAATACAACGTTACAACTGGATTTATTTTGGAAACAAGAAGAAAAATGGGAAGGAATTCCCTATGTACAGTCTTTTATCAGAATCAACCTGCACAAAGTATATGGAAAGTTATGGCCCAGCAGAATGGGAAGGGGAAGAAACCTGTTCTTGATTCTAATGCAAAGGTGGGCGATGGCAGTACTGCTCTTTCAATGCCTCCTCCTCAGCCCGCTAACCCTAATCCCAACCCCTAACCCTAACCCTCACCCTCATCCCAACCCCAACCCTAACCCCTAACCCTAACCCTCACCCTCATCCCAACCCCAACCCTAACCCCTAACCCCTAACCCTAACCCTAACTTTCCCCTTCTCTGAAGGCTCAGAGAAATAGGAATGCTGTCTTCCTTTCAACCCTGCCAGGAGTTGGCCTGGGCTCTGGTTTTTAGATTCCACATACATGACAATATACAGTGTTTGCCTTTCTCTTACTTATTTCGCTAAGGATAATACTCTATCTTGTTGGAAAATACATCTTGTTGGAAATGGTAGAATTTCATTCTTTTTTATGGTTGAGTAATATTCCATTGTGTGTATATGTATATTGTATGAGTGTATATATATATACATGTGTGTGTGTGTGTGTGTGTGTGCATGTATACTTCCCAGTAGTGCAGGTGGTAAAGAATCCACCTGCCAGTGCAGGAGATGTAAGAGAAGTGGATTTGATCCTTGGCTTGGGAAGATCCCCTGGAGGAGGAAATGGCTGCTTGCTCCAGTTTCCTTGCCTGGGAAATCCCATGGCTAGAGGAGCCTGGCAGGCTATAGTCCATGGGGTCACAAAGAGTTGGACACGATAAGCACAGCACATATGTACACATATCACATCTTTATCCATTCGTCTTAAATTGCTTCCATACCCTGGCTATTGCTGCTCTGAATTTTGGGGTGCATGAGCACTCTTGCCTGGCAAGTCCCATGGATGGAGGAGCCTGGTAGGCTGCAGTCCATGGGGTCACTAAGAGTCGGACACGACTGGGTGACTTTACTTTCAGTTTTCACTTTCATGCACTGGAGAAGGAAATGGCAACCCACTCCAGTGTTCTTGCCTGGAGAATCCCAGGGACAGCGGAGCCTGGTGGGCTGCCGTCTCTGGGGTCGCACAGAGTCAGACACAACTGAAGCAACTTAGCAGCAGCAGCAGCAATATCTTCTTGAAGTAGTTGTGTTTTTTTTTTATTGTTTTTTACATATACATGGCAGTGGAATTGCTGTATCATATGGCAGTTTTATTTTTAGTGTTTTGAGAAATCTCCAAATTGTTTTCCCCAGTGGCTACACCAATTTCTGATCCCACCAGCAGTGTATAAGGGTTTACTTCTCTCCATGTTTATTATTTGTAGACTTGCTGATACTAACTATTCTGACAGGTGTGAGGTGATGTCTCATTGTGGTTTTGGTTTGCATTCTCTGATTAATGATGAATATTTCATGTGCCTGTTGGCCATCTGTATGTCTTTTTTTGGGAAACATCTATTCAAGTCTTCTGTCCATTTTTTAATTGGGTTTTTGGGTTTTGTTTTTTTATACTGGTTGGTATGAGCTGTTGAAGTATTTTAGATATTAACTTCTTAACAGACATATTATTTGAAAATATTGCCTACATTCGGTAGGTTATCCTTTAATTTTGTTGATGGTTTCCATTGCTGTGCAAAAGCTTTAAATTTAATTGGATTTCTGTTGTCTATTTTTGTTTTAATTTATTTACCTTAGGAGACAGATAAAAAAATATATTTTCTCTGAGTTATGTCAAAGAGTGTTCCACCTCTGTCCTTTTCTAGGAGTTTTATAGTTTCAGGTGAGTGGCTCCATTTTTGAAAGTACAGAGGCCTGTAGCTTAGCTAGGTCTGCTCAGAACAATCATTACCACACCTTTTTCCAATCACCTTTCCTCACACTCCCTGTGCTTCAGAGAGTCCTGCTGCTTTATTCTTTTTTAAAACTTATTTTTTTAAATTGAGGTATAGTTGATTTACAATATTTTATTCTTTATCCCATAAATACCTGCACCCTGCCTTCAGGGAGGTGGCTCTGAGACTAATTTTCCCATTTCCTTGCTCGGCTGCCTTGTGAATAAACCTCCTTTGCTGCAAACCTTAGCATCTCATGCACTTTGGGCAAAATGAGCCTGGTTAAGTAAAACGAGGTCATAAATATTTACACCTATGTTTATTCTAAAAGTTTAATAGTTTTAGCACTTATATTTAGGCCTTTAAATATATTTTAATAATTTTTATATATGGTGGTGTGAGTTAGTGGTCAAAATTCATTTTTTACATATGGTATCCAGTTGTTCCAGCACAATGTGTTGAATAGACTATCTTTTCTCTACTGAATTGTCCTGGCATTCTTGTCAAATCAACTGACCATAAATGTATAGGTCTGTTTCTAGGTTTAATTTTATTCCATTGATCTATACGTCTGTCTTATGCCTGTACCATGATGTCTTGACTACTGTATGTTTGTAGCTGGTTTTGAAATTGTACGTGTTAGCTGTCCAAATCTGTTCTGCCTTCAAGATTGTTTTTGACTATTTCAAGTTCCTTGAATTTCCATGGAATTTTAAATCAAACTATCAATTTCAATAAAGAAGCCGGCTGGGATTCTAATTGAACAGAAGTTCTATTTCTAGATTAATTTGAGGAGTATGGACATCTTAACAGTATTGTCCCAATCTTAATTTCTTTCACCAGTGTTTTATAATTCTCAGTGTACAAATCTTGACTTTTTTGGGTTAAATTTATTCTGAAGTATTTTGGTGTTTTTGATGTTACTGTATATGGAATTAGTGTCATAATTTCTTCTTTGGATTGTTCATTGTTAATGTTTAGAAATACAACTGAGTTTTGTAAATCTTCAACCTTTTAAGCTCGCTAATTTTTTTTTTAACATATTTTGCTTATCATCTGTAATAGAGATAGTTTGATTTCTAATCCGGTTGTTTTTACTATGTTTTTTAAATTAATCATTGACTTGGTTAATCTTGTCAAATTGCCCTGGGAACTTCTTCAAGTATAACATTGCATGGCAGTATTGAGAGCAGACATCTTTGTTGTTTTCCTGATCTTAGGAGAAAATCTTTAAATCTTTTAAGTGTGGTATTTATCAGTTTCATAGAAGCCCTTTAGCAGGTTGAAAAAGTTGTCCTCTAGTCTCAATTTGTTCTGTGTTGTTATTATGAAAGTGTGTTGGTTTTTGTTAAGGTTTCATCAAATGTTTTTCCGGCGTCTGATGAGACAATCATGTTTTTATTCTTTTCTGTGATGTGTTAATGATTTGGGTTAACTTCAGAAGTGTTAAACCCACCTTTGAATCCTGGAATAAACACTACTTGATCATGATGTATAATTCTTCATGTATGTCGTTAGATTCAGTTTGCTAATATTCAGTATAAGATTTTTGCATTTCTATTTATAAAGGATATTGGATTATAGTTTTCTTCTGCCTCTCCTATTGTATCTTCTGCCTCTACTATTTTGCTAGGGCCATAAATTAAAAATCAACAGTAGGAATAAGACAAGAATACACAAGAATTTGAGTACCTGAGCAGCTCCATACATTTGTTCCACTTAGAAACCATGACCCACCTGTTTCTCTCAACCTGCTCACAGTCAATGGCTGGCCTGCATGAAGCAAAGGAGAGGTTCCACCACCCCAGAGACACTTCCTCCTTTCTAAGAGGATTTGCACAGTGGACTGTTCGTATGTACGGAGCATCTCTGAGTTCAGTATAAAAATCATGGAATACCTGTCTCTAAACCATCACCTTAAACGAACAGTGTGAAGACTGAAGCTGCAAAAATGATCGAGGGAATATTTGCCAGACTGCATTCCCACTGACGTCTGGTGCCCAGTATACCCGAACACCCATCGCTCTCACTAATATTGTCTGAATGCACCCCCTATGTTTCTCTGCCTCTTTGCCGAACCGGCCTGGTAGAGACTGAAAGGACATTTCCATGGAGCAGCTATGGGTCGAGGGGGCCTAGAGGCAGTTCTGTCTGTACTCAGGTGATGTTGCTTGGAATCGCATTCCAACAGTCGGTACTGTGAGCTCATGGGCTCACTTGGGACAACCGTTTACAACCATCTCCCCATCAGTGCCAACACAGGAACACTTCTGAGGACCAGTTCTCTTCCTGCCTCCCCCGTGAGGGCCCTTGTCTCACGGACCCTGGGGAGGACCCCTGCCAGCTCTTCCACCTCTGGGATGAGGTGGGTCTTCCTCCCTGGGAGATGCTGCTGCCCTGGGGAAGTGCCACCTTCCAGAACCCCTTCTGCAGCAGGTCCTGCTCAGGACAGTTTTTCTTGGTTGTCAGATTTCTCAGTGCATTTATTGGACCACAGCTGTGCGTGGCCACTTCACAGGATGGTATGGGATGTCCTTTGGAGCTAGCTAAGCACCCATCTCAGAATACAAAGGGAAGTACTTCAGTTTTGGCCACTCTATCTAAAACTAGTTTTCCCCAGTGTCCTCCCACAAGGAGCACACTTTCCAGGATTCCTTCAGTTTTCATCCAAATTTCCCCTAGGCTCTGTGAAAATCTGGGGTTTGTCCCATGAGAGTTGTGTAGACTCTAAGCCATTTTGGGACAGGCAAGTCCACCCAGACTGTTCCTGGTCACTCTTGGTGAGCGCTGGGCTGAGATAGAAGCCACCAGAGTTCCTCCACCGGCCAGCTGAAGCTGCATCCCAAGCATCTTCTAAAAGACTACTGCAGACTGCCCCCGAATTAAGGTGAGGATCTTGGAGAGGTCAAAGATCAGAACTCCTGCTCTGAATTCTGGAGGCTAGAGGGTTGTTGTTGTTTAGTCACTAAGTCATGTCCAACCCTTTTTTTGACCCCACGGACCGTAGCTCACCAGGCTCTTCTGTCCATGGGATTTCCCAGACAAGAATACTGGAGTGGGTAGCTATTTCCTTCTCCAGGGTATCTTCCTGAACCAGGGATGGAACCTGCATCTCCGGGCATTGGCAGGTGGGTTCTTTACCCACTGAGCCACCAGGGAACCCAGGCTAGAGGGTAGTAATTAGAATAACTGAAGTGAGTGCCTCTCATCTAGAAGCCAAGGAGATGGTGCAGCGTATTTAACTAATCATACTGTGGGAATTCATCTGTGGGTTCTCAATTATAGGCAGCTACAGGCCGTCTCCGTGCTAATGAACTTAGGTGTAAGTCAAGACTCCTTGCTTTATAAGTTCCTCTTCAAACACTCTCCTTATTCTTGCTTAGCTACACTGCGGAACTCCCACCAGAAAGCACCCTTACAACTTAGGTTGAGGGGATCCAGGTTCTTTTATTACTAATTAGAAGTTAGGAGAAAGCTAGCAACTGAAACCTAGCAACCTGAAACTGAAACAGGCAATTAACTTCCCGCCTCTGTCCTTTGCTTGAAACGCCCCTAGGGAGGAATACCTGTGTGGTTACTCGGCACAGATCAGAGCAGTCTTTGGTTCTCACATGGGACAAAAGGCCTTCAATGCAGGCACTTCAACAGTGTCCAGAGAGATGCTTCTTGCGTTGCACCCCCCAAATGAGCCTCAGAAGAATGTTGCCTGGGGAATGAGTGTCCCCCAACCTCACCCCGTTCAGCACAGTTGCTGTTATACGAGTGCTGCAGCCGCGTCCAGTCTTGGAGCTTAAAACCTCCCACTGCGACACCCCTCACTTCAGTTCCTTGTGAACCCGAGTGCCCTTAACTATTTACCACCCACCATGCAGGCCGTGTTTATAAGACCCAGGTGGCATCCTCCCAGCTGCAGCCAGCTGCTCATGTTACACAGTCAGGCCTCATGTACCCACCTAGTGTGGGGGGCTGGAGCATAGTAGATGATTATAAATATTTATTGAAATGATCCATGAGAAGCATGTTAAAAGTATGGCCTGGCTTCCTCATTCTGCCGGTGCAATTTGTAGCTGCTTTGTCTCACACAGAGTCAGGGTGCGCTCTACTATTATAAGCCAGTTTTCATGGCTAGCCTAGAAAAAAACTAGGAAGAAATCCGTTCCGGTCCAAAAAGTAGCTGAAGTTTCCTTTTATAAGAACAACGTGTTTGTTTTAAATAGTTGATCAGCTGCTGGGAGGAAGGGTTGAGACTGCAAGGCGTCTGTCCAGAGCACGCAAAGCCACAGACCAGCCCTTTCACACGGGACGCCAGCGGCTAATGACAGGCCATTAGCGTCCTCGAGCTCCTGATGGACTTGGCCTTGTACACTGAATGCAGATGCTTGAGGCACGATGCCACAGAGGTTAGGGACATGCCAAGTTCTGGGGGATGTCTAGGAGCAAGAGTGAGCAGTCCCCAAGGCCTGTGTGTGTATGCACACGTGCGTGCATTGGTGCTTTGGATGAGGACTATAAGTGAAAACAGTTCCCCCAGAAATGATCAGGTAAGGAAGAGGCCATGAAGAGAGAGACAGCGAGTGAGGATGAAGTTCTCTGCTGTGGCATGTGAGGGTAACTTCTTCCCGCTCAGGTTCCCCTGTGGGATCCTGGAAAAGCTCCATCACTCAGGAATGCTGTGGCTGCAGTGAGTTTTCTGGGAAGTCACCTTGAAGAGGTGCTGAGCGTTGAGTTCAGGTCAGCTCGAGGCAGGAAAAGACTACAGGCACGGACTTGGGGAAGGAAAGGGGCGACTGGCATCCAGGTTATATCCTCCTAAACAAAGACTAAATGAGTGAAGTAGGTGATTTTCTTTTTTTAAATCGGAGTATAATTGCTGCAGTCCATGGGGTCGCAAAGGGTTGGACACAGCTGGGCAACTGAACAAAAACATGGATTGCTTTCAGTGTTGCGTTTCTGCTGTACAGTGACGTGAGTCAGCCGTGTGTACACACACACACGCACTCCTTCTTGGACATCCCTACCCGACCACTGCAGCCCGTCTCCCTGGGTCATCAGAGTTCTGAGCTGAGCTCCCTGTGCTGTGCAGCAGCCCCCCACTAACTGTCTGACACATGGTGGTGTTTACCCGTGACTCTCCCAACTCACCCCACCCTCCGCTTCCCCCCTGCATCTGCATGTCTGTTCTCTGTCTGCCTCTCTGTTCCTGCCCTGGAAATAGGTTCATCTGTACCATTTTTCTAGATGTCACACAATGTGTTAACATGTTAATAATATCTGTTTTTCTCTTTCTGAATTTGAAAACTTTGCTTTAATATTGTCTCTTTTCTCATGACTATGAACTTCTTGAAGATCCCGTCCTTCTGGCAATATGAGGAGGTCTGTCAAAATGTAGGAAAAAAAAAAACTTATAGCAGGCTATACACCCATGGTCAGGAAGATCCCCTGGAGCAGGAAATGGCAACCCACTCCAGTATTCTTGCCTGGAGAATCCCATGGAGGAGCCTGGCAGGCTACAGTCCATGGGCTGCAAAGAGTGGGACTCGACTGAGAGACTGCGCAGACAAACACACACACACACACACCCCACCATCTTCTAGGAGCCTATCCACCTGAGACAGAAGGCCCATCTTGGGCTGACCTCATGCTAGTTTAACAAAATGCTCAATTTTCACCTTCTACCTGTAGTTGCTGAACATATGTAGAATACATGTACGATCCATCCATCCAGTTCATCAACCGTTATGGCACTTGGCTCCTCACTTGTGGTTAACCAACCCCCTTTCTCCCTGGTATCTCCTTTGGTGCTGAGGGAAGTCGGTCTGACACCCCCCTCCCATTCGTATCTTCACCCTGAGAGATTCTTTCCATGCAACCACTTCATGGAAACGAAGGGCTATTCCTCTGAGATCACAGGGTTTGGATGGTTCCCATCAAGTTGCAAAGTTAAAATACTAGAACAGCCTAATTTAGCTTCACATTAAAATAACGAAAAGCCTCCTCTCAATAGTAAATTCTAATACACTTGTCTCCAATGAGACAGCATCCTGTAGGCAATTGTACATTTGTCTCAAAGGTGACACAAACTGTTTCTAATTTAAACACATAAATTTATCACATAATGTTATGTGATGGGGGTCTCAGATAAGGCATAAATGCCATTACTGGCACCATTACTTTATCTGTAAAAACGGAGTTATCCTAGGTCATATGGAAGGTTCCTTCAACCACTAACAGATCTTTAAAAATCTGACTAATTTCTCTCTTATGCTGTAAATTATATACAACATTTTCTAGTTAAAAAGGAGACTTCAGCATGCTTCATTCCTTTGCATGTTTAAGGCAAATAAATTGAGAGAAAAGGCAGAAAAGAGTATTAATTGAGCACCTGTGTAGCACCAGGTCTATTTTCCTATATACCTTCACTGCAGCTTAGTCAACCGTCAGGATTTTATTGCATACTTATTTATAATTGCCCAAATTCAGTGACCCTGAATGATATTTCAGTCGTGAAAACTATATAACTTTCATGCTTTTTGGTTTCTTACTGAAGTGTAGTTGATTAACAATATTATACTACTTTATATTTTCAGATAGCATTCAGTATTTGTCTTTCTCTGACCTACTTCACTAAGCATGATACTCTTTAGGTCCATCAACATTGTTGCAAATGGCAGAACTTCATTCTTTTTTATGACTAATATTTCATTGTGTATATAGGTATACATGCTACATCTCTGCCATTTACTTGTTGATGGACACTTACATTGCTTCCATATTTTAGCTATTGTAAATAATGTCGCTATGAGCATTGGGTACATGTATCTTTTCAAATTAGTGTTTTTCGTTAATCCTGCAGTGCAGTTCAGTTCATTTCAGTTCAGTTGCTCAGTTGTGTCCGATTCTTTGCGACCCCATGAATCGCAGCACGCCAGGGTTCCCAGTCCAAAACCAACTCCCAGAGTTCACCCAAACTCATGTCCATCGAGTTGGTGATGCCATCCAGCCATCTCATCCTCTGTTGTCCCCTTCTCCTCCTACCCCCAATCCCTGCCAGCGTCAAAGTCTTTTCCAGTGAGTCAACTCTTCACATGAGGTGACCAAGGTATTGGAGTTTCAGCCTCAGCATCAGACCTTCCAAAGAACACCCAGGATTGATCTCCTTTAGAATAGACTGGTTGGATCTCCTTGCAGTCCAAGGGACTCTCAAGAGTCTTCTCCAACACCACAGTTCAAAAGCATCAATTCTTCAGCGCTCAGCTTTCTTCACTGTCCAACTCTCACATCCATACATGACCACTGGAGAAAGCATAGCCTTGACTAGAATGAGTGCAATTGTGCGGTAGTTTGAGCATTCTTTGGCATTGCCTTTCTTTGGCATTGGAATGAAAACTGACCTTTTCCAGTCCTGTGGCCACTGCTGAGTTTTCCAAATTTGCTGGCATATTGAGTGCAGCACTTTCACAGCATCATCTTTCAGGATTTGAAATAGCTCCACTGGAATTCCATCACCTCCACTAGCTTTGTTCGTAGTGATGCTTTCTAAGGCC